>NW_004524582.1:1615376-1675178 GCF_000260255.1 Octodon degus
CTCATATTTTCTCATTTATTTATAGTTTAAATCACTTCTAGATTATGCCTAATACCCAACACTGTACAAATACATTTTAAATAGTTGTACTATTTAAAGGGAAAAACAGCAAGAAAGGGTATGCACATCTTAAGTGCATAAACTGATGATTTTTTTTTTGTTCGTAATATTGCAAACAAAGTGCAGACTATGATAAGGCGTCATACAACAGAGACGTAGCTTGATATGACATGACAAGAAACCATATTATGCTCTTCAGAAACTTCCTTGTTGTCTTCATCACTTTTCTCTCGTTGCTCAGGAAAATATCCAGCATCCAAATCTAAACAAGCAAAGGTTTAGTTAGCCCAAAGTTTGTGGAGATTTCAGTTCATGATGAGCTGGTTGCAAGGCAGAGTGGCACATGGCAGAGGAGCAATGATTCATGGCAGCAGAGTGAACAGAGAGTCAAAGCACAGGTGCAGTCCTCTTTTACTTTCTTGTATCATGTGTAGGCCACCCAGCCTAGGGCAGGCGTAGCACTCACACACCCAAGCCCAGCACTAACTGTGAGCCAATCACAAACTCTAGATTCTTCTGCTTCCGAAAACCTTACCCCGTGACCTTATGAGGCTGTCTGGGGAACATCCAGATACAAACTGTAACATCCACGACAGTCCTGACTGACTGTATATTTGGCAGATGTCTCATGACAATGACTTCACTGCCTGCAATCCTGGCCTTTCCACGATTTCTAAGCTGCTACTCTCCTTCACCCTTTTGATCTGTCATCGGTCAGAATATAATTCTGTGAATGGCCCTCCCTGAGGGTGAAGAGCACTCAGATGAGGTGGAGAGGAGCTTAGGAGAGCCGCCAGCAAGACGTGGGTGGAGGCCAACAGAGAGGTATACTGGCCCCATAAGCCTGACCTTTTGCTGCTTCCTTCCATCCAGTGAGTGTAAAGGTTACAAGAAAGCAGCAAGAAAAAGGGAAAGATAAAACACAAAAAAGAGCCTAAATAGTCCTTACTAAAGAACTAAACCAATACTCAGCGACTCATACCAGAAACACGAGGCAGCAATCAGAGAAAAGGGAATCAGTGAGTTAATGTGAAACTCTTTGGCTGTTTTGGGAGCAAGACAGCCACTCACAACATCACATCATCACTGTAGGCTGGAAGATTCTTCTGATCCTCAAGAGTTCTCTCCCACACAGATCTAATCCCAAGGAACCCAATGAATAGTTCCCTCCATCACCCTCCCTCTTGCTTCCCTGAATCTGTGTGAAGGAAATTTTCAATAAGCACAATCCCAGACTTACCTGAGGAAGGTGCAGTGTCATATGTGCACTCACCCTGTGCAATACAGTTTGGTGTCCATTGCCCCACTAGCAGGCCCAATTAGAGTCTACGTCCATACAAGGTTAAGTACATGTGTGCACGTGCATTGTGCCTGTTAGCGGTGAGTGAGGTAAAGGCATACAATAATCTGAGTTTTGTGAGTCTCTTCGTCCCATCCATGAAATTTTCAACATCAAGGTAATTCTTTTTTATAAAAAAGAATACAAAGCAGTCATAGTGAAAACAAAACAGCATTAGAAATAATTCAAAATTTCAGTAAACAAAGTTGTAGGAATGCAACAATGATTCCTGTATTGCAAGATGTTATCTTCAACAGGTTACCAGATATAAACAAAGAAAAAAACAAGACAATAACAAAAATGTTGGAAGAAATTCAAAAGAGAAAAATAAGAAGAATAAAAATAAAAAACTTTAAGCATTAACTGCTCCTTTCGCAACACCAGCAGAAATTGGCAGTGCAATTACCCACAGATTCCTGAATGTATACATAAATATCTTTTTCCTTTTTTCTCTTTTACCCTGTTTGTCAATCCAGTTTTCCTTCCCATTAAACAAAGTCCTTTCCTCTCACAATATCTATTGTACCTTTCAGATTCTATTTACTCTTCCAGGTTCTCACACTAGCAAGATAATATGATGTTTGCATATGTGAATCTGATTTATTTCACTTACCAATTCAGTCTCTAGTTGCATCCGTTTATCTATAAAACCTTACATTTATCTTTTTTATAGCTAAATAATACTCTATTGTGTAAAATACTGTATTTTTTTTTTTATCCATTCCTCAACTGATGGGCATTGGGGTTGCTTCCAAGATCTAGCTATGACAAATTGAGCTGCTATAAACTTGGGTGCACATATATCGCTGTGGTATGATGCTCTCAGTTCTTTGGGAAAAATACCTAGAGGGGAATAACTGGCTTGAATGGGACCTCCAATCCTAGATTTTTGAGGAATCTCTATGCTGATTTCTGTAATGGTTGTACCAGCCTTCACTCAAGGAAATTCTTCACATCTGAAGTCATTAAAGTATCTTCCAGCCTAGCCCAAAACTCATACACATGTACTCTAAATTCAACGTCCAATTCTCAACATAAACTACATATGTAATTATACTCTCAAAGCAAATCTTAAGTGTGAGGTTGCATATTGTTAAATAGCATGATGCAATAGCCGTTACAGTATTTACTTACCATTATACAACTTTGGAACTTAAGCTGAATACTCAAGTACCTATGACAATGTAAATTGACTAGCATGTGAGCCTCATAGTCATTACATATGTTTGGCCCATGGTGATGCAGACAACAAAGATAAAAAGTTTTATGGAAGAGTTTTGAAAAATTTAGTAATATATTCCAAAATTTCAAATACATTCCAAATTCTCATCTGTTTCCACCTTGGATTAATGCTGACATGGTAGCTAAAAGTCACCTTCCTGAATGTCACTCCATTACTGACATGTACTTTTATAATTTAAGCCTTTATTAAAGAGGTTTAATAATTTGTCTTTCACTTGTATTATGACAGTATATGTCTGGCCTTTGTACAGTAATTGTACTCTTGCTAAATTTTGTCTCAAATAATTAAGAACGTATGCACCTAAGAATGGCACAGAATAAACTTTATCCTCCAGAAAGGTTGTTTAATTTAGTTCATTTTAAAGACCCTTGTCTTGAAGGTCATACTGTGTTACATCAGCACTTGCTATGAAGATTCAGTCTCTTTTTGGAATATATTGATAATTTTTTCATAACTTTTCCATATGATACTTTTTTATCATTGCTTTCTACATCATTATTTATCATGAGAAGCTAAAGGATTAAAACTATTTTGGGGGCCAGTGAGAGAACAGAGGACTAAGCACCTTCTTAGTCAAGTAGAGGGAACAGGATTCGATCCTGACACCAGATGCTGTGCCAACCTCGATCCTGATCCACAAGTGTGCTAAACTGGCAGCTGAGTCTAAGCGCAGTGGTGCAGGCCTGTAATCCCAGCACTGGGGAGGCTGCAAACAGGAGGATCAGTACAAATCCAAGCTGCATAGTGAGACCTTGTACCAAATACATAAACAAAACAATCTATTGTGGGATTTGTAAAAGTTGACAGATTTGTCATGGTCTATAATTCTGATGCAAGAAGAGAAAAAGAAATGGTAATTACAGAATGTTAAAATACTAATTCCAGTTAAGTGTAACAATCTAAGTAAATTGTACTATTGAGAATATTAATTAAGCATTTACGTGTATTAACTATATATGTAAATAGATCTAACAGAATTATTTTCTTTTATTTGTATAAAGGATAACTTTTACTATCAAGTTTAGGAGTTGCTCCTGAACATAGAGTATTGAAATTGGGAATAGTTCTCAGAAAAATGAAAGTAGAAAATGAAACACAATGTCTAAATGTCTATTTTTAAAACTGCTAGAACTACAAATTACATCATAGACTGGGCTTACTAATAGATAGCATGTTTGTCCTGGTCTTAAATTCTTTCTAGAATTTCTCTTAACTGTGTTGAAAGTAATTTAGATGAAGCTGGAGAACTGATCAATGAAAAGATCTTCAAGGACCTTTCTGGTACTATGAAGTTTTGATTTTATCCTGAGGGAAATGTGGGCTCATTAATGATTTTTAACTCACATAATTCAAGTCTCTCCCAAATGTTACTCCTAAGAGAGGTCTCTTGAGATGATGTGATCTAAAACAACAGGTCCTACCATTCTGTCTGTTTGCACTCCTAATATAAGTAGCATTGCCAACATGCATTTATTTAGCTATATTTTACATTTAGCTATAGTTTATCTATTCATTTAATGTCTTATTTTCCTCACTTACTAGCTAAGACCCAAACTCCATAAGGAAAAGATCTTTATTTTCCTGTATTCATTATTTTTTCATTTTCTCTACATCTCCCAAGACTACAACAGCACCTGAAAAATGAATGACTGGATGAAAACTAGAAAAATGAAAGGTAGATAATAACAGTTCATCTGAAAAAATACATTGTTAACTTCCTCTATCCAGAAAGCAGTTCAAAATATTGTAACAACCACAGAGCAGCCTACAATAAGAAAGCTATAGATTTGTTCTTTAATGTAAATGCTTCATGAACATTGAGGATGACCAATGTTTGGCCATCTTGTGAAAATTATTTGTTACTAATTTCATATTAATCTAATTTATTTGAGGATAGGAATTCCAGGCCTACGCCAAGGGAGAAAAAAAGAATATTAGAGAAATAAAAAAGTAGTTCACTCTATAACCAGACAAAATATTTTAAATATTTGAACATTGTTCCTGCCAAATTCATGGCTACTGAAAACATATAAATGTGACTTATTTGGCAGTAAGATTTTCACAGATATAATCACATTAAAATGAGGTCGTACTAAAATAGTACTGAATATTAAAACAGTACTAAAGCGTGTGCTTATAAAAAGAGGGAGTCTTCCAGACATGAGGATATACCAGGGGGAAGATACCTATGTAAAGAAAATGGAAAAATAGGGACAATACAATTATAAACAATGAAATGCCAACAAGTACAAGCTACCACCAAAAGCTAGGTGCAGGGAAGGAGAGTTACCCAGAGCTTTCCAAGTATATGAGTATCACACTTTGATTTCAGATTTCTGGCCTCTATGAACTACAACAGGAAAGGATTTTGCTGTTTAAACTGTGGAGTTTGGTGTAATTTGTTACAGCAACATATCTTCCAGTTTAAAATGCTTGCAAAGCTTTCAATTAATTACGTTAGCCACAGTACTGAATTGTGAGTTATAGCTACAGTTTATGCTTTAGAAATGTTTGCTACTAGAATTGTAAAGTGCTTCTTTGGTGCAAAGGACAGGAGGGAACTAAAGAAAGAATTTATTGCTTGGTGCAGAAGGGCTGCTAAAGAGAAGCAAAGACCCTCCAGAGCTAGAGAGGCAGGAAGGTAGTATTTACTTGGTCAGGATGGGATTGGAGTTTACATGGGCAGTGAGAGTGATGTAACAAGTGAGAGTGAGAGTGATGTGCAGATTGGAGAAGACTCCAGCACATACATGAAAAAGGAAGGAGGAAGTTGTGGTTAGCAGGGGAGAGGAAGAAGGAAATGACATGCTGTTCATTTTGGATGCTCACGCCATGTTGGCTCACCTCCATGATGATGTGGCAGATTTCATATGGGTGCAGACCCACCACGAATAACCTCCCAAAAGCACAGGGGTTGGCTCAAATTCTAACAGATAGCCAGGAAGCAAAAAGGAGATTGAAGTCACCCTCAGTGATTTCCATGGACATGTAGTCTACTTCTCTTATATTTGTTGAGTACTGTGCAGTATAACATGAGTTTGCTGAAAGATCTTTCTGGTGTGCTAAGATTTTGTGATTCCCATTACTTGTGGTTGTGTTTCCAGATTTTAAAACTTAAACTTCATTACTAAGTAATGATGGCCATATTCATTTCTGTAACCTGTGCATGGTATTGCTTTATAAGGTCGTTTTAATAACTCTGATATCAGAAATCTGATCAACTTCTCTAAGGTTAAACAGACATTTAATTTTATGTTTCAAAATAGACATAGCCATTCTAAGAATCATGTTCTCATTCAAGATGTAAAGAAATAGGAGTGTGTGTGTGTGTGTGTGTGTGTGTGTGTATGTGTGTGTGTGTGTATGAGGATGTGTTAGTTTAAGAAAGACTATTGGAAAGTTAATCCTTCATTTCTCTTTGGTCAGCAGGTTGTTACATAAAAATGACAAGTGATGCTTGATCCTCCTTATTAGTCATCTAAAATTGATTGCTTTCTTCTTTATCTAGGCAATTTTATGTGAGGGTGGCCTAAAAAAGATTTGTATGCAGTAAATTGAAGCTTATTAATGAGCGCTTTTGGGGATAAACAACACTTTAAACAAGTGGAGTAAATGGAACTGAGCACAGGGAGTGGTTGAAGCATATTTGCAGTTATGGCAAAAGCTTAAGCAATTTCTTGAGAAGTTCTGGTCTGAAGTTGTTGCTTGGAAGAATCTTACCAAGGCAAAAACCAGGCCTGCATGCTTCTTTCCACATCTGTCTTTAGTGCAGGCTGCTCCTGGGAAGATGGCCTATCTTCAGCTGAGGTAGGCCTTCAGCTAAAGGACAGCAGTGCTTCCAGCAGCCGGGGATGAATGTGTCCAGCTTGAAGGTGGGCTCCCTGTGTGCCCTTTTACAATCCTCTGTAGAGGTTGTGAGAGTTTTGCAATTGCACTGTTAGAAAATCCACCAGGCTTTCCCCTACCCCACTCCCCCATATCTTTGCATATTTTCACACAATTGTGTTCTTATCTTTGTGTGCCCACCTAGAGTTGGCAGTGAGATTACTGAAGATTTACTGGTATAGAAGAAAAACATTGGGAAATAATAAAAAGAGTACTTTTCAGCTTCTGACTTTCAAATTGGCACCAGGGAAATGTAGATCTAGTAGGAAATCAACTTCATCAGAAGCTAAACTACTGCCATGGACATGTATTGTACTTATCTCATATTTGGTGAGTACTGTGCAGTATGGCTTGAGTTTGCTTAAAGATCTTTCTGACAGTTCAGGTTTTTTAGGACTTTGGATTTATCCTCTGTTTCTCTAAGCCCGTGTAGGCACTGTTCTTCATGAATTCTGTGTTTATGGCAAAGGTGAATGGACTGATAGCTGATATGTCTAGATGGTGGGGATAAAGGCAACCTCTCCAAGTTCTCTCATAAGAACCAGATTCATTTTGCATAAACAATCAGTTCAGGTCATCCTACTTGGGCTGCAATTTCTACTAATTTCTATTTTTTGCAAGTCTGGTGAACAAGACAGTAGAAACATAAAATCCATGGTAAGCCAGTCCCACAAGCTATGAAAAACATTGGCCAGAGTGGATGGATTCTTGCATGTATGTGGATCATTTGCACTACTGCTGTGGGAAACTGAACTTCTAATAGAAAGCACAGGGGGCACCATGTTCTCAGAAGGACAAGATCAGAGCCCAGGCTCTTCAAGTAAGTTCCTTTTTAATTCTTAGCTATAACATTTTTGCAACATTCTACAGTATTTCATGTTCTGTTTATTTGTTTGCTTTAGAATTAGAGATGAGAAAAGGGATGCAGAGAACAATCCACACTTTGCTGTCCAACAAGAATGATGAAGATATCAAATACATACTATTAATTTGATATAACAATATTAAAACCATGTCAACATGGAGAAAGTGTAAGATCTTGAGCAAGTGATACCATGCATAAGCAAATCATACATAATTTAGCTATGAATCACACAGGAGAAGTGCTGCCTCAAAGCTGCCAGCATTAGACTGTAACCAAAGGCACTGGGAATTTAAGGTATCTCAATGGAGTGCCACACTGAGCGAGCTCAAATGCCTTCTCTCCAAGCCATACAAATAAACCCTTTTTCCAGCACTTGAATAGAAATTTTCTGAACGCAGAGACTGGAAATTGAACAGATAAAGTACTAAGTGATTGAAGAAAATATAGTATAAATATAATTAAAAATATTTGAATTCATAATTTTTTAAATATTTTCTAAATTGTTCCTACTTCTCTGAAAATGATAGATCAGCAGAGTTAAAATTAGAACATCCAAAGGCTTAGGCAGTTACATCAATTGGAAACTTGAGTAATAACCTAAAAATAACATAGCATATGTACAGAACATAAATGAAACAACTAACTCAGTATCAAAGCTAAAGTTTTCCTAAAATTTGGAGAAACTAGAAACCTTTAAGAAAGATGAAAATTTAAAATAACTTTGAACTATACTATTATTTCTTCATAAAAATGGAGTGATGTGGAATTTCCTAAACCCTAGGAACTTTTCCTGGGTTGTATCTATGGAAGTGTTTTAGCCTGAGGAAATGTCTGGTAAGGAAAAGTTTAGCTAATAATGATTACAAGGAAAAACAGTGGAAGACTTGGGGAACTTCTCCAAAGATATTGCTGAATGAGTTATAGGTACTGTTGGGTATGGTTTGGTGCATTCTCTAAAAATTATCTGTTATATGTTGTACACTTTGGTTACCTTTGTATTGATCTCTAATTTACATATAGAATTTAGATGATGAAATGTTTACATTGCTTATTTGATACCAAAACAGTTTGGGGGATAAAAATATGAACATTTTTTTTGCCCCATTTAAAACTCAAATCCAAGTCTTGTACTTCTTTACTCTGTTTGCTATTAATCAATTTTGCATCTACTAGCAAATTCATTTCACATTTCTTTAACATTTATGCGCCTTTTTGATTCCTTTGAATCAGTTCTAATATATGAATTAGTACTGTTCCCCCACCAAGAGTTAATTACAACATTGCTATGTGTTTATTCTTGTGCAACTTTCAGGTTTTGAAGAATGGTGTTGTCCATATTACCTTCATTTCTGCTAGAAAAACCATACTTAGCAGATCAGTGAGTTAGCATCTCTGAGAATGCATCAGATGCTAATAGAGCAGGACTTACACTGAGGCCTTACCCTGGAGGTATGTGATCTGTAAAACACTTTTATGTTCAAAAACTATTTTCAAAGATTGTTAAATATATTCTGTTATGGAGAAAGCATCAACTACAAGCAATCAAATTATTTTCATTCCTCATTATACAGACATGATACTAATGCTACTTAAAATTTTCAATTTCCCTTGACTCGTAATAAAGGAAATAATTTGTTCTAGCTGATCTAATTCTGTCAACCTAGGCTAAATGTTTTATGACTTGAATCATAGTACAAAGCGTACCTCTTTAAAGCATTTAAATTTGTATTTATATTATTCAAATTTGAGGTTCTGATAAGTAGTGCTTTTGGTATAAGTATGTTCCATGCAATATTTAGAGTACATCTATACTAAAACAATGTGCTTGATCTGACACAAAATATCTTAGATAAGTAATTTATGAGGAGAGTTGTTTTGGCTCACAGTTACTAAAGGTAATGCTCTTCACTTGACTGTCATATCCTACACAATAAACAGCTTCAGGGTAAACCTATTCACTTGGCTTCCATGCATGGAGGAGATCTGTTTGCACCACAGCAGACAAGAAGCTGAAGAAAATAATTTTTAAAAAGAAAAAGAAAAAATGAAACAGGAATCAAGGGTCAAGATCTTATCCCTATCATGACATAAATTCCTTCCACAATGACTCCCTCTCTAAATATTTCACCCTCTGCCAACAGTTCTACAGGCTAACGATGAAACCTCTAACATACGGACCTTTGGGAGTGAGTCAGGGCACCCACATGGTGCTTAAATTGAAATCTAAATGGCTTCTTGTATTTGTATTTACTTGATCTGCCAAGCTTACATGGGTAGGGGAAACACACACTGAATTGAGCTGACTTGTATGCACGAATAAAGTAATTACTTCCATAAAGATCTTTTTTTTATATAAATGAATTCTTGCCTAAGCTGCTGCTATTTTTATGTGGAACTGCTTGAGTAACAAACTGCTGTAGCCTGTACTCTGAAATCAGAAATAGCCAGTGTGCCTCTGGTCATTCTGTCTGTGTGGAATAGCTTCACCACTAATCGCTAATTACCAAGGCCTCTGCACCTTGTACCAGGAAATATCTTCTGATATTTGCTGTGCTTTTGGTCCCTGATGCCCATACACAGAGGCATCTTTGCTTTGATGAGGCTACCAACACCTGAGTTACCTCAGGTTTTCCTCTTTGCTTAAAGCCCAACTGCACCATCTCTAGCAGAGACATTCAATCTAGACTTCAAGTTGAAATCACCTGTTGAGCTTCAGTGCCATATTGACTTGGGATGCCTCCAGGTAAATTTCATGCATAGTGAAACTTGAGAATATCAAGCTGTTACTGCAGCTCATGTAGGAAGCCAGTGCTCCATAGAAATGTCTACTCACCTATGAGTAAAGCCAGGGTCAACATGCCTGGGTGTCAGAGGTTTCAAATCCTATTTCTAAGCATCAAAATCATGAATGTGTTCACCACAAATAAATGATAATTATTTGAAGAAATAAATGTATTGAATTTAATTTAAATATTATACAATTTGTTGAGTTAATCCTGATAAAATACTCTAATGTTTTAGACCTAAAATGATCCCAAATTTCAAGTATTTGGAGCATGAATGATTTATGGAAAATTATGTCTGAAGTACTCTGGAGAGGTGGGATATGCTCAGAAGAGGTGGGTCTCTGTGCTTGTGACATGGAAGGGTGTATCTCTGTTCTGGGCTTCACCACACCAGCAGCCTTCTTCTGCTTGGAGTTTCCACTGTGCCGTTTCTGTCTTGGAATTAGCTGACTGTGGACTCAAAGTATGCACCAAAGGAAACTCCTTCTCTTTTAAGTTGTGGATATTGGGTGTTTTGTCTCAGAGATGAGGCAAGTGGTAAGAAAACACAGAAGAGAAGTATTCCTTGCAGAGTCAAAGTCTTAGGGTCATATACCTAACCTTCCAAAATGCTATCCATATTTATTTTCTAGCATTAATTCTTGCCATGACTACCAGACTAAACAATCACCTTATTTTTTATTAATTTTATTGAGAAAGAAATAACAATGAGATAGTTTCAAAACAGTTTAGTAGCACAGTTACAATAACTAATACATTTCATATTACTGTCTTCGTAGTAGTTATTCATAGTACAAGGTGTAGACATGATATCTTGCCTAAACACTATTAGTACAAATCTTTCTTCTCATTGAACTAAGAGAAAGTAACTGTATATCTATTCTATTTTGTATATACATATATATATATTTACTACAAAATGAACCTTCATTTATATCCCCATTAGTTTATTTTTTTCAGAGATGGGTATTCAATTACCATTCAAATATGTAGGTGCATGAATTCAGAAAAATAATCCAATATAGTCCAGTAGTCTATAAGAGTAGCAAGTTATCCACAGGGCTGGCACTGTCAGAAGTTGTTGACTTGAGCCTTTTATAGCTCAGTATATTAATATGGCTTTACTTTTCATACCTCATGTTTATACTTTTCTGCTGGATGGTTAAGACCAAGATAAAGCAAGACCTATATAACAAAAAAATGTAACTTTTGTATCTGACAAGGTCAGTAAATCACCTCATTTTAAACTTTTTTTATGGATATCAGCCTAAATGTAGTTATTTAGTCAGCACATATTTATTTTTATATTAAAGACTAAACATAATGTAAACTTTAATAAAGGAACTTATTACTGCATATCAAAAACCAACAAATCTGAATACCAGAGGAAGTGTTATAGTAAAAGGACCTAATTAGGTGATATTATAGTATTTCTAATCATTTTTGCTCCTAAATTGTTCATTTCCACCAGTGTTCTACAAATATGAAATTAACTGGAGTATTTGTTTTAATCTACAAACTCTTATACTCACTTTTCTATTTGTTTTATTAAGCTATAATCTCCTTTAAGAAATGGAATTATTAGGGCCTGGCAGGTGATTCAGTGCATTACAGCACCTGCTAATGCTTGCCTGGAAAGTGTGGGGTCCTGAGTTCGATCCTAGGTACCAAAGAAAAAAAAAGACAATCAAAGTGCCAACTTAGGCAGATACAAGGGCCTGCAATTTGATCTCCAAGCATGCCATGCAGGCTCCACTCCTGTGGCATGCTGAGGCAGCAATTGAGACTGGGCATTGCAGCATGCCCTGTAATCCCAGCACTTGGGAGGCTGAAAACAGGAGGATCACTATGAGTTTGATCTGTATAGTGAGACCTTGTAGACTGTGTACTAAGTGCATAAATAAATAAATAAGTAAATAAAGTTTTAAAGAAAATAGAAATGGCACACTTTCTTTTATCTTCATCTTTAATGCCCAGGCCAGATAAACTGTACAATATATATCCATTAAAGTAATCAGAATGCAATTTGATACATTGAAATTTAGGGACAGAATAATAGTTTTATGGTATCTCATGGAAATGTTGCAAAACATGTCTAAGTAAAAGTGTCTTCTAATGTCCAGATATGCTGTCACATAAACACGAAAAAAATGTTTCCATAGTTGGAAGACTTGGAATAGTTAATAGACTTATTGATCAGAGCATATATGAGAACAGGTTGGGAAATTTGGCTAAGCCAAATTATGACATATCGGATAACCATCCAAAGAGGTTGGTCTCTCAGAGAACAGCTATGCAAGCATCTATGTAATGGCCAAAAGAAAACAAAAGGCACAGTTAGATATCTATCTATTTGTTTTATTTGTGTTGGTTAGACTTAAAAAAAAATGTGAAACACTGTGAATTATTCTCCCTGAACTCAATCCTGCTCTGATTGATAGCTACTGCTAAAGCCCAGAATCTATAAACTTGTTCTTCAACTTATTCTATTTACTGAGAAGAGAATTTTGCTGTTTAAGAATAAAATCATAAATAAAATAATGATGCTCAAGATGGTAATGTTAGTTAGCAGTATCATATCTAAGGTTTGGCTAGATTCAGTAGGGATGGCTCTCAAAGTAAATTTATTGAAGAACTTGTGGTTCCAACTAGTTGAGCACAAAACCAACAACACTTTTATCTGTTTGAATTATACCAACACCTTTGTCCCACGACCCTTCCCTAAGAAATGACTACACCACAGCCTTTAAGATTTGCTGTAAATTTTAAGTGTTAATAAACTAGTGTTAATCATTTGCATCAGGGACTGATAGAAAGTAAACACTAAATGCATGGTACCTACTACTAGTAACTAGGGAATTTTCAAAAGGCTTTCTATCTACAAAACTTTATTTTTCTTATATTTATTTATATTTCAAATGCAAGACTATGCAAGTCAGTATTTGCATCCTTAACTTTGAAATTGTCTCTCTCCAGCTTTTGTTAGGAATCTATACTTATTTTATACTATTTGAAATGGTACATGAAAATAGAATCCCAGTTAGCAACAACCTGGACAAAAATGTTGTTCAGCTAGGGAGAAAAGGTGCTTTTCTACACTGAAGCAATTTATGTTTGGGAGATGTTCAGGCTGAGTCAGATACTATGTGCTAAGAGTTGGATACAGACAAAATTATCTAACAATCTCTCTTGGCCTGCCGCATAGGAACTTCATTACACCAACCTCAGCTCACTAGTTGAGAATTGCAACAAAACCCCTCTCAAAACCTAATGGTAAACACTGTGAGTTAGTTTACAGATGCTTAAAATCAAAAGCAAGTAATGTGCATAGTATATTTATGTCACATGACATTATGGACAAACTGATAAAACAGTGATATGATCCTTAAATACTGCTTTTACTTTGAATTGTCATCTAATTCACTGGAAACACACTTTATAGATGTAAAATAGTTGTGTTTAGCCACAGAGATAAACGTACACATAAGCATAGACACAAATGTACACATCCTATACATAATTACAAATCATCAGTCTTGTAACTTTATTTTACTGATCGAATCTTCCAAAAACACAAAAAAGAAAAGGTTTATTCTTATGTCTAAATAAATCATTAAGATTTCTTACAGGTAAGTAAAGTCAAAGTACTGTAAAGGCTATTTGTAACTCAACTTATTATTATTTTTTTTATCAGTTGTTGTGAATGAAACACAGGGCTCTCTACTTGCTTGGTGAGCAGCCAACTGCTGAGCCAGATTCTGAGCCCTTCCTTTATATTTTTCAATCTCATTAGAACTAGGAGTGTCTTTTTGTCTAGTTACTTTATCTTTTGTGCTAGTACTGTAAGTCAAAACATTGTCATTAAGGAGGAAAGCATGTAAAACTTTTTTCATAATCATATCAAATTTATATTTTGAGAGTGACAATGTATTGAGCTATAGCAAGAACATATAAAAATAAATACTGTTAAGTACTCTTTTTAGCTATTAGAGTTTTGCAGAAATTGAATAGGTAAAATGATAATTCTTGAGGATAAAGGCAGAAAGAAAAGAGTTTTAGGAGAAAAACACAAGAAGTAAAACAAAATGGGATTACATTAAAATAATTGTGGTTAGGTTGGGTAAGAGGTTATCAATTTTATTTATTCTTTCAGAGAACTAACTCTTTGATTCATTTATATACTCTGAAGTGAAATAAATCAAACTCACATGTACAAACATCATATTGTCTTCTTAGTGTGATAATTTGAAAGAGAAAAGTGGAATCTGAAGCGTACAATAGATGCTTGGAAAAAGGAAGGAACTTATTGAAAAGGAAAGAGTTTCAGATTTGAGGAGAAGGACAGGAAAGGGAGTGGGAGAAAGAGATTTATCTATGTAAGTAAGCAGGATGGTTTGGACAAATGTTCTATGGATTTCTTCTGGCCTATGGAAAGGTTCAGACAATAATTTGTTTTTTCTACTTTTTTCAATCATGTGTGCTTTTTCTTTTCTTAACTTCTTATATATTTCTTTTTTTTCTTCCTTCTTCCAATTTTACATGCATATACCTGGTAATATGAATAACTGATTGGAAGACAACACTATGTATTATAACAAATATTGTGTAGGGACTGGGGAGACAGATCAGTAGAATAAGTGCTTGTCTGACAAGCACAAGGGCCTGAGTTCAATCACCTGTTCCAAAAAACCCCCTGAAATTTACATTACTTTATTAAGTGCAATTCTGTATCTCTTGTAATTTTTCTGTTTTAATTCTTATTTGTACTCTCTTTAAAAATAAAATAATTGTAGACATAGTAAAATTTGCTTTGTTAGTCTTTTGATAGTTGAATATTACTTCCTTTTTTCTTTTTTTAATGATTATTTCTTAGGAAGAGGCTCACACTCTGATTTTTTCATTCTCTGTATTGGCTTTTGGAGGAATTATTGACAAATACCATCTCACTGTGCAGAAACTGTCAGAAGCAAAGGACTCTTCCTCTGGATTCTCAGAAATATCTCCTGTAGAACCACTTGTGAACACGTGTACATTCAGGCATGCACTTAGAAAATGTCATCTTTCTGACACATAAAGCTTTCTAGGAACACAGAATAGCATGGAGTGAAGAGAATCTGAGCTCCTGTCATGGCCCTTTAAGACACTTTTTTTCCTTTGATTGAGATTGCAAATAATCTTTAAAAATAGAGCAATTGTTTTTTACTATATTATTGATTTAAAAAATCAATTATCTTGATGTAAATCTTGAACATGACTTTGGAAGAGTGACAATGTAAAATGAAACACAAAAAAATATTCTTAGTACTATAAATATAAAGAACATTTTTGGTCATTGATGTTATCCTTTTTATATATGTGCTTAAAAATAGTCTTAAAATAATTAATTTTATGAAATATTTGGACCAAATACTTCAAGAAAATCAAGTAGTGTCTTTGTGTTAAAGACTTTCACTTTGTAATGTTGAGAAAACTCACATAAATTAGAAATTCATGTTTGAATGTGATCCATTTATTTACTTCCAGAACAGTTATTTATTTAAGTTTTATTAATCTATGCCTTCATACAGCATTTTTTAATTACAACATGTTTTCAGTTCATAATGATTGTGTTCATTCTGGGGAGATGTAACAAGTAAATAATTCATATTAATTCTTTTGTGACTTTCTTTTCTCCCTTCTCTTCCTCTTCCCATCATCTATTGGCTCCTGTGAAGTCATTTTACTCCTTTGTATTGTCCATTGCTGTTGCTAAACACAAAATTGCTTCGAAACTGTGTTAATTTTGAACTCAAACACAAAAATTACAAAGATATTTCCATAGTGAGAGAGGTAAAAATCCAAGAATACTTTTCTCTGCAAAATCTCTTTGATAATTCATTTGTTGAATAGACTGAAATATAACATCATTATTCAATAAAACATTAAGTTATTGCACTACAGGAATTACATACATGTAATTAACACCTATAATAGGCTGACTCTAAGTATAAATAATCTGATCGGCTTGACAATCAATTAACTGGATTCAAGAAAAGAACTGAGACTTTCTTGAAAACTGGAAATTCATATATATTTGTAGACCCACTGACCCTCTCAGAGATGTTCCTCTAAAACAAATGGAGACAAGAACCTCTCTCAGTGTGCATAGTAGCACAGTGCATTTCCTTTATGTTCATTTCACTTTTAAATAAAAATGGTAAAGCATACATGTGAATTATCAAGTGGTAGAAAATATATAGCTTTATGATCCTGAACTTGAAAGAAATATGGTTGCAAATTTGGTACCAAATTGCTTTTTCAAGAAGGGACTTGGTAGGGGCTGGGGAGATAGCTCAGTAGAATAAGCACTTGCCTGGCAAGTGCAAGTTCCTGAGTTCCGTCTCCAGTATGGGGGGAAAAAAAAGGCAATTTGGTGACTGGTGCTCCAAATGTATGGGAAGAAAATCCTCAAAGGGCAACAGTAAGAGAAAGTGAAATGGGGTAAAGGAGAAAAGGAGGAAAGGGAAGGAATAGAGAGTATGTATATATATTAGGATGGATGTGATACTAACTGCTATTGAAAAGATAAATATACACTTATACTGATTTGTCAGTTTTTCATGACTGTATCTTATATTATGAACAATTACTTTGAAGATAACTATGCAAAATATACTGAATATTGTTGGTCTGCTACAATCTTGTTTTGAAATTTTACTGTTTTCATTGTTTATTCTCTTTTCTTTAAAATAATAACTTACAAAATTTTGAAAATTGAATCTGTTTTTCTCATGTGAATGCTTACCAAAGTGTGAGATCGATAAAATATTTTAATAATCATGCAGAATTAATGGCCCATTCTTGGGTGCCAGTCAGTATTTTTATCCAGTGAGTTCATGAAAAAGGTGACCATAGGGGAGTGGTAGCAGTCATGTAGGGTTCTGAGCCATGGACTTCTCCCCGAGGCCAACCTACATACAACCACCACGCAGTATGGCAGCAGCAGATACTGCCATTTCATTCTCCATAGCACGTTTCTTGGGCCGATCAACCAGCATTGTGATCTACAGTGTCAGGTTGAATAATCTCGAGATCATTTCATCATTGAGTGTTCAGCACTTTGTTCCTAAGGGAATAGGCACTTCTTCTGGGTATGTGTTTTCCTTCTCGGCATGTGCAGCTATCAGCTGTGGGCTGACAGACTGAATATCCACCTTTGGAGTGATTAATGCAATTGTGCGTTTGAATGAAGAACTTGATTCAAAGCAAATATAATGTCACAATAATCCATGTTCATGAAACACTAATTTAAATATGATCCCGTCATCCTGAAGCATAATAAAACGAAATTATAAGGAGAGATTTAACTCCCTCTGGAAATAGTTATAGTGGCAGGGAACTGACAGTACTAGAAAATGTGAGGAAATACCCTCGCAGGGGTGGTTTATTCTCTTTCTCTCTCTGTCTTTTTATTTATTTTTATATATTAGGGAAGGCTCTACATGGTGTTCAGGGTCTTGCTACTAGATCGGACTCATAGTGATCCTCCTGTTTAGTCTCCCAAGAGCGGGGATTACAGGAGTGTGCCACCATGCCCAGTCTCAATTGCGGTCTCAGCGCACCCCAGGGCAGGGCTGGCAAGGCAGACCTGGGGATCGAACCCCTGGCCTCTGCTCCTCCTTGGAGGGACTTTAATCCACTGAGCTATTTGGCTGGACCTATTCTCTGAGACAGAATGGCCCCAATTCTTGGGCCCAAGCATCAAGGGGAAGTTTATATGGTGTGTGTGTGTGTGTGTGTGTGTGTGTGTGTGTGTGTGTGTGTGTTGGGGGAAATGCCTATTGTTCACAGTTACACACTAGCAAAATTTTTAATCTTTGTTCCTATAACCTTGTGTGCCACTAATGTTCAAGTTTAGCTCAAAAGAACTTGGTCCAGTCAAGGTGCTTACTGAGCAAAAAGGATGGAGAACGAAGACAAGTGTACACCCAAGCCATGAGGACCACCACACAGCTATACACAGAGTGACGTTTATGTAAAAATGGACCACATAGATGATAGTGACCCTTAAGATTATAATGTAGCTTGGAAGTTTGTATCTCCTGGGGTTTCATAGCCATCATTCTATTATAACACAGGACATAACTCATGTGATTGTGGGGATACTGGTGTAAATGTCTAAATCCTATATGAGCCTGTATGGCAGAATTCTGGCTGATGATATGTGACAATGTTGCTAGTTGTTTTTCAAATTATACTTCTATTAATTATTTTAGGGTATAGTCCTTTTACTTATAAAAATGTATTAATTTAAGATACCATGCAAGTAGCAACCTCAAGCCTGGTTTTTGTTTTTTGTTTTTTGTTTTTTGTTTTTTTTTACCATACACCATGAGAGTATCTTTTTTCTCTTCTGCTCCTATAGCTTTAAGAGGAAAAGTTAATGATAGTTTTCATAATTGGAAATTTTCCTATAGTCTCAAGGGGTAAGTTTGGGATTTCAGATTATGGTGCTATTGAAAAGTGGTAGGTGGAAAATTTCTGCAATGGAATTAAGTTTGAAGAAGTTAGTGTATTAGAGTCATGTGCTTAAGGAGGCTTCTTCTTTCTCAGACTCCTATTCTCCATAAAGTTAGAAGCTCTGAATAACCATGTGGTCTACTACTATGATACACTGTGCCTATCCTGGCTTTTACATGACAGTGTTAAGGACCATGGACGGAAACTTCTGAAAACATGCGCTAAAATATACTTTTATAACTTCTAAATTTTTTTCTCAGATATTCTATTCAAACTCTCCCTGTCTCCTGCTTCTGTCCCTAATTTCTTTCTCTCTCATCTAGATATAATATATATATATATATATATATATATTATCATATAGTGTATATATTTTATATGTATTACAGTATATGTTCTATATATATTCATACACACACTTATATGTGATACTGTATCCGTTTTAAGTATAGACTACTTATGTACTATCCTGTAATACTTAGGTGTGTCTAAGTGCACTATATCCAAAATGAAAAAACTGACTCAGGAAACATTTACCAAAAGCATCTCAGTTGTTCTGTTGATAAGAAACACAAGACTAAAATTATCATTATTCTTCATTATTTGGCTATAAAGTGTTGGTATTTTCTTGTTTGTTATTTTTACATTTGTCTTTAACTAACTACACCTATGCTCTTGGTTTTCTGGTTACCACATGTTGGTATATTATGCTTCTCTATATTAAGTTTCATATTTTCAAATAGAACATCCTGATGCTTGTAAAACATGCCACCCAGCTGTCTCTAAAAATAATTATACATAAGTGTTGCTCAAAGATTCTTCTGACATGGTTTGGATGTAAAGTGTACCTCACTATGAGATAGCTAAATGCTTGTGTTCATCCACAGGGAGGTTCTTAGATGCAGTATCATTAAACATCTTGGCATGAACACTGCTGAGGGATGCTCTGACCTCCAGAATTGAAATCTTTACATTAACAATGCTTTGTGGTTACTCATATGCTAATTAAATTTTCTGAATCTTAACCAGAGTATTGACTGAAATTTCTCCCTCAGCAACCTGTTTACAAATATTGCTCATCTTTAACATGCTCCCCCAATTCTCAAACTCCTAATTTAAATTCAAGTTTAATTTATGTTTATCATTTTTATATATTCAATGTATTAATGCTTAGCATATATAACATGGAATAATGTTACACACAAAGGAATATTTTTCTGCCACAGTGAAATATATAATTGAATCATTTGCAGGAGAAAAGGTGCACCTTGAGACCATAATGTGAAGTGAAATAAAACACACACATACAAGTTTAAATATCACATGATTTATCTTATGTGGGAAACCCAAATTATAAATACAGAGCAAAATAAAAGATAAAGGAAGTCACAGACAGATCTCTTTCAAATGAGAGGGGGATCATGAAATGGAATAAGGGGAAATAGGATGAAAAAGAGAATTGAGACATTTCTTATGCATATACCAGCAGGAATAGAAAAATTATATACTGAAAATATGTGCTAATAAAACACTTTCAACATCTAAAACAAAGAATAAAAGTATACATTATGGTTTTACTGAATGTCTGTGCCAAACCCTCTTTCCATGAACACAAAACAATGCTATTTTTTTCTGAAGATTATCATCTGTGTGGGGATTTCTCCAAATTGTATTCCCATATCTAAATGGGTGGAAATCAAAACAGAAGTATTGCCAGGTGAGGTCATGTGCACCTATAATCCCAGCTCTCAGTAATCTGAAGTAGGAGAGCCATTGTGAGCTCCAGGGCACTGGCTCTACATAGCGAGCTCTAGATCAGTCTCCACTACTAAGCAAGACCACTCTCTCAAAATAAATAAAGTGAAGCAAAACAAACAAACCAATTAAAAAAAGCAGAAGAATTAGAAAAAAGAAAAATCAGAAATGTATATGACTCAGAACTAGAGTCAATACAAAATTTAAAGATTGGAAGAGAAGTCAAAAGATTACTATCAAATTCTGAGCATGGAGCTGACTAGAGGACAAGAAATTGACTACTGGATCATATAGTAAAGAAGGTATTGGTGGCCCTGGCAAGGCCAATGTGAAAGAGTGAGGAAGGCCAAATCTTACAGGAATTACTGCAAAGACAGAACTTTGAGAGTTTTGGATTAAAGAGCAAATAAGGTCACAATTGGAAGACATCTAGTAAGGGTTATTTTGAAGATTTTAACGCTCTTCCTTCCTTGTTAACGAAAATAAATGATGAATGAAAGCAAGGGCATTGTCGCAGAACTGAAGCCACTGCTGAGGCAAAGACTGGCATTGGCTGCTGTAGTAGGCATCATTAGGACTTTGAGAGGAGGGAGAACAAAGATTATAGGTACAAAGGCAAGTTGAGAATCTCAGGAGTGAATTTGAGAACTTAATTCTGCTATATTTTACTGTTTTCAGTTAAATTAGAAAGGCTATAATAATCTAAATGTGAAAATGTACATGTGTGGTATGTTGGAAAAGGAAACTTAAGGCAATATATATATATATATATATATATATATATATATGTTACATATGTCATTATATTTTACACTGGAAAAAATGTATAGAAGAATAAGCAGATGATATGATAGCGTCATAAAGACTTACAATTTTAAAGGGGCTGGGGAGATAGCTCAGCAGCTTAAGTGGCTGCCTCACAGGTGCAAGATCCTGAGTTCCATGCCAAATACGAAAAATAAAAATGGAAAAGACTTACAATTAAAAATTAAAAGATTATTGACCATATTAGATAATGTATAATAAAGCTTATAAGTAAAATTAATAATATTTAAAATGATGCATCTTAATTTGAAATATATTGTGATATAACTTTGAAAAATATTGTATTATATTTTATTGAATTTTCAGTGACTCATCTAAGAATATTTGAAACTAACTGCTTTTTGGATAATATGACAAACAGCTTACATTTTGTCGACTATTTCCATCTAGCCAAAAAACTGAATTGTAACTCTCCTCAGTGATAGAAATGTAA
The DNA here is from genome assembly GCF_000260255.1 of Octodon degus. Lineage (NCBI taxonomy): Eukaryota > Metazoa > Chordata > Mammalia > Rodentia > Octodontidae > Octodon > Octodon degus. Next base: position 1,637,067 of record NW_004524582.1, read on the forward strand.
TCATTTGGATCACTGCTTGCTCTGGAAACAAACTGAGCAGAAATTAAAATTATCTTGCACCAAAATTAAAGAAACATTCTCAGGGGAACTGACCTACTTTAGATTTTCTGAGTAAACTATACCAAGTTTCATTCTAAACTCTGAGCATATTATCAAAGCGTAATGATGTCTAATGTATTTCCCAAAATTCTTGTGAATTGCTATTTTTTTCTAAAAGAAGGCTATGATGGCTTTGCACTCATACCCAATACATTTCTTCATTCTTCTCAGCAGGTAGAGACATTTTATTTAGTATTTATTGAATATCTCCTGTGGGCACAATACCGGGAAACTGGTGATAATAAATGAGCCAGATTACATTGTTAGCAAGCAGATGTCCAAGCATTATTTGTCACCTGTGAGTGGTGGGGAGCTGGACTTAGTGGATGTTTGAAAATACAGCAAAGCAGCTGGATTCCCTTACACACTTTTTTTTTCTTTTGCAGTAATGTTAGTATAAATGTGGTTCAATGAAGATTGGTTTCTTGGTGAATAAATTAGAGCAATTTACAACCTCAAATATCAAAAATATTTTTGTAGCAACATCAGTGAAGACATCTGTAAAATGGGAAATGTATATCTATATAATTTTCTCTCATGTTTCACTTTTCTAAAAATGAATAATGTCCAAACCAAACAAAATCTTAAAATGAATCCTGAGATAAGAATTAAGTTACCACTGTAAATAGCAAATAAAATTTTCCAATTTTTTAATTCATACAATGTTTTATTATATCAGAATAATAGAAAGGAGCATAAAAATCTTGACCATGTGTTCTTGGATAGAATGTATAAAATCTGTGCAATGAATTCCTAACAAACTAATGTGTCTGTTTTAGGTATAGGGTTTTTATGGGGTCGTTAGAATTGACTGACATCATGGGCTTGGAAACTCATGGTTAGACTGACATCTTTATTAGTAGAGAGTGAGGAGCCAGCCAGATAGCTCAGCGGACTAAAGCTCCTGCTTAAGCAGACACAGGCACCAGGGTTCAATTCTCTGGGTGTCGTGCAGGCCCTGCCCCTGGGGCACACTGAGATGGCCACTGAGACTGGGCATGGTGGTGCAAGACTGTAATTTCAGCTCTTGTCAGATTAAAAACAGGAGTATCACTAGGAGTCTGATCTGTGTAGTGAGACTCTATAGGCCTGGAACTAAATACATTTAATAAAAATATTAGAAAAGAATGAGATGTGACAGCAGTTTTCTGTCCATCTCTCAGAAGGGACACAGGAAGATGGCAGTTTGCAAGCCCAGAAGACCACCACAACTTGACCACTCTGATTTTGAACTTTCCCTTCCAGACATGGGAGAAATGAAAACCTCTCTCTCTCTCTCTCTCTCTCTCTCTCTCTCTCTCTCTCTGCCCCCAACCCTCTTGATATCCTTTTCACTGGAACAAATATAATTTAAAATGAAATATGCATGCAATTGAGACAATAATCTGACTAATATTTACTCAAAACTATATCTTTGCAACATCACCACCACCTCAAGGTTAATTTCATAAGTCTCAAAAAGTGGCAAATTAAATTCCTACATTATTTGAAACCAAAATTCTGAATCAATCTTGCCAGCTTGGTCTTCTATTTTATGTATACCCAAATGATCACCGAATCTTGAATCTATCTTTAAAGTTCATTTGTGTCGTAGTCTTCTTAAAAATGCATTCACTTTTCAATCATTATTTGGTTTGTTTTAGGACAGGCCCTCTCATTATGTAATCCAAACTAGCTCTGAACTTCGTATGCTGCCCTTTCTAGACTCATGCTCATAATGTTCTTGCTTCAGCTTTCCAAGTGCTTGGCACAGAGGCCTTCACCATTGAGATAGCTCCATGTGCTTCTTTTTTCTTTCTTTCTTTTCTTTTCTTTTTTTTTTTTTTTTCAGAACTGGGAATTGAACTCAGGCCCTTTTGCTGGCCAGGGAAGCGCTTATTCCACTGAGCCATCTCCCCGGCCCCTCTGTGTGCTTCTGACAAAGTCTCTAACACTATTCTCACACCCTTCTTTTTCTAGCTGTCCCCTCATGGATTGCAATGAATTTCAAACTAATTCCATTCTCCCCATGTTAACCAAAGATGGTTACTTTAAAATGTACCAGATCATCAGGTTGTCTCTATTCTAAACCCTCTGCTGTCTTTTTGCTCCAAAAATTGGCCCATGAAGGCTGTATTCTCTGATGTCTCACTGCCTCTCTGACATGGTCCCCCATGTGTCTTTTGGTCTCTTGTCTTACCATAGCCCCCTTCCTGCCCATTGGTTAAGCATGGCTGCCACAGCATTTGGACATTGATATTGCAATTTTCTCTGCTTCAAATTCTCCTCTCTGAGGCTGCTTGTAGCCTTTCCTTCATCTCTGCTGCAGTGTCAAGTTATTGAGTCAGATGTTCAGTTACTAGCATGTAAAAGAAGCACCTTCTCTCACTACCCACATATTTCACTTTTTCTATATTATTTTTCCATAGTTATTATTTTAAGAAAAATGTTAATTTCTCTACTTTCCGAGGCTTCCATGCTACAAAGGAGCAGATATAATATTAGTTTCAGTCTATACTATATCCAGGAAGATTCACAAAGTGACTGCATGTAGAGCTCACTTTTGATTTGCAAATTAATTTTGTGCATTATGATTTAATTATCTACTTAAGTTTCCTAAACATCTAAAAGATCAAGTGTAATTACTATTTTATGTATTAAAACTAAATCTACTATAACAAAGATAAACATTTCACACTTTTTGTTTTAAAGGGGAAAAAACTAAAATGAATAAAAATGAACAAAGACAAAAATAAATAAGATAAAAAAATAAAAGTGTTAAAGAATTTCAAAACAACAATAGAAAATTAACAATGATTGCTGTATTACATATTGTTGTCATCAAATTTACTGCCCATATTACCAGATATAGGCATGCAAGACTGATCAAACAAAACTGGACATTAACTCTTGTTTTCAATAAACCTCATATTTTCTTGAAATTCTTAAAAAATTATTTTAAAGAGCATAAAATAACAGCTATGACATGATAAATGATACATATTTTAAAAAGCAAAATGAAAGAAAATCAACGCTGATTACTATATTGCAGGTTGTTATCTGCAATGTAGTTGCTCAGATTAAAGATATTAAGATACGAAGTCAATACTGATAGAAATTAGTGGTGCAATCATCTTAGCCACTCTGTGTATATAGTTACATGATTTTTCACTTCATTTTCCCCGTATCTGTTTTCATTTCTCTCATCTCAATTGTTTTTGCCTTAGGCTCAGTACCTAATCCATATTATATCTTTTGTATCTTTCAGAATTTTTTTTTTATTCTTTTAGGTTTTTACACTAGGGAGACAATATGATGTTTACTCCTGTGAGCCAGATTTATTTCACTTATGAGTATAATCTCTAGTTGCATCAATTTACCTGTAGAGCCTTGAGTTTATCCTCATTGTAGCTGAGTAATACTACATTGTATAAATATATGAGATTTTTTTTATCCATTCCTTAGTTGATGGACATTTGTGTTTTTCCAAGATTTAGCTGTAACAAATTATGCTGCTATAAACATGGGCACACATATTTCTCTGTGGTATGTTTTTAGTTCTTTTTAAAAATACCCAGAAAAGGAATAGTTGGGTTGAATTAGACTTCTTACCCTAGATTTTTGAGGAATCTCCACATTGATTTTCATAGTGGTTGTACCAGTCTATACTCCCACCAAGAGTGGAGAAGTATTCCTTTTACCCTGCAACCTCTCCAGCACTTATTAGTTGATTTCTTTATGATAGCTATTTTTCTGTGGTGAAATGGAATATCAGTGTTTTTCTAATTTGATTAGTGCTGTGGAACATTTTTCATTTATTTATTTGCCATTTGTATTCTTCCTCTGAGAAGTGTGCATTCATCTCTGATGCCCATTTTTTATTGTCTTTGAATTTAAGGTCAATGTTTTTTTCTTTTCTTTTTCAGTTTGTTATATATTCTAAGTAGAAGCTACTTTTCTGAGTGACTGTTGGTTAAGATTATTTCCTGGGTTGTGGATAATCTTTTCACTCTGTTGGTAATTTATTTTGCATAAAGAAACTTCTCAACAAAATGCAATCCCCGTTGTTCATTCTTTGATGTATTTCCCATGCAGTGTTTTTAGTTCATGAACTCTTTGCCTACCCCTAGGAATTCAAGATTTCTAACAGCTTTCTCTTCCTGTATATTTACTGTTTTGTTTTATTGTTTAGATCTTTAATCCATTTTGCCTTTAGTTTAGGGCATGGTGATAGAACTATATCTGAACCCCTTTGGCTCCTTTGTCAAAGATAAGGTGACTGAGTATGTCCTAGTTGTAGCCACATCTTCTAATCTGTTCCACTGATCTTCAGGTTTGATTTTTTCCAGTACCATGGTGATTTCATCACAATAGTTTTGTAGTACAATTTTATGTCAGGAATTCTAGTGCTTCCTGCCTTGCCTTTGCTTTAATAAGGGGAAATATTTTACATATAAACTCACACTCTTTGAAAGCATCACAGTTAACATCTGTAGTCTACCTACTTAAAACTAGAAAACAAATAATAGTAATATATATTTCAATCTCTTCTTGTGGATTTAGTTTAAAAAAGATGCCTGACACATCTCAGTATCTGGTAGCTAATGAGAAAAGAAACATTTGTTTGCACTAAATTTTGAGTCCTTCATTTGAAATAGCATGTAAATTAACCCAGCAGATGAGTGAAATTAACGCAAAAAAATAGATATAAAAATACCTCTAGAGATAGATTGTCACCATTTTGTGTAAGTTGTATAAAATTTTACTTCCAGGGAGAATGTGAAAAAATATACTCAATATTGTGGAAACATAATTACATGGGACATGAAATTTTCTAATTTTTTTTTTACTTTTAGGTTTCATTATGCTTAAAATAATTTGGAAATTCATTCATAAAGAATTTAAGTGTCAGGATAAAAACATGGGGCCTAAGATGAAAGTCTTTAAATAAAGGCCTTATAAAGTTGTTCCCTGGAAATTAAAAATTGATTTCTAAACTTTTATAGAAGGAAAAACAGTTTTTCTGGAAAACATATCCCAATTAAATTCTTTGGGGACTTTATTATGATAATTATCAACTGTGCTTTTTGTACATGCATCTGCAAAATTAAATTCTTTGTAATTAACTGAATGTAATGTTCTGTGGTGTTTCTAACTGTAAAAAAAAAGCAGGTTTCAAAGAATAAAGTACCTCATTAAAACCAATATATAATGATCACCTCAGTATTTTTCCAACAGACTAATTTTGTTTTACAGTTATAAGTTTACCATACTTATTAAGTAGTTTCATACATTATGAAAGAAAACCTGTCAGATGCTTATTGCTGACAAATGGAAAATTAACAAAGCTCTTAATACAACCATATAGATGCTACTGAGGTTAACGGAAAATGTATTGCTATTCTGAGTTACACGAAAAGCAGTAATGATATCGGATTGAAGATGACTTTATTACCAAACGCAGTAATGCTTACAACACAGGTGAGGCAGTCTCGAAAAGGAAAAGTGAGACAATAAAGGAAATATGAAGCTTATCTTTGTTTTCTCAGATGCTGATAAATTCTGCTAACCACAAATATAGCCTACTAATCAGTTTAGGACAGAAAATAAATAATGTTACCAAAGGAAGAATGCAAGTTTGGCTGAAAGACCAAAATTTTTTTTTAGAACAAAACTTTTGACTGAGAGTGTACTTATTAATCACAAGTGAAGTCCATCAGCTGGGTGAGAGTTACCTTTGCATTCTCCCCTCATTGCCATTCTAGTATTACTTAACTAAAAAAAATAAGAGAAAGACTTTCAGAAGAAAGCTGAACAGGAGGGGGAATAGAAAGTAGAAAATTGTCCCAAATTTCAAACCTCTAATGCTTCTCCAAGTACATATTATTGCACAAAAGCAACAATTGTTATCTCAATGAATAAAGCACTAAGGGAAAAATCAACTTGTTCTGTTTCTAATATAGTAAAAGAAATCCCCTCATGCCCATATATCTTCCTTAAATTACAGCTAAACTTAGAACAAGTACAAGAAACAAAAGTCTGAAAAGATGAAGAAAACCTGGTGAATTGTGCAGGAGAAGTAACTTTCCAAGAGAAATTGACTTTTATGCATTTTATATCCTTGTTTTCTTGGTTTGAAAGGTTACTGATATCAGTGATATACTTAAGGTGGAGAACAGATAGACAAAATTAAAATAGAACTCCACCATCTGAGCAAAGGACAGAAGACCTCTGAACTGTATAAAGAGTATTGAGAGAATGTCAGAAAAGAGTACTTGAAAAGAAAATTTTCTAATTTTGTGCATAAATTTGCACAACTCTAGCTGTTTCTATGTGTGTAGCCACATACTACACATTCACAGTACAAATGCAATGCAAGTCAAGGCTGTGTAAACTCAAACAAGGTTTAGAACATCAACTCACATCTCAGAATAACACCTAGAACAGACTCAGGGAAGAAGAGTACAGCTTGAGCCTTAGATGAGGAGAAAGTCTATGCTGTAAGAATGTAGACACATCGGGATTATGCCATGATAACTGGAATAAACCAGACACAGAAGGACACATAACATGTGATCTCATTGTTTCTGTTGAATATGAATGTCTTGCATGAATCCTGATGAGGAATGTAATTATTATGCACAGCAATATGGATTTGTAGAATATAAAAAATTTTGAAAAAAATATTATAAAATAAATTATTAGGGTTCTAAGTCTTTGGGACGGTGATTAAAAAAAAGAAAAATGTAAAAGAGTAAATTTACAAGAGAGATGGTAGAACGGTGATTAACAAGAACAGATGACTGAGACAATGGGGAAGTATTAGTCTGAAGACACAACTTCAGTTAGGAGATATTAAGAAATTCTAGAGTAGCAATACAGAGCACAATGACAATAGTTGCCACTGTACCACATCCTGGAATTTACTTAGTGTTGGTCTTCACTGTTCTCATCACACACAAAAATGCCGCAAAACCTTGACTTTTTAAATGAGATTGATTATGGTAAATATTTCCCAAAAATACATACGTAAACATTATTCAGTATAAATATACATTTTTAATTTTTTTTCACTTACAGTTCAATAAGGATAAAAAAGGGAAACAGATTTTGTTGAATGCCTCACCTAAGATCCCAGGTTTACATACCCCAAAAGTAAAATAAAGGGCTAACCAGATAGCTCAGTAGACTAAGTGCCTACTTAGGCAAGCACGGAGGCTGGGGTTAGATCCCTAGCGCCATATGCTGGACTGGCCCCACCCCTGGGTGCACTGAGCCAACCACTGAGTCCACGTGTAGTGGCATGCACTTGTAATCCCAATACTGAGGAGGCTGAAAATAGGACGATCACTATGATTTCAAGCTACATAGTGAGATCCTGAAAAAAGAACAAAGTAAAATAAGCCATCAGTCATGTCAACAGCTATCAAACTGTAGCATCATAAACACACACACACACACACACACACACACACACACACACACACCATAGGAATGTCTTCAGTGAAAGGAAGACAATTATTTGATTTCTCTAATTGAGATCTAGGATCTTAGATCTCTAGACAGGTTGAATATAGAAGTATCCCCTTGACAGAGAGGCAGATACTGTACTTCATAAGAGTTCATATATAATATCTTTGTTGGATATGATATTGGTAACATCGAACAGGAGGAATATATTCTTCTTAACAAACATTGAAATACTTATGGTGAAATGGTTTGATGCCTCCTATGTCTAAAATATAACTTAAATTGCTAGGGAGATAGCTCAGTAGAATAAGCACTTGCCTGCCAAGTGCAAGGTCCTGAGTTCAATCCCCAGTACAAAAAATAAAATAAAATAAATTAAAATGTAACTTAAAGAAGAACACACACATGTGCTTCCTGTGTGTAAACATATATTCATACACAGAAAGATCAAGATATGAGAAGGAATAAATTACTCATTTTAAAGGCCTATAACATCCATTATTTTATTCTTTCGACATTTATGTAGGGTTTGAATTTTATAAATAAAGTTAGAAAACCATCACAATACTTAATTTTTTTCTTAACTTATAGTAATGTGTATGCAAGTTATAAGCTAAAATATTTCAAAGTCAGAAAATCTTTTAAAAGACATATAAGACTATCAAGTTCAAGAATGTCAGCACAGAGAACAATTATGAAGTTTGTGCAACACAGACAAGGATGAGAGTAGCAAGCCAGCAGAAGCATAGAAAGTGAGAGTTACTCAGACTTAGGCTGTAACTTAGAAGCAATATATTCTACTATCAACCAGAAAAGTAGAGGCACCCAAGACATATCTCAAAAATAAGATAAATAACATGCCTCAATTCACGAAAATGCCATATATAATGGAGCAACTGGAAAGGAGTGAAGGTCAAAATTTTGATTTGTATAGTTTGGTGTCATTGAAGAATCCTACTGGCCAAATATATATACAAATCTGGAGAATGAGCTAGATTTTTTGGGTTAAATTGCAAATCCATTGAAGAAATCATCTTGTATTAAAATTATAGAATTAAAAGATAACAAGTATATGGTTTTCAATGTTTTATATTCATTTCAATAATTTTAAAAATGTTTAGACTCAAAATCTGCCAAATCATTTAAATTGGGACCTATAGGAATGGAACCATATACTTGTACTTTTAAAGCGCCGTAGTACGACTTTAAAGTTTTTACTGATTTAGCATGATTTTAAAGTTTTTACATGCAGGTCTTGAGAATAAACGAATAAGGAATAAGATCAAAAAGAGATAGCAAAGGTAAGAAGATAACAAAAAAGCTGTGCTAACCCACAAAACAGATAACAAGAGAATGATGTTTCTGTAAGACTGAGTAAAACAAATGCAGATATTGCATCATGATCGGATAAAGTAGAAGTCCTTAGTTATCCCACCTACAATGCTTTGTAAGAGGTTTTTAATCAAAGTGTATGTGGGATGCTGCATCTAATTAGATTGGATCATGCAGTGATTTGGAAAGAAAGCTGCATAAACAATGAGAAACTTGTTTTCCTCTGTGACTTTTCTGTGAATAGGAAATAAATAGGGTGTTAGCTCCTGGAATTTAAATGTTGCAATGTTTTATGTATGGGTGTGATCAAAATAGATGATGGCTATTTAAATTTCTGAAATTTCATTACAATAAAAGATACATGGCCATGGATGGAGCACACTTATCCCAGCATTCATGACACAGGCTGAAGCAGTTAGGGATGTCCTGTTTCCATCAGTGTACTCACCCCTGGTGATCTGGCTGCCTCTATGTTCTGAATCTTCAAGCCATTTAACAGTCCTGGACATGCTGAGTTTGGAGAAGAGCTAGAAGCCCCACAGTGCAAGATACAGAGAATAAGGTGGATGAGGATAGACAGTAATATTTTTGTGAGCCTATCTTTCTGTTTGATACAACTCACCACAGAATTCCCTGAACTGTCCTTCACACCTTATGAAAACACTTGAGTAACACTTTCAGAGGTGCTTCAGAAAGTTGGCAAGAGTATTTTCGAAGGTAGAGCAAGTATTTTGAATGAAATTCATAACAATGACCCTATTATTGTGGGAAATTTTTATTCTATATATGTAGGATTGATATATCAGAGTGAATTTATTTTAGCATGTCTGTTTCCAATGAGAATGAGTCTAAGAAAGAAACATTATTTACATTTTGGAGAACTCACAGCATGTAGCATAAACAGCACAAGACTAAATCAATAAGAAAGAAACCCTCTTAGCAAAGAAATGTTCGAGTGTACACATACTTGTGAGAGACAGTAGGTTTGATAATGAATAGGTAAAACAGTTCTTTCCAATTGCTTCTGCTTTCTGAATGAAGCAGTAAGACTTAAGAGAGGTGAGCTCACTTCTTAGGAAATATGTGAAGTTCTCACTCCAAAGATGAGATTTAATATTTTAATATAAATGTATCAGAGATCTTGACTGTACTAATGCTCAGAAAGCAAGTACCAAGCCTTCTAGTTATGTTAAATGATGTTCTGAGTGTTTAGTAGGGCTGGGGTTTTAAGTGCATGGTACAAAGGAAAGTCAAGCAGAGCAGATGTTGTTTCCCTGGAGAGCATTATTGTAAGTGTGAAAAATGTCATTTCTATTATATAAAAATATAAAGCAACAAGGTAGTCACTTGAGAAAAATAGAGGAAGGATATAGATATCTTTTATCTTTTTTTGTGCAAGGTCTCACTACGCAGTTTGGACTCATAGTGATCCTCCTGTTTTCAGCCTCCCCAGTGCTGGGATTACAGGGTTGCACCACTACACCAGATCTTAGTCACGGGCTCAGTGCACCTGGGGGTGGGGTTGGCGCACCAAGTAGTGGTGCTTGGGATTGAACTCCATCCCTGCACTTGCCTGAGCAGGTGCTTAGTTCACTGAGCTATCTCACTGGCCCAAGGATCTAGATTTCTTGAGGAACAAGGATGTAGATTTCTTTTTTTCTTTTTCTTTTTTGTGCAGGCTCTCACTACACAGCTTGGACTAGTAGTGATCCTCCTGTTTTCAGCCTCCCTAGTGCTGGGATTACAGGCTTGCCCCACCACACCTGGATTCAGGCCAGCAGGGCAAGCCTGGGGTTCTGGGGCCAGCAAGGCACGCGGTACTAGGGATCCAACTCAGGTCCTTGTGCTTGCCAGGCAGGCGATTATAATGCTGAGCTAGCTCCTTACTCTTAGTAGTTTGTGTTTAATAAATAGCATGAAAGTTAATGATACACTGTGTGCATGCTTGTGTGTGTGTGTATGTGTGCATGTGTGTGCATACATGTGTGTTACAAATTATTCAGTCTGTTGAGAGTGTGAACTCAGCAACATGGATTTCATGTGGTAATTTAAGAAGTCTGCGAGGTATCAGGAGTTTCCACCTGTTTTTCAATTGTGTTAAGTTCCAAACAAAAATATTCTTTATTGATATTTGGAAGAAAATTGTTAAATGTGATTCTAATTCATACAGTGAATTTTTTCATTGATTTTTAAGGACAATATATATGATAAGCAGTCCCCAAGTCTGAGATTAAATAATGTTAACTCATTTATTGACTTAAAACTACATGCTAATGTCTCAAAATATTCAGTGTAATCATTTCAAATATAGTATCATATAGTCCTGCTAAATCTAGATTGTTGGGGCTGGAGAGATGGCTCAGTGTTCTAAAGCACCTACTTGGAACAAGCTTGGCAAAGCACAGGGACTGCGGTTCGATCCCCCAGCACCACATGCCAGCCAGCCCCTCCCCCTGGTGGGCTGAGCTGGCCACACACACACACACACACACACACACACACACACACACACACAATAAATGTTAAAAAAATTTAAAAAAAATTTCTAAAAAAAAATAAATAAAAATAAATCTAGATTGTATTTGGTATCTCAATAGACACAGAAATGATCTATATATCATGTTTGACACTAGCAACACTTGAAATCATTTAAACAATATAAGAATATACTAGCTAAACAGTATATCTATTGCTAGACATCTGTAAATATTTAATTTCTTATTGTAGTAATTACGCATCTGCAAATCTTATATAAATAACTTCCATATGTTACCTAAAGAAAAAATCTATATGTCTATTCTAAATTCTGAAATATAAATATTCAAATAATTGGTGAAAACTACAATGATTCTCCAGTGGGGAGTGTAAAAAGTTCCAGAGTAAACACACTATTCAAAAATTTTACTCAAATAAAATAATATTCAATATATACTTGAATATCAAATGAACTGTCTTAATTATATTTAATCACTCATCAGTCAATTGTTTCATTCATTTAATATCTCTAGCCATTTCATTTGTTATTATCCAAAAATCCAACCATCATCTTACACACATTGACGAGTTTCTGTGAATATCAGGTTAAATGTTAGAATGATAATTAATAAGGGAACAACACGAATAATCCATATTTACTTTTCTCTGAAAGTAAAGTAGCTATTTAATAAATGACTTCTGCTTTTAGATTGCTTTCTCTGGAATATTTTAATATTGACTTTCCGTTTATAAACTTCTTTGGAATAATTATATTATCAGTGTTAATTCGCAATTATAAATTAATTGTAAAAATACACTATTTACCTGAAATATGGTAATAGAAACAAAATAATGAAACTCAGGAAGCCATCATAAGTTGTTGGCCTATAGAAAATTAAGTCTATGAATTACAATTAAAAAAAAACCTGTCCCTGATTTCTGTAGATTGTTGCTATTACTGATTTATTTGAATATAATACTTACCATATTATTTTTCTTTACTTTTATTATGTAAAATCTCAAGCATCTACAAAAATGTACTGAAAAGGATAATATGCTACAAGGTATATTTCGGTTATTTTAATAATTGTTTCACCAAAGTTAATATAGTTTCATATATATCTGCATCTCTTTCTTTGTCCACTAATTTCACTCGTAGTATCTCAGAAATAATATAAAGTTACAATTCACAATTAAAATATAGTAATAACATACTATAATAAGATTTGTTCTATTTAAATATGTTTATATGGGGCTTTTGTTTGTTGTTATTTATTAAACAAAACAGAACTAAACAAAAAGTGATGAGTGATTAAATATAATTAAAGGGAAAAAAGATGATTGAAAGTCTAAATTGCAATTATGCAGTGAGTAATAAATTGCAATAATTAAAGTTATATGTACAAGCAAGCATCTTCATACTAAGATATCTGACAATTAGATAATACATCACACTTTGGTTTTAAATATAAATACTTTAAAAAAACTTAGAAATTTATTCTTAAATGAATCATAGAGGCAATAATTTGGAGAAGATTTTTCAAAGACTTTAATATAGCAATATACTCATTATGAAAAATAAAAACTTGAACCTATTTTGACTACACAATCATAAGATTGGGAATTTTTATACTGAACTTCCTTCATTGTAACAAATACTGACAGATAAATATGTTAATAACATTTATTATAGAAGAAAAAGTTATAGTAGCAATAAGAAAGAAATCAAAATAGCCCCAAGTTCTACTACTTAATCAATGACACACAGCTGTTTTTTTAAAATTTTCTGTAAGTTTGTGTGTGTGTGTGTATGTGTGTGTGTGCGTGTGTTTGTAATATACATAAAACATTTTAAAATAAAGCTAGATAACTATAGCTATTAGAAATAGAGCAATATAGCTATTAAACCATGGGCATTGTTTTCAATTTTATGAAAATAAAAGACTTAAAACATTTTCTTAAATGAATTACTACAACATTGCATAATCATTCTTAATTATTTATATTCAGAACAATTATCTCAATAATCTTTAGACTTTGACCTTATTCCTCATCTTTTATTCTCCAAGTTCTGCAAGATTATAACCATACGATAAACTGTGGTGTGCTTATGCTTGCCATTTAAAAAACCTATTTTCATAGATTGCAGAGAGCGATGCTCTCACTGATAGATAAGAAATGTACCTTAGCTCACAAATAAGGCATAATGTTCTGCTGAACACTCCTCATTTCATAGGAACATCCGACAAGAATACTCTGAGCTGATGGATGAAGACAAAAGCTGGACAACCCCATCAATCATATCTGAATGCAGACAAAAGCAAGGATACTGCTCAAAACAGCTATGACTAGAAATTTTTAAAACATCACATTGGTAATTGCTTTACTATCAATCAGATTTAACCTTGCTCCATATTTATGATATCCTAGATATAATTTTTTTCCTATATATAAATTACTAAGACAAGGTGGGCAAGGTAGCTCAGCAGACTAAGTGCTTGCTTAGGCAAGTACAGGGACCAAGGTTCAATCCCTGGTATCGCATGGCAATTGGCCCTAGCCCCAGGCACATGGAGTCTGTAACTAAGTCATGTCGTCATGGAGTGTACCTGTAATCTCAGTCCTAGGGAGGCTGAAAATAGCAGGATCACTACGAGTTCGAGCTGCATAGTGAGACCCAGCATGCTCATGCAAGCGTGCGCACACACACACACACGCACACACACACACATCAAATTCAAAAATAAATAAATAAATAAGACAAATAAACAAATAAGTTATTCCTTGGCTGAATGATGTTGACAGAACTCTGAAATGCAGTTTTTACCAAGAAGCGGCATCTGCTGTATCTTAGACACTCTTCTGTGGTTTCCCCATCCTTTCACATTTTAGATGAATTCAAACATCTTAATCTCCCCAAAGGACATTGCTTTCTCTACAGTTCCCAAAAGTATTAGCTATCTTTTCTTCCCCAATTTTCATGTACTTGAACCTAGAGAGGCAAGTTATCTTCTTCAGTCTGTGCTGTCCTTTCAGACAATTCTTCCTCATCTCCAGTTTTGAATCCTAAGTGATAATCTCATCCTTCATCTCTCATTTTTTTCTGGCATCTACTAACCCTGAATTGTCTTTATTTTCTGAGCTATTTTTACCATTTACTATAATTTTTTTTAGTTTAAGCTACTTTAAAATCCATGTGAATAATATCCTCAAAACATTGCCTGTCAGATCGTCCCATTGCTCTTTTCTACACCTCTCTGTTCCTCATATCCATAACCAATACCTAGGCTTTGTTATTAATTAAAAGCAATCTCAGTGTCTTGCCTTGCACTCTCAGAACCCTACCTAATATATTCCGGGCTCACCTCTCCAAATCTCAATGTGAGCATCATAAAATGAAGCTGGAATGAAAATGAAAATTGAAGTGTTTTCAGATTCAGAGCAATGGTCAGGAGTCTTTATTTTCCTGATGCATTTTATTTTGGTCTTTAACTGTTTATAGTTTAGGTTTTTCTTGTAAAAGAAATGATGTTCTATTTAACATATCGTGTCTGATTTCTTTTGCTTAGCATTATTGACTCAGAGGGTGCTCCCTTCCTTAAAAGGACTGATCAACACTGTGGCGTGAACGCTTTATGTTGCCGGGTGGTCACGGTGCATTCTCAGTGTGTTCCCTCTCATACAGCCCCAAGGAGTCATTCATATCTCTTTTTCTCTCTAGGCATCATTCTAACCTTTGCTCTGTTTATTTTCAGCTGATGACCTTTATGTTCAATAAAATAATTGAATAAATTAGAAAAGAACACTCAAAGACTTTGTGTTTATTGTACAACTAATTGCCATGTACATTTTAAAGTAAAATAACAAGTATGTGTTTGTTCTCAGTTGTATAAAGCAGGAATCAGAGCACTTGACTTGCGAGTTGATAAGGATACAGCCCCAGTAAGGAGGCATCTGAGGTTTTCTTGAGAAGGAATCAAATACTGAGTTTACACAAGTGTAGAAAGCTCTCAGTTACTTGAGTTTAGAAGACTGAGGGCCCTACGGCCTTGCTGGTTATCAGTAGAAGGCCACCTTCACTTTTTATAACTGATCCTCTTTATAGTGCCTTATGCCAACAGAAACAGCAAGAGAGAATTAAAAATTAGCAAAGTAGTTTATAACATATCAAGAAATTAGGAAAGAGACATCCTATCACGTTTGCTTCATTCTATCAGCTAAAGGGAAATTGCAACTGATGCCCAGACTTAGGGAAAGTGATTGCACAGAGGAATAGCTATAAGATACCTGATTTACTTGTGGCCTGCCTTGGTTTGCAATGGCCCTGAAACACTATATTTACTCATCTACTATGACCTATACTTACTTTTTAAAAAAATAAACAGAACATGTCTTTTAAAAAGAAAGAAAGCCTCACAAAAAACAATGATATAAAATTTCAAACCAAGATAGAAGGCAAGTAACAATGGCTAGTGCAGTGCTTACTTTAGCTGCATACCAGTTGGTCATAGTACAAAATATAGGCTGGAAGACACAGGAGAAATGGACACATTTTCAGATGCATATGAATTACCAAATCTGTATCAAGAAGATATAAAAATTCTTTCTTTTTATTTATATATTTGGTTCAGGGTCTCACTATACAGCTCAGACTCAGCCACCCCAGCACTGGCATTACAGGCATTTACCACCACTCCCTGACTCGGCCCCAGGGTCAGCATGCTCACAGGTGGGGCCAGCACAGCATGCCTTACTGCAGATCTAACCCCAGTCCCTGCACTTGCCTAAGCAGATGCTCATTCTGCTGAGCTATCTTGAAAGAAAATGTAAAATTTATAAATAACCCATTATCAGTTAATGAGATTAAAAATGTAATAAAATCTTAGCAAGAAAGAAAATCCCAGGTCTTGATGGATTCACAACTGAATTCTGTAAGAAATTTAGAGATTTAGTGTTAATACTTCTTAAATTCTTAATAAAATTGAAAGGGAAGAAATACTCCCTAATGTATTCTTGGAGGTAAGTATTTCCCTTATAGCAAATCCAGAGAAAGACCCAACCAAGAAGCACCACAGTCCAATCTCCCTGTTGAACATAGATGCAAAAATCTCAGTCAGATCCTAGCAAACAGAATGAAGCAAAGCACCAAGAAGAGTATATACCACAACCAAATGCAATTCATCCCAGGGATGTAGGGATGGATCAACATATACAAATCTATTATCATACTGTACAATATCAACAGAGCCAAAGACAAAAATCACATCATATCTCAACAATTGCTGGAAAAACTTTTGATAAAGTTCAGCACTCATTTAAGAAAAAAAAAAAAACCTACATAAAATTTGAACTGATGGTCTGAGGCACACTGAGCCTAGGACCTAGTCAGGGCATGGAGGCACACAATTATAATCCCAGCACTGGGGAGGCTGATAAAAGCCATCTATGAGAAATGAACAGATAATATACTAAATGGACAAAAACTGAAAGCTTTCACTTTAAATTCAGGAATCAGTTAATGATGTTTGCTACAACCACTCTTATTCAATATAGTTTAGGAAAAATTAATCAGAAGAATTATACAAGAGTGAAAAATAAAAGGAATAAGGATTGGAAAGGAAGAAATGAAATTATCATTATTCACAATTGATATGATAATTTACATAGAAGATCCAAAAAACTGAAGACTTCTAGATTTTATAGGCAAACTCAATAACATAGCAGGACACAAAGTCAACACTGAGAAATCCTTAACATTCCAGTATACAAAAAACAAACTCACTGAAAGAGAAATTAGGCAAAATACACCCTTCACAGTAACATCCAAATCAACAAAATACTTAGGATCAATTTAACAAAGTAATCAAAAGTTCTATACATTGAAAATAACTGGACTCTGGAAAAGGAGATTAAGAGGATTTTGGAAACTAGAAAGATACTCATTACTCATGGATAGGAAGAGCTCACTTTGTGAAAATCCATACTCCAAAAATTGTTGTGCATATTAAATGCAATTCTCTTCAAAATATCATTATCATACCTCACAGATCTAGAGAAAAAGAGCCCTAAAATTCATCTGGAACCAGAAGAGACATAGAATAGCAAAAGAAACTCTGATCAACAAAGGTAAGTAAGTAAGTCTCACAACTCCTGACTGGAAATTATACTACAAAGCTACTATGATAAAATCAGCAAGATACTGACAAAACAAAAGTAAACAAAACAAACAAATAAAAACTAGACCTAAAGACCAGTGGGACAGATTAGACGATACAGACACAACTACAAACACACTCAACCACCTTATCTTTGACAAAGGGGCCAAACATGTTCACTGGAAGAAATATGGCCGCTCTAATCAACGATGCTGAAAAAACTGGCTGCCTATAAACCAAAGACTAAAACTAGACCCATGTCTATCACCATGCACTATACTAAAGTCAAAAAGTATCAAAGTATAAATATTAAAACTGAAACACTAAGGACTGGCAGGATAGTTCAGCTGACTAAGCTCTAGCTTTAAGTGTAGGGGCCAGGGTTCAATCCCTGGCACCGTATACAGCACCGGCCCCACCCCCGGGTGCGCTGAGCCTCGGATGAAGTCTGGATGCAGTGATGCACCACTGTAATCCCAGCACTAGGAAGGCAGAAAACAGGAGGATCACACAGAGTTCCACCCTGGAAAGAAAGAAAGGAAGGAAAGAAAGAAAGAAAGATTGAAAGAGAAAAACATGTAGAAATTGAAGACATAGGTGTAGGCTGTGACTTCATGAACAAAACCCAAACTGCAGGCCCAGCCAAATAGCTAAAGCACCCGCAAGCAGGCGCAGGGATCTGGGCCTCGACCTCAAGCCTGCCATTTTGGCCCCGGCCCCGGCCCCGGCCCCGCTATTGAGACTTGAGACTGGGCATGGTGGGGTGCGCCTGTAATCTCAGCTCTTGCGAGGCTGCAAACAGGCGGATTACTACAATTCTGATCTAATAGTGAGACCCTGACCCTTCCTTAAAACACAAAGACAAAACAAGCAAACAAACAGAAAACTGCACTTGAAATACTCCAAAGAATCAACTACTGAGATCTTATCTTATTAAACAACTTTTACATAGCAAAATTAATCAGCAACAATGTAAAATGACATCCCACAGAGTGGGAAAAATATTAGCCAATAGACCCCAGAAAAAGGGTTTATATTAGAACATACAAAGATTTTTTTTTAAAAAACCAGACCCTTCAAATATAAATATTCAAAGTAAAAATAAGCATTTAAGATGAATACATGTTTCTCAGGTAAAGAAAACAAATAGCAAATAAATGTATGAAAAAATGTACAACCTCATTGATCATCCTGGAAATGTAAGTTAAAACAACACTGAGATTTTAATCTCATTCCAAAAAGAATGGCTGTTATGAAGAAATCAACCAATAAACAATGCTGGAGGAATTACGTGGGAAGTGTAACTATTCTCCATTGGTGAGAGTGTACACTGGCACAAACTCTGTGGAAATCAGTGTGAAGAATCCTCAAAAAACTGTAATTAGAGGCCTTATTCAACCCAGCTATACCCCTCCTGGGTATTTCCTCAGAAGAACTGAAAACATCACGCTACAGCTATTTATGTGCTCCCATGTTTATAGCAGCCCAATTTGCCATAGCTAAATATTGGAACCAACTCAAATGTCCATCAACAGACCAAGGGGTAAACAGATGTGGTATTTTTATACAATGGAGCACTACTCAGCTATAAAGAAGGATAATTTTGAGACTTTTATAGGTAAATAAATGAGAATATATTCATAAGTAAAATATGTCTTATATGTTTAAACATTGTATTGTCTCCCCAGTGTATGAAGCTGAATAAGTATATAAGAGCCAAAATGTACATGATATTGGGAATTTGGAAGAAAATTTAAGGAAGGAGAAACTGGGATGAGAAAGCAGAAAAGAAGGAAGGGGAGAGTAAACATAGACAGACGGTAGATGGATAAGTTAACTATGTTATTCATTTCTATTAGTTCTTTGAAAAGAAATGTTTGTGCTTATAATTTTTGATCAATATACTCACTTTTGAAAAAGTATCTTGACTTAGTTCCTCTTCTAGTAAATAAACTACCCATCTACCCTTCTTTTGTTACTAATGCAAGTCATTCTAAGTATTTATGTGATCCATCATTTTTTCCCTGAGCTACTTCCCCATTCACCCTTCTTGTTTTATTACTTCAAGACAGAGTTTTGCTAAATTGCCCAAGCTGGGCTAAAATTTGAAATTCTCTAAATCCAACTCCCAGAGTGCTGGAGTTACATGTGTGCAAAATGTTTACTTTGGACGTTGAGGTTTCTATTTATCTGTTCTGTGTATACAATAACACCTCTTATTCTCTTGTGAACATAATAGCAGTAACTCAGAATAGATTCTATTGTGGTTTGTGTCTAGATGTCCCCCAAAGATTCATGAAGTCTGGGGGGAGGTCTTTTTGGAGGCAGCTGAATCCAAACTTTGTGATTGTCCATGGTTCATTGCTGGGATTAGGGGTACATCTTCCATCCGCCCTACAGAGGGTAGCCAGCATTTAACATAAGGGACAGAAAGAGCCTTGCCCCTTCTCTGTCACTGCTTTTTTCTGTCTTCTACCACAATAAGCTGTTTACCCTCTTCCATCTGTGACCCCACGTTGGCACCAGCTAATTGTGGACTGAAACCTCTACAAACTATGTGTTAAATAATTCCTTGGTATTTTAATTTTGAGTGTCAGGCATTTCATCTCATCAACAAGAGAAACGTAACTAAGACACCTTCAGCTCTCAATGTTTTACTCAGGACTGCACACTGATTGCAAAATATGTCTACTCATGTTTTACCTTCTTCACCTCCATTTTTCTTCTAACAGAATTTATAACTTGTTCATGCTCTATTTCTCTTATTAATTGTACTTATGTCATAACCTCACTCTAGAAAATTGCTCCAAGAAGGTTAATGTTTTTCTTTTTTATTAGTATTTTCCAAGCACTTCTTGACATTTAACAGTCATTAAAATACGTTTCGAATGAATGAATGAATGAATGAATGAATGAATGAATGAATAAATGAATGAATAAATTGGGGCATCAGATCAGACTGCCTTAGTTCAACTGACATATTTACTTGGTGTCTGAATTTATGTGAAATGAAGGGATATTATAAGACAGCCATATTCTTTTACTGTTTTGTATTTTTTCTTCTTTGAAGGATTAAGTATCTCATTTTCATAACAACACTTTTTTAGGTCAGCTTATCCCTTGAAGGATTTCCAACACTTACTTTTAAGAACAGTCTTCACCACTCAGTGTGATTTATTTTTGTCAAAGAAAAACTTCAAGAATTGCTTTTATTTCTTATATAGCTTGAACAGACCTTAACAAACAGATTTTTATCCTAAGAATTATTTAAATGCATGTACTAAGAAATCTCATTTTCTGAGACTGGGTTGCAGAGAAAATAAATTCTAAAAATTTATTGACAGATGCTTTATTGGAAAGTCCTGAGGAGAAAAAGGAAACAGAAGCAAAGATCAGAATAGCGTAGTGATTTGAAGTTTTACCAAGCAAAGCTTATTGTTCTGTTTTCCAGGATGTCTGCAAGTACAGCCTATTATTTCCTGGAATAGTGTTTCCAGAACAGAAAAATGAATAATTATATATTGGCCTCCATCTCCTACCAGCTATGTTTTGCCACAGAGGGTGTCAGGCTAGGTAATTGTAGGCATTTAGCTTTTTTACACAGCTGTTTGAGACATCAGATGAGGGCAGTGTGTGATCGGTGAGGCTTTTGCTATTCAAAAAGAAAAACACAACCAGGGTGTGTGTTCTGTGGCATGAGTGGATATTCGGGCAAGTTATATAAAGGAAAATGTTCCCCAGGGGACCAACTGTCACATCAGTAAGACCAGCATCATGACTACTGATGATGCTCATGGAGATGAATTTGCAGCCCCAGTGAATTCCCATTAGTATCCAGGTAGTCATCAGTAGCAACTAGCAGGAATTATTTCCAAATATCTCACAGAATCCAGCAAATCTTCATTAAGTAAAAATTACACTCAACCTCAACATTTCTTGTCATTAATGCTTGACCTGTCCATAGGTTTTATTATCTTAATCAAATTCAAATATCTACACTAATTATAGCAAGTGTTTCAGTAGTTCTTGGGCTGCTCTGAAACCTTGCTGTCAGCATCAGTGAAGGTGGAATTAATGGCAGTCCAGTCTATGGGACAACACATAATGAGTGTTCTTAAACAGATGACCTTTTTTCCTTCACTATGAGAAATCTCATTCTTTTGGATTAATATTGCAATTGATCAAATGTAAGATAAAAATCCTTTACAAGACAGTGATTACAGTTTACATCATCTTTTACTTTCTTGTACGTTAGACCTGACTCAGACTTCTTTAGACCTGCTGTCCCCCTACATACATTCTCAAACTGCCCCATTGCTAACAATCGAATCTCTTGTTCCATACAGGCTGACATCCAGTGAACATCACATAATTTCGTGGCATTTCTGAGTGCATTTATGACTTGAGGCAATTACCATTCGTAGTTCTGCTCTTTGCCTACCACTACTTCTAACATTTAAATCTGTCCCCCCATGGGCATTTTTCAATGTTCTTAAGAAAAATATGCTTACTAGGAATAAACTAAGTGGTGCATTTTTTGAAGAGTTTAAAATGTAACATATGAAACCGGGAAGTAAATAACTTTTTTTTTTTCCTCAGGTCTGAGGTAGCTTGTTGCCTTAGGTATAGGACTGAAGTATTTTTCTAGTGTGTTTGTAGACTATTCCCTCAGTGGTTACATATAAGTACAGCCTCTTAGTCTTTCCCTTTCTTATAGGAATCCATTCCTAAAGGTCTTTATTCTCCTCCCATTCACAGAAATGTGTTATTAATAGCTCATTTTGTACTCTGCTAGTTCTATATTAATATACCTATCATATTCTTACTTAACCTATCAGAAAATTTGCATCTGCCCTTCTTGTGATACTTCCCACTTCTTTTTTTTTTTTTTCTTTTTTATTTTGGTGGAACTGGGAATTGAACTCAGGCCCTTGTGCTTGCCAGGGAAATACTTGTTCCACTGAGCCCTCTCCCCAACCCCTCCCCACTTCTCTTTTAGCTTTCCTCCTCTCTTATTTCCTCCTTTGGCACCATCAGAATTCTCTCTTCAGTTCTCCTCAGCTGTCTTGTTCTGACTTCCATTTGTATGAATTTTTGTCTATCTTCTCTGCCCTCAAAGTAATGAATCATTTCAGGTCTGAGAATTTTGAGGTCTTTTCTTATTTCCTACATAATTTATTCCATTTTTGTGTTTTTTATGGTTTCTCTGAATCTTTATTCATGCTTAGGAAAACACAAAATGCTTTTAGTGCTATGATGTGCTCAATCTTCTAGCAGTCTCATTCTAAGAAATGTAAGTTACTGCAGAATAACAGGATATGGCCCTTCAGAAAATAGATGGTTACTTTTAATTATAGTGTAATCTTTTTTAAAAACTAAAGTAAAAATGTAAATATTCATGGTGTACACCATTCTGTTTTATATGGGGAAGATATTAGCAATAATGAATATTTTAAAAATGATAAATTTTAATATTCTCATTACAAAAAGTATGTAACACATAGTAAATAGCTGGATTTAGCCATTCCAGAATGTACAAATGTCTATCATTGTACATACTGTCTTCATAGAAATACAAATTTATGCTTCCATTTCCACCAGCTTTTGCGAATTCTAGAATCCCGCAATAAACATGCATGTTCGCTAAACCTCATAAATTTGTCTGTGTAAAAGAAAATTCTGCAGTCTTCTCTTACAATCTTGCTTCATCTCTGTAAATAACACACACCTTCTTTTATCTATTTCATCCAAAAGACGATGTCGTCTTTGGATTGTCTATTTCTCACTGAACTAAAGATAGAATTGGTCAAAGATACTGTCACCTCTCCTTTGGAATTTCAGATTCTAACCTCCTCACTGGCAATACTATTAACATCCTTGCCTGTGTTACCATAAGTTTTCTTCCATTTTAATATGTGTCTACCTGGTCTACCTGCTGGCAATTTCCCATCCTTTTTTCCATCAGTGCAATCAAAGAGGTTTTGTTGAAATATAGGTTAAGTTATGCTGTTTCTCATAATAAATCTTACTTTTTACTTAAAATAATCAATCTTCTGGCTTTGATTATAATTCAAATGTCACCTCACCTTCCTGCTGGATGCTGTGCATTCTTCATTACATACTTGACAAGCTCAGAAAGGTAAGTCATGCTCTCCCTTAAAGACCTTGGATTTTTTTCCATAGTCCTGATATAGTCTTCCTCTAGGAAACTTTCTGGCTATATTTGGTTTTGCCAATATCTCTGCCAAGATGTCTTTCTATCAGAAAGACTTACTTGATACTAAAATTATACATGAATTTGAAATATGGCAAAGTGATATTTTGAATTGTAAACTACTAGAATCCAGAATTATGAGATTTAACCTAAATAATAAGGTAGCCATTGTCATTCTCTAATTTTTTTTTACTCTGTTTCATTTCTTCAATAGTACTCATCAATAATTAACAGCAGTACTGATTTACAATTTGATTAATTTTTTTCATCCTCTTGAAGAAAATATCAAGTTCCACAAAAGAAGGGTCTTTTTCCCTACGGTTTTCAACTATGAAGCTTAGTATATTCTGTTAATCATTTGTTGATCTAGTGAGGTAATGACAAAAATAAATAGGTGTTATCCTCATGGTCTTATCAAGGGACTGCTCAAGTAATTCTGATCATTTATGACTACATTTGGCTCTTTGATAGAATTTTTAGATCTTTTAATATATCCTTCAATCCTTTGCTTTTGTGTTTTGAAAAATGCATGATTTACAGAAAAGCAGAGATTAAAATGTTTATCTCATTTTCTACCCTGAAGGGACATGTAATCATGAAAATTTAATTTAACCTTTCAAAATCTAATTTCCTCTGAGAAATAAAGATATAGTTCTTAGCTTAATGTACAATTTAAAAAATGAACATAACAGCAATTAAGATTTTTGTTTTGCTTTTTAATTTTCTGAAAATGACAGGAAAGAAAGAAGCATACACATATACATACGTGTGTGTGTGTGTGTGTGTGTGTGTGTGTGTGTGTTCACATGCATGTGTGTGTTTCACACAGTAAATGGCAACTGCAATTCTACCCACCTGGATTTTTATAATTTTTAAAAATGTTTTAAAACTTTTATTTATTTATTTATTTGGTACAGGGTCTCACTACTCAGCTCAGACTCATAATGATCTTCCTGTCTCAGCCTCCCTAGCCCTGGGAATACAGGCTTGGGCCACCATGCCTGACTTCGGAAGTTGACTCAAAGCACTTGGAGTTCCAGGGCTGGCACAGCATGTGATACCAGGGATTAAACTCACAGGCACTTAGACTGCTGAGCTATTTCCGCAGTCAAATTTTTGCAGTTTGAAGAACACTATGAATGCCCTAATTTGATGTGGTTTTTTTGTTTTGTTTTCCTTTTATTTTCTAATAATAATTACAAAAGTGATAAATAGGATCAATTTTGGGGAGAAACAATTAAAAGAGGGATAAGTTTTCTAATTTGAACAGGCAGAATACCATTTGTAGAAGAGATCACTGGTCTCCTAAAGCTTTAGATATGTTATACTTTTTGCGATGATTGTGTTGTAATTAAAGGCTAAAAGCATCTTCCAAATTCTACATTACCTACACAAATATACCTCAATGAAAATTTAGTAAATTAATTACTTTTCTCTCAATTATCAATGCTGTTAAAATTTAGAGAGGGCCAGCAGCCTTGCCCATCACATTTCCAGTAAATAGAATTCTTGCTTTTCACTTGTCAGATTGTTTCTCTAGCTCTTGCCAAATCAGGAGTGATGGAGGACATAGTACAGTACTAGAAAGTGAGATGAAACAGACAGAGGTAGAAAAGACAAGAGAAGTTATGATTTAAGTATTTGGAAAGCTACAAAGACAGGCATCAGTGGAGCCAGCAGAGGTTGATGAGAGGAGGGTCTTTAAAGATGGTTTCTATGGCTCTGTTGTTTCGACAATGTCAATGAGTTTGGTTTGTTTTAAGTAAGACAGTTCAAAGAACATGGCCAGAGAGTGCTGCGACGTGAGCAAGTACAAAGCTCCAAGGAAGTAGTGAGATGTATAAATCAAGCAAACAATGGATTTCCTTCTATTTTAAGAATGACAGTGCTGAAGGGAATTTCAAAACTTAAGGTAACTGGAATACAATGTGGTTAAACACAAGGCAAGGATCTTAATTGTTTGATATATAGATATAGATATAGATATAGATATAGATAGATAGATATTGTATTTAGATTGTATTTAGTACAGGGTCTACTGGGTCTTATTATGAAGACTGAACTTGTAATGATCCTCCTGTTTACAGCTTCCCAAGCTCTGGGGTTACAGGCATGTACCACACCCAGTCTCAATTGCCATCTCAGCTTGCCCCGGGGGGTAGGGCTGGCACAGCATGCCAGGGATTGAACCTTTGTCCCCTGTATCAGCCTAAGCAGGCACTTTAATCTGCTGAGCTATTTGGTCAGCTTGAAATAAATATTTAATAGAATTTTGTATAGTATGGATTTATGGTAGGTCACATGATCTAATCGAAATTTTTCTGTAGTTATTCATGAATATTTAGAAAAAATACAAGCTAATTCTATAGCTAAACTTTCTAAACTTTTTCTTGATTCTATCAGATACATTTGTGTTATTTAACTCTGATTACATTACTTTTGGCCATATATTCAAGTATTAACTTAAAATGTAATAAATATCAAATCCTAAAATCAGATTTGCAAGTTGGCTAATCCTAATCTGTTAAAATACATACTCTCTTTAGTCAACCTAAAATCAAAATATGTCCTTTATAGTAATAAAGTTCAAAGTTCCCTAAGTAAAATTCATGTCAAATGCAATCCTGAGAGATTCAACTATTTTCAAAGAAACATTTGAAGTATGTTACCAAATTATCCTAAAATGGAATTTATTAATATAAATCATGTATCCCTCTGATCATTATAGAATTTTTATGAATGTAGACCTTCATAAAATGCATTTTTATACTTGCTTTTATGCAGTACTGAGCAAAACACTTTAAATTAAACGTTGTAGAAAATAAGACAACACAAGGTGCTCTGCAATATTAAATTCTTTAAGAAATAGTCAGATGTTTTAACATTTTGATGTATCTTACAAAAGAATCAACTTCATTTGAATTCAATACTTTAACTGCAACAACAGAAAAGCATATTAGTCGCTAGAAAGTCCTTTGCTTATGTGGAAATTTTGTTTAAAAAGTGAAAAAACTGTCATCTCATTATACAGCTGGCCTTCATTATTTAAATTTTAGAATGATAATTATTCTGCCAACTATAAAAATGATTTTTTATTATCTTGCATATCACACAATATTAATCAAGTTCAAGAAATTACTTGGTTATAATTTGGACATTTTTCTATTTTGTGTACTAATTTAAAAGTGAAGCAAAATGGAACAAAGGGGAAATTATGGTTTCTGTAGGCACAAGAGAAAATAGCAAAAAATTGAAAGTCAGTGCTTAAAAGACCCCATTTTAATTGACTCAAATTAGCTAACACTCTCTCCTTTCATTAGAACACTAAAATGTGTTTCATTTGGAAAGAGCGATTTAATGACTTATTTCAATTTTTTAGCATTGGACATCTTACATCAACAGCAATGTATATTTTAAAGAAAATTGCTAATTGGTGTTAAAGGACCCTCTTCCTATTTTTCATAGAAAATGCGTACAATAAAAGAAAAAACAATTTTAAAATATTTAGTGCAGATTGTGTTTGTAAATGAACTGATGATGCTACATCTCATCAAACCATCTGCATGACAGTTAAGAATTGCTGTTTTTACCAACACACAAAAAAAATAATTCAACTGTTCCTGATAGCCACAGTTAGCACTATTGATTAAGGAATTTTTTTTTCTCTGAATGCCCTCAGGGCAGGTTTGGCTGGCTTGAGTTGTGGGGATCGAACCACAGCAACCTGGGCTTGACTGCTTTGTTGAAGAAGCCACTTAAAGAACTGAGCTAAGGGGCAGGCCCCCAGCACTATTGATTAAAAATGTAATATATTATTAGTATAAATATTGTTTGCTTTATGAGTATGATAATGATCCATTTATAATTTCTCTGACATTTTTCTTTTACTGTTTCTTTTTGTTTATTTTTATTATTAATTTTATTGAAAAACAAATAGCAATGAGACAATTTCAAAACAGGTCAGGAGGACAGTTACAATAATTAATATATTGCATACTGTTGTCTTCATGTTAGTTATTCATAGTGTAAAATGTAGACATGATATCCTGTCCAAACACAGTTAGTACAATTCTTTCTTCTTACTGAATTAAGAGAAAGTAGCAGAATATCTATCTTATTTTTAATATACAGATACAAAATGGTCCTTCATTTATATTCCCTTTTTTTTTGTTTAGTTTTGTCAGAGATGGGTATTCAATTGCCATTTAAATATTGTAGGTGTGTGAATTCAGCAAAATAATCCAATATAGTCCAGTAGTCCATAATAGTAATGGGTTATCCATAGGACAGGCAATGTCAGAGCTGTAGACTTGAGCCTTTTACACCTCAGCATATTAATATGGCTTTACTTTTTATACCTTGTTTGTATATTTTTCTGCTGGATGGTTAAGATCAAGATAAAGCAAGACCTATATAACAAGAAATATACCTTTTTTATTCAACAAGGTCAGTCAAATCCCCTCAGGATTTGTTCTGAAACCCTGTACCACAGTATGTAGATCTTTTGTTTGTGTCAGCCATGTGGATGAGTCACAGCCATTACTTGACCAATTTGCTCTCTGCGAAAGCCTAAGAGAATGTTTTCTCTCCATGTCACTCTCCTTAGGCACACTCTACATCATCAATCACTTTCCTCTGTGGCCCCATAATCTCCTTGATCAGAAAAATTGGATCACAACTGAGTCACATGGTATTACAGTACATGTTCTCTTATGTCTTGAGTCTTCGCTGAACTCGAATTGCTAGGGCAAAAATGTTGGCTGTCCTTGCAGCCCTTCTTTTTCTGTAACTTTTGGTCTGCAAACTTAAGTCATTAACCCTGCAGAACAGAAACATTATTATTACCCTACAACATAAGCAATTGAGTTTAACCTCACTATCTGTCTGAATATCAAACATCTTAGATGTAACATGGAACAGGTCATTTTCCATGAAATAGTGACATGTTAAACTTTAAGTCCCTACAGAATATGAAAGAAAAAATAAAAAAAATTAAAAATTAATACATTTAACCCAAAAAGATATTCATAGGCTGAAATCCAAAGGATGGAAAACAACACCACATGCTCCAGGTGCTCAGAAAAAATCAGGAGTAGCAATACATTTGCAGACTATCTTAAGTGCAAGTCAAGGATGATCAAAAGAGATAAAGAAGGTACAACATACTGGATAGGGAAAAATTTCAAAAGGAAAAAATAACAGTCATAAACATGTACCCACCAAATATGGGAGTACTCAACTATATAAGACAAATTTTAAAGGATACAAAATAATCTAATAACCAAAACCAAAATCTTAACAGGAGCCCTTAACATGCCCTTATCTCAAAAAGATAGGTCAAGTACATAAAATTAGAAAAAAAATAGCAGAACTGAACCAAATCTTTGAATACATGGACTTAGTGGACACCTACAAAGTGTGCTACCCAACAACATTTCAATAATCATTCCTTTCAGCTGCACATTAGATGTTCTATAAAATAGATCACATACTATAGACCATGCTTAATTGAATTCAAATAAACAACAATTCTCTCATTTCATCTGACCATAGTTCAACTGGAAGTTAATGACAAAAGAAACTGCAAATACCCCATGAACACAAAAAAGTTAAATAACATCCTCCTCACAACCAGTGGGTTACAGAATAAATTAAACAATAAATTAAACAATACCTACGAACCAAAGAATATTGAAATATAATTCAATGAAAGCAGATATCAGAGATAAATATATAGCACTAAACTCATACATTAGGGTAAAGAAAGACAAAAAATAAATACCCTTATGATGTACTTCAAAATTCTAGAAAAAGAAGAACAAACCAAGCCCAAAGCCCAAAGAAGACAGGAAAGTATAAAGATTAGAGCACAAATGAATGCAATTGAGACAAAGAAAACAATGTGAAGAGTTAATGATACAAAGAGCTGTTCTTTGAAAGATTAAATAAATGGATAAACTGTAGATGACCTCACCAAAAAGAGGAAAGAAAAATCTCAAATTCAAGGAATAAGACAAGAGAAGGGTAAAATTACTACAGATCCTGTGGAAATACAACTGGTCATCAATAGCTAGTTTGAAAATTTTTATTATCACAGAATGTAAAGCACGGAAGAAATGGAGGATTCCTAGATAAGTACAAATTACCAACACTGAATCAAGAAGATATAAAAACTCTAAATAACCCAATATCACCTAATGAAATTGAAAATGTAATTAAATGGCAGGTCAGATAGATCAGTGGACTAAAGCACATGTTTAGGCAGAGCTCAGTGTCCAGGGTTTGTCCCCAATATGCAGGGCCAGCACCACCCCCAGGGCACACTGAAATGGCATTTGAGACTGGGGTGGTGGCATGTGCCTGTAATTCCAGCACTTGGGATGCTAAAAATAAGAGGATTATTATGAGTCCAATCTACATAGTTAGACATTGTAGACTCTGTAGACCTTGTACCAAATACATTTTTTTAAGAAAATGTAATTAAAATGTTACCGACAAATAAATCCCAGGTCCTGATGGATTTGCAGCTGAATTATACTATACATTTAGAGAAATATTAATCCAAATACTCCTTACACTCTTGAATGAATTTGAAAATGAGGCAAAAGCCGCAAACTCATTCCTGGAAACAAGAATCATATTGATACCAAAACTGGAGAAAGGGGGCCGGGGAGATAGGTCAGTAGAATAAGAGCTTGCCTGGCAAGCCTAAGTGTCTGAGTTCAATCCCCGGTTCCGCAAAAAAAACCAAAACAAAACTGGAGAAAGACTGACCAAAAATAGTGAATTATAAGCCAAACTCTCTCATGAGCATAGATGTAAAAATCCTCAATAAAATACTAGTAAAGAAGATGCAGTAAATCAACAGGAAGATTATATAACATAAGCAGGCAGGATGGAGAAAAACTAAAAGTGTTTGCTCTAAAATCATGTACAAGAGAAGGTTGACTGATATCACCAATCCTATTCAATATAGTTCTGGTTTAGTTAGCCAGAGTCATTAGACAAGAGAGAGAAACAAGAGGAATAACAATAAGTAAAGAAGTTAAGGTTCATTATTGGCAAATGACATGGTACTCTACTTGGAAGACTCAAAAAATCCCACCAGAAAATTCCTAAAATTAATAAGCAAGTTTAGTAGCACAGGAGGATACAAAGTCAACACCCAAAAATCAATAGCACTCTCCTATACAAATAACAAACACTAAAAAAGAAATTAGGGAATAATATCCTTCATAATAACATCCAAAAAATGAAATACTTAGGAATTAATCTAACCAAAGAAGTTAATGATATATTCAATGAAAATTACAATACTCTCAAAAAACAGATTGAAGAGGATTACAGAAAAATGGAAAGATATTTCTTGTTCCTAGATAGAAAGAACCAACATTGTGAAAATGGTCATAGTCCCAAAAATGTTATATAGATTTAATGCAATCCCTATGGAAATACCATCAATGTACCTCATGGATCTACAGGAAACATTCCAAAAATTTATTTGGAATGAGAAGAGACCTAGAATAGCAAAGGCAATCCTGGTCAGAAATAGCAAGATAGGAGGTATTTTCAGTCCTAGACTTGAAATTATACTACAGAGCTACTGTAATAAAATCAGCATGGTACTGGCACAGAAATGGACCTGAGGATCAATAAAGAGATTAGAAGATGCAGATTCAAGTATAAACACACTCAACCACCTTATCTTTGATAAAGGGGTCAAACATATTCACTGGAAGAAAGACAGCCTCTTTACAAAATGGTACATGTGCCAAAAATAAACTAGATCTAGGTTGATCACCATGCACTAAAATAAAGCCAAAATGGATAAAACTTTTAAGTATTAAAACAGAAACGCTAAATTTACTAACAGAGAAAGTAAATGGAAATCTTCAAGACACAGTGCTGGGCACGGAGTTTATGAACAAAATTCAAACAGTGCAGGAAATACTTCAAAGAATAAACAACTGAGATCCTATGTTATTGAGAGGTTGATGCATGTCAAAGATAATCACCAACAAGGTGAAAAGACAACACCCAAACTGGTAAAAATCTTAAGCAACAATCACTCAGACAAAGGATTATATCTAGAAGATATAGCATTAAAAAAGCAGGTTCCCAAAATTCAAAGATCCCCCCCAAAAAAATGGCAATCTGAGATGAATATACACTTCTGAGAGGAAGAAATACAAATGACAAATAAATAGATGAAAAAGAACATGTTACACAGCATTGGTCATTCGAGAAGTGCAAAGTAAAACAACATTGAGATACCATTTCATCCAAGATAGAATGGATATCATAAAGAAATCAACTAATAATAAATGCTAGAGAAGCTGTGGGAAAAGATGAACCCTTCTCCACTGCTGATGGGAAAGTAGACTGATATAACCACTGTGTAAATCAGTGTGGGGACTCCTCAAAAACTAAGATTAGATGTCCCATTCAATCCAGCTATTTGCTTTCTGAGTACTTTTCCAAAAGACCTGAAAAGATCATACCACAGAGATATATGTGCACACATGTTTACAGCAGCACAATTTTCCATATCTAAATATTGGAAAAAAATGCCCATTATCTCAGGAATGGATAAAAAAAAGAAAAATGTGGAATTTTTATACAATGAGTATTACTGAGCTATAGAGAAAGACAAAACTGAGGCCTTTATAGGTAAGTGGATACAATTAGAGTCTATACTTATAAATGAAATAAATCAGGCCCATGTGTGTAAATATCATTTTCTCCATAGTGTAGGAGCCTGAAAGAATAAATAAAATCTGAAAGGACTAATAAATACAGTAAAATGGGGGTTGGTTTATGGTGATTATAGTGGCCACAGGCATTTGTATCATCACAACAGGTAAAGTTACTTATATATTTTGTGATGCAATTTCTCATAAATCCATTGTAAATTATGATAATAAACTTCCTAGGATAGATGTGAAATTTGAATGATGTTATCTGCTCCACAAAGTATTCTAAAATTGGCATCTAGCACATAGCAAGAATTTAATAACTATCAGAAGGTGACACTGAAAGTAAATCATAAAAATGTTTATGTTACTAGAATTTGATAAACAATAAATATATAAGATAAGATAAAAACTAATTGTACTTTCATAACAGCATTTACATAGTGAGCAACACCACTTGCCATGAATTAACTGGCAAACGTTCTCCAAATAACGTTCTTAATTAAAATGCCACTTCTGAGCTCAGAGTGAAACTTACAGCCATCTGCCTCAGAAGCGCCACTAGCCAGATAAAAACTCAAAGTAAGAGGCTAAGAGGTAGCTGGCAATCTGCTTATTTTAGAGTTGGATTTAAAAATATCAGAATTTAAAGCTGTATGTGCTTCTTTTAATGGATCTGTCTTTTGATAGGTCATAAAGCTTTCATTTTAAACAAGATAAAATAAAATCAATTGTTATACAACTACCATCTTCTATGAAAATTTTAAAAAATGATGCCTTTTTTTCCTTCAAGAAAATATTTCTTTTAAATACATGGAGTACTTTAGCTTAGAAAATGAGTATGATTTGAGTAAAGATACTGGCTGGGGATTATACTGTTTAGAGGATCCGGTAATACTCTTCTCCCTAATAATCAGATTATAAGATTCATCTTTTTAGCCTTTTTTGCTTCAGAAAATAATGTCATATGCTACTTTGAAACTACACTAATCTATATTTTAGTTTCTTTTTAATAACACAAAGGTAAATCAAAATATTATTATGGTTACATTGAATATAACAAGCAGAAATTTCACCACAGTATAGTTAAAAGAAAAAATCTCTTCACATTGTGCAGAATTATCATTTTCTCTACTGGCCAAGAAATAAATGAGATATAGTTAGCAAATGAAGGTCCTACTTATCACTGGTGATAGGCCTTTGCAATAAACTAAGAATGCAGTAAGTTATGAAAAAATACAATCTTTATGTTGTGGTATAGTTTTGAAAATACACAGCATAAATAATAAGATTTTGATTGTGATTCGAGATTAATTCTTTTGAACTTGAAAGAAGTATGTCATTCTATTGAAAGACTAAAATGAATAGGTATATATATGAATCAGGAAATGAGTCAGATTATTTTCTAGAAAGTATGGAAATACCTATTATAATACATACAGACACCTACTTGGTAGGTACTTCATAATACCTTATACTCCAAACATGAATGAACATTATAAATATTATTCAGATTTTTAAATACAGATTGGAGCACCTCAATGATTAAGCCAGTGCAGTAGGTTTTGAATGGAGTTAAAAGAGCTACATAGATATGCGATGCTTAACTTAACTAGAAATTTAGATACAGGATTACAATACAGGAAGTATAAGGTACAGAAAATAAGCCCAAAGGATTCCAACAATATCCCTGGAAAATAAACAGAGGGACCTATTTCTTGATAGAGAAATGTGTGCCATAACATTGGGCTACACAAAATAACATTAGCTCCAAATGCCAACAGAATCTGTCCCACAAGAAGCTATTTAGAGATTCACAGTAGATTAGGGGGCCAAAGAGGAAAGTGATCAATGTGTAGAGTGTGGCTAAGGAGAGTCACATGGAGAGAAAACATTCTCTCAGGCTTTTACAGAGAGCATATTGGTCAAGCAATGGCCATGACTCACCCACATGGCTGACACTAACAAAGAATCTACAATCTGAGGTACAGGATTTCAGGATAAATCCTGAGGGGATTTCACTGACCTTATCAGACCCAAAAGCTACAACTCTTGTTGTATAGGTCTTGCTTTATCTTGGTCTAAACCATCCAGTAGAAAAGTATAAAAACGAAGTATAAGAAGTAAAGTCATGCTGTTATGTTGAGCTGTGGGGGACTCAGGGCAACAATTTCTGACATTGCCAGTCAAGCTGAAGACCCAATACTATTATGGACTACTGGACTCTTTTAGAATATTTTGCTGAGTTAACACAACTATAATATTTAAAAAACGGAACTAAACAGAAAAATGAGATACAGATGAATGTCCATTTTGTATCTGTGTATTCAAAATAGTTAGAATAGATATATAGTTACATTCTCTTAATGAATAGAGGGCTTTGTTCTAATAGGGTTTCTAAATAGGATATCATGTCCACATCTTTTACCGCAATTAGCCACGAGGAAGAATGTATGCAATGTGTTAATTATTGAAACTGTCCTACCGATTTGATTTGAAAAAAAAATTAAAAAATAAAAAATAAGAAAGAAGCTATTTAGAATTACAGACTCTCATGCTCTGCGCTGTATCTGCCTTATGAAATTAAAATTTGGCTTTGAATAAGACTTCCACCTGAAGTCACTGCAACTGTACTATATCTTTCCCATCCATTCTGGTCTTGATCTAGAAATTCCATTTACTTTTATGGTGATTCCTGCTGTCATACATGTATCTTTTTAGTGTCTTTATAGCATTGAATTTATTTCCTACACTTCAATAACTATTAGTATGAATACCTGAAAAATAGTTAAGTAGTTAATATTTATCTTTATTAAAAAATTAGACTACAATAGGCTTTACAATATTAGAACTCTGCCTACCAAAATTCTTACAACTATGAGAGAAAAATGTAAGCTACTGCTTGTAATATGTTAACTTTTCATTTCACAACTCAGTGATTCACTGTATGGTAAAAATCCATTGATTTTAAAACTATCAGATTTCATTTTGAATTCATGTAGCGGTTACATTTAGATCAGAAAGGTAAAAGGCTTAGTATTATTAGGAAGCAAAGGCCTAGGGAAACAGTAACTGAGTTTCTGGTGGGTTTTTTTTTGTTGTTGTAGTTTTGTTTTTCTTTTTTAGGCTATTAGCCACATATTCTGCTCACAGGAAGATTAACTTCCTAGAAAATTCTATCTTTGACAAAATGCCACTAATTCCTGATAGTCATAAACTCATTAAATAACAACCATCAATGCTGCTTTGACAGCTCTAAAGAATTTGTATGCAGTTTTAATGATGGAGAACCTCACTCACCATATTTTCTGAGTGTTGAATTGATCTTGGAAGAGAGGATGATAATATGATTGTTCTGTAATGTGCTGGTGCATAATTTCAGAAAGAGAAATCATTTTATGAAGAAACTAATTACATGCAAACGAGTCTCTCCACAAGATATTAATAAAATTAGAAATAGTTTTCAACAATGAAGAAAAATAGTATAAAGTAAAATGTCTTGAGGAGGTAAATGATTAAAGAATACTGTAAGAGATCTTGGCCTGCGAAAGAATATGAGGGAATCTATGTCCAAGAGAAGGAAAGCATGTTATTTCACTCTCTTTTGTACTGAGAAAGTTCTTTCCTTTACCTAAAATTCTAAAACATAAGTGGTTGCATGATATTTAAGCATTTCAATTCATATTCAGTTTTAGATGTGCTGCATGGAAACATATCATAAAAGTCTAACTAGAAATATTCTTTATACCTTACATGTAAAGTATCAGTGCTAAGCTGATATGCACATTTTACATAGCATGCCCCAAAATTGCCAAAACACAACAATCAGGTCGCACTGAAAATACTTTTATAGGATAAAGAAGTTTTAATGTGAACCTATTAACTGCAGAACATTGTTTTAACCTAATCATAATTGATTCTTTACTTGCTTCTTCACATTTCTTCTTTCTCATTCTTAATTACTAAAGCTTTTGTTCTAATAGAGTGCTACAGTACAAAAACAACCGAGTTCATTATCTTGTAAAGTATGTAGTCAAACTTTAGACAACGTCATGTGAATGTTTTAAAATGTGGTGAGAGAGGCAGAAGATAGAGCTCTGTGGCACAAGCATCTCCATGGTAAGGGCAAGGTCTTGAGTTTAATTCTCAATATCAAAAATAAATTAATGCTTAAATAAATATATAAAAATGTGGAAAGGAGACTGGGGAGATATCTCAGCAGTCTAAACACCTATCTTGGCAAGCACAAGGATCTGGATTCACTTTCTGGTAACACATGTCATGCCCGCTCCCAGCGCAAAGATGGCCAATGAAACTGGGCGTGGTGGCACACACCTGTTATCCCAGTGTTGTGAAGGCTGACACAGGAGGGTCACTAGAGTCTGGGTTGCAAAGCAAGACTCTGTACCAAATAAAAAATAAATAAATAAATAAATAAATAAATAAATAAATAAAAGATTTAAAAAAAATTAAAAGAAGATGTGGTAAGGGAACAAACAAAATCACAGACAGTAACAACAAATTGATTACTCTCTGTTATACTCATGTTTTACAGAAAAATGGGTTCATTGATACAACCTACCTTAGTTTTTCTCTTGATATCATTAGACGTTTATTTTTGTTCTTGATTTCTCAGAAGTATCAGGTTATTTTGTGGACATTGACATGTTTGTTTTGATGTGTACAGAGAGAAGAAAAAGATTCAGAATAGCCAGCTCAATACAGCAGGAGCATTAGAGAGTTAGGAAATGATTACCCAGATTCAAGACACAGGATAAATCACATTACCAGAACATTATAATATTGGTGAAATATATCAATGGAAAGAAAAGCCAGTCCACAGACAGACCCAAACACAGTAAAGTGATCTTTTACAAAGAATCAAGGAAAAACAGTGGAGCAGCAAAACTGTTTTCCAAAAATCACTTGAGAACAATTGACTATCTACATGCAAATTGAAGAGAATGGACACCAACACTTAATAATGTACAAAAACTAACTTAAATGATTCAGAGATCTAAGTGTAAACTACAAACAATGAAACTCCCAGAAAACATCACACGCAAAAACAGACGAATATAACGGGATCCTGAACAGACCCAGAGTGCAGGCCCGGGCGAGTGAGTGAGACAATCGAGGGCCGAGGGGTCCTGAACAGACCCAGAGCGCAGGCCCGGTGAGTGAGTGAGACGACCCGGGCACGTGGATCCGCGCTTGACCCAGGCTGCAGGCCCAGCAGGGAACCCTTCAGCAGAACTCCCTGTAAAGAGGCTAGAGGCAAGAACCACCCAGCTGATTCAGGAGCAGGACATCTTCCCAGAGAGACACAAAGGGTTCAGCTCTAATGGCTGCAGCAGAAAGAAGTGGAGCGCAGCATCCAGATCCAAGCAACACCCACCTGGAGGAATCGGAACTTCCTAGATCCGGACCTGGTGCTAAGATGATAACTCTATCTAAGCTCTACACCAAAGATCAGAAGACAGTGGTATACAAAATGACAAAGAGAAGGAACAAAATGCAGTCTCAGGTCCCGAGTCTACCTAATACAACTGCAGAAGACACTAGCACTGAGGAAACTGGAAATCACACACCAGATATCTCTGAAATAATAGCGTTGACAGTAAAGAATCAACTGCAGAAAGGTATAGAAGAAATCAGATCAGAAATAATTTCGGAACTAAAAAATGCAGTGGTA
>NW_004524582.1:1676338-1681284 GCF_000260255.1 Octodon degus
GCTTAATCTTAATTTTTGTTCTAAGATTTATACTATATCTTTGACTTACAATTTATTTAAAAGACATTGTATGATATCTTCTAGTATTAGAAACTTTAAAAAGTATATTTCCATTTTCTGTTGACTTAAAAAAAACAGAGGTTTGTACCTATGTTGTTTATTATTTATTATTTCTTGCCTATATCTTGTAATAAGAGAAACAACTTTGGCAGTAGCAATACACAATGTACTAACCATTGTTACTCTCCTAAAATTTTGTTTTGAGATTTTGTACCATTGTTTTTATATTTTTTCTTTAAAATAAAAATAACTGATGTAAAAAAAAAACAGATGAATAACTCCATGGGCATGAAAATATTTTTTACTGAAACATGAAAGATACATTCTATGAGACAATCATAAGACAGACTTAAAAATTTTACAAAAGCAAATGAAGAAAGAAAAACAAAACAAAATGAAAATTAAGCAAAAATCTTTTGTTCTTAGGAAAGAAAAATCAAAAGAAGGTAAATAAAATCCACATACACACCAAGAACATTTATAAAAGCACACATTATAAATGTAAGTGGTGCAAGCAGATGGAGACATGATCAACATCACATTTCATCATAAAATACAAAGTAGAAAAAAATAAATCATCACCATATACTATGTGAGTGACAAATATTCAAAGTACTGTGAATGTGCATGATGGTAAGATGTGATACCAGGCAGACTTACTGCCTGGTGTTAAACACCATGTTCAGAACCACGAGCAATGATTTTACTATTTCATTCATTAGGAAAATAGCATAGAAATGTTTTTTTCATAGAGAAACATATATGTGTGTGTGCTAAGATAATGCAATTTGTGAGCAACTCTGCTTCACTATTGAAATTTATTTTTAAATTGCCAAATGGTAGTCTAATATAAGTAGTCATTCTTACATTGTCAGGGCCTATTTCTTATTAATAAATACTTAAATCAGGCTACATAATATGAAAATGTGATAACATAAAGAGATAAAAAGCAAATTACAAACAGCAAAAGAGACAACATCTTGATTAAACATCTTAGTTAAATTATCTTACACAGATAACTGTAACTGCATAACTTCCAGGATAGGAAATTAGCTATGTATACTACTTATACGCTTAATCTAATCCTGTGGATGTATTATTGACAACAATGTGCAAGCAGCTGCACTGACAAATATCCAACATATACCTAAAAGAAGATGATCATCTGTAGGTTATGGGTTTGATGAACTAAATGAAAGAAGATTTTTTATTAATAACTGTACTTTTCATAAATTTTATGAGTTAATAGGGTTCAATTAGTGTTGCCAAGTAGTGTGCTAATGCATATGTCCCTGGGGCATTAGGATGTTGAGAAGAATATGTAATGAATGTTTGAGCAGCTCTATCGGTAATTAGAGAATGGGTAATTAATGTGCATCTGTGTTGGGCTCCTGGGTACTGTCAACGACCCTGTGGTGTGGAAAAGAAGAAGAGAGAGAGAGAGAAATCATGAGTTTGGCAAGGGACTACAGCTTTTCTCTTTTTCTTAAATTTTAGATCTACATCTGTGTTTAATTAGAAGAAGAAATGAATTCTCATTAACACTATTAGGCAACATGCTATGATTGGTTAAAGACTACATGGACTGTGAACTGATCTAAAAGCTTAGGAGGTCAGAATGGAATTGGTTCAGTCTCAGAAGGACTTTTTGCAACATGAAATACAAATGCTGAATAGTCTATACCTAATAGCCTGTAGAATAACTTCTCTTTATCTGTAGCTACTGTGTGATTTAAACAAGAATCTACTGAATAAAAGTAAATTACCACATTCACAATTGGATTGTTTCCAACCATGGAGAGTGAGATGCAAGAAAACTACCTTTTTCATCTTCTCAGTAGACAAACATGTCAAATATATCATTGATAATATAAAATACTAAAAGATAATCATCAGCGATGTCACAGATGACTGGCTGTGTTTATACTCAAGTTGCAAGAGATTCAAATTAAATCACTTTTATCTCCTGAAACAGAATAACATTTCATATTCCCCATAGTAATAAAATGTATCCTTGGGTCAAGTAGTATGTCTGTACTTTTAAAATGAAACAGTCATGATTTAATTAGTATGCAAGAACATAGGCCTTCAGTTTAGGAGAAAGATGACTCCCTTGAGTGCTGTTGTTCAACGGTCCCCTAAAGTTCTGCTTGAGAAAATTATCAAGGAGTTGTATTTGTAATTAAACATACCCAAAGTTTTCATAATATTCTTTCAATTGTTCCACTGAGATATCACCGTGATATGAGTTAAGCCTCACTTTCATATGTGATATGTTACTAATGACATTGTCAGAGAGGCTACGAAGTTGGAATTTAAGGGAAAATGTTTACTGTTGGACACCATGAAAAAAATAATGAAGAGCTTAAAGGGAAGTAATTTCATTCACAGGAAAGTTTCATACTTGAGTTTTGATATTAGTCCTTTATTTATTTATTCATTGGTGACTGGCTCAGCCCACCCTGGATGCAGGGCTGGCACAGCATGTGGTGCTGGGGATAAGACTCTGGTCCTTGCATACTTGCTAAGCTTGCCTAAGTAGGCACTTTAGACTGCTGAGCTATCTTGCTGACCCCTTGATATAACCTTTTAAAGAGACACACACTTATTTGTTATTTTTATTTAATGTTACAGGGCTGGCCAGACAGCTCAGTGGACTAAAGTGACTACTTAGGCAGGTTGAGAGATTGGAGTTTAATCCTTGGCCTTCTGTACTGGCCCTGCCTCCAGGGTGCACTGAGATGGCCATTGAGACTAGATGTGGTAGCATGGTCCTGTAATCCTAGGACTTCGGAGGCTGAAAACAGGAGGCTCACTATGAGTTCAATCTGTATAGTGAGATCCTATAGACCCTGTACTTGCGCTAGCCAGAGAAACACTTATTCCACTGAGCCATCTCCCCAGCCTAG
Source organism: Octodon degus (assembly GCF_000260255.1). Taxonomy (NCBI): domain Eukaryota; kingdom Metazoa; phylum Chordata; class Mammalia; order Rodentia; family Octodontidae; genus Octodon; species Octodon degus. Next base: position 1,679,308 of record NW_004524582.1, read on the forward strand.
ACCCTGTACTAAACACATTAAAAAATAAATAAAGTTGTAATTCCTTTTTGACGTGCTTTCATTTCTTTTGAAGATAAATCCTCTAGTGGATTTCTGGATCACATAGAAGTTCTATTTTTAGTATTCTACGGGAAAGTCTCCATATTGTATTCTTTAATGGCTAAACTAATATTCTCAACAACAATATCCAGATTTCCTCTTTCTCCACCTCCTCACCACCATTTGTGATTTTTTTGGTGTTTTTTTTTTTGTTGTTGTTGTTGTTTGTTTTTTTTTTTTTGTATGTGTGTGAGATTGTAATTCTTACTTGGGTAAGGTAGTATCTCATTGTAATTTTGATTTGCAGTTTGCAAATATTTAGTGGCATTGATCCTTTTATATTTGTTTGTTAGCTATTTGTATATGTTCCCCTGAGAAATTTCTGTTGAGGTCCATACTCCAATATAAATTATTTTTTGTATTAAAATATTTGAGTTCTTTATATATTCCAGATATTAACCTCTTATCAGATATATATGGGGGCCGGGGAGTTGGCTCAGTGGAATAAGCGCTTCCCTGGCAAGTGCAAGGGCCTGAGTTCTATCCCTGGTTCTGCCAAAAAAAAAAAAAAAAAAAAAAAAAAAAAAAAAAATTAAACTAAAAATAAAAATAAAAAAAATAAAGATGTATAGTTGGCAAATATTTTCTCCCATTCTGTATGCTGGCTCTTTTCTATGCTGGTGATTCCTTTGCTTAACAGAAGTATAATAATTTATTATCACTGAAGGACTATTCACAATATTCAGATTATGGAATAAACATAAATGTTTATCAACAGAAAATAGAGTAATAAAATGTACAAACACATGGAATAGTACTCAGCTACATTAAAACATCACACCATGTATGTATTTGACGTAAAACTCAAGGAATGCTTGATTTATCAGATATGTATCAATTCATGAGTGCTTAATTTGTAAATTTTCCATTTTTTAGTGGTGCAAAAGCACTGTATATTCAGTTGAAATTCTACCTGAATTTTTACATTTGATTCTCATGTGCTTGTACTAGGCAGTAAGATGTACACTGTGGCATATAATTAGAAAGTTAAACAACTTGTACAATTGTGTTGTTAAACTGTAATATTTGGTAGATTAAATAAATTCTATTCCAATTTTTATTAATGTTATCAACTGACTGTGAGTACTGGAGCAACACTATGTACTAAGTAAAGGATCATCTGTGGTTCGATTTCCCTCCCTCTCATGCACTTTCTGTGAGTGTGCTCCAACTCATCTAATCAAACTTTTATGTTTCTCCATCATAATATAAGATTCACAGACATGAGGATTTTCCCCTCACTTGCTCACTTTTGGATCTCTTATACATAGCAAATTGCCTAACATGGTGTTATGGTTTGTGTCTAGATTGTTCACCCAAAACCTCACACAGACATGGGCTAGCAGACTTCTAGGGGTGGCTGAATGTAGAGATTGTCATTGATCCAGGTCCAATACAGTGCGTTGAGGATACAAATGTTCTACCTTGCTTAGGGCGGGAAGCCTGCACATGGAACAAGGGACAGAAAGAGGCTCGTTGCTTGCTTGCTGATTTTGGTGTTTTCTGCTTGCAAGAACTGCTGCCCTCTGCCATGTGCAACTCTGCCCTGGAGCCAGTGGATTATGGACTAAAACATTCACAAACCATGAGCTAAATAAATCTTACATCCTTCAGTTTTGGGTATCAGATATTTTGTCTCAGCAAGGACAAAAGGAACTGAGACACACAGACAATGTAGCCAATAACATTCTAAGGGGTGAAGAAACATAAGGAGAGCATAGATGCTTTAAAAAACATTGAAAATGTCAGTCCTGAAATGTCTTTAAAGGTAATACAGGCACTGGTGAGATGGCTCAGTGGTCTAAAGCACCTACTTAGAACAAGCTTAGCAAAGCACAGGGACCGCGGTTCAATCCCCCAGCACCACATGCCAGCCAG
>NW_004524582.1:1681384-1688739 GCF_000260255.1 Octodon degus
AAAGCACCTACTTAGAACAAGCTTAGCAAAGCACAGGGACCGCGGTTCAATCCCCCAGCACCACATGCCAGCCAGCCCCGCCCCCTGGTGGACTGAGCTGGCCACACACACACACAAACACACACACACACACACACACACACACACACACACACATAAATAAAAATTAAAAAAAAAACAAATGGAAGATAGTGTCAGATACTTTAAAAAATAAAAAAAATAAAAAAATAAAAAAAAGTAAAGGTAATACAGGCAAACAATGAAACTCTTCTGAGGCTTTCCTGAATTACTTATGTATATTCCTTTCTTCCCCCTCTACCAGTCTTCACGGTCAGGGAACAAGTGTGCATAGGATTGAATATGCAGACATAACAGTAAAAGACCAAGATAAAGCAAGACCTACATAACAAGAAATGTAGCTTCTGTATCTGACAAGGCCAGTCAAATCTCTTCAAGATTTACCCTGAAACACTGTACATCACTTTGTAGATCCTTTGTGATTATTAGCCATGTGGATGAGTCAGGGTCATTGCTTGACCAATATGCTCTCTGTAAAGCCTGAGAGAACGTTTTCTCTCCATGTGACTCTTCTTAGGCACACTCTACATAGTCGATCACTTTCCTCTGTGGCCCAATAATCTCCTTGATCAAAAAATTTGGGACACAACTGAATTACAGGATGTTACAGTACAGGTTCTCTTCTGTCCTGAGTCCTCAATAATCTTGAAAGGCTAGGGCCAAAATGTTGGCTATCCTTGTAGACCTTCTTTTTCTCTATTGTTTGGTCTGCAAACTTAATTTATTAATCCTCCAGAAGAAGCTTAATGATATCATTACCCTATATCATAGGCAGTTGAGCTTAACCTCACTATTTGTCTGAATATCAAACATCTTAGATGTAACATGGAACAGGTATTTCCCACCAAGCATTGATACGTTAAACTTTAAATCCTTACAAAATTTGAAGAAAAATTTAAAAAATGAAAAGGTATTTTTTACAAATAGAAATAAACAATTACATTTTTTTACACAGAAATTTAGAAATCTCACCATATACAGCATTGTAGCAGGACAGTTCTATGACATTTTTTGGCAGAAGTTACATTTCTTGTTATATAGGTCTTACTTTATCTTGGTCTTAACCAACCAGAAGAAAAGTATACAAACTAGGTATGCAAAGTAAAGCCATATTACTATGCTGAGTTTAAAAGGCTCAAGTCAACAACTTCTGACATTGCCAGTCCTAGGGAAAACACACTATTATTATGGACTTCTGGACTATATTGGAATATTTTGCTGAATTTAAACACATACAATATTTAAATGACAATGGAATACTCATCTCTGACAAAACTAAAAAAAAGGAGCTATAAATAATCATTTTGTATCTGTATAATCAAAATAGGATAGATATACAGCTACATTCTCTTAATTCAATGAATAGAAATATTTATACTAATAGTGTTTGTGGACAGGATATCATGCCTTCATCTTGTACTATGAACAACCACTAAGAAACAGCAATATGCAATGTATTAATTATTGAAGAAAATAAAAATAAAGAATTAATTAATTAAAAAATGCGTTTCTTGCATACAGCATATTGATGCATTTTGTTTCTTGATCCACTCTGGAAATCTATTTCTTTTAATTGGTGAATTGAGTTCATTTATATCATTTGTTGTACTTGATATATATTGGCTTATGTTTGTCATGTTATTTTCCTGCTGCTGTTTGCCAGATTTTCTTGTGTTTGCCCTATTCCATGGGCAAACAATTTGATCCCTTTCTAAAATGTCTTTTATTATTTTGTATAGGATTGGTTTGATTGTCATGAATTGCTTTACTTGTTCTTTGTCATGCAAGTATCTTACTTCTCCATTAAATTTGAAAGATTTTTGGATGGATATCAGTCTGGGTTGGGATTTGTTTTCTTTTTTCTTTCTTTTTTGTTTGTAGAACCAGGGATTGAACTCAGACCCTTGCGCTTGCCAGGGAAGTGCTCTTTTTACTGAGTCATCTCCTCAGCCCTCAGAATTTGTTTTCTTATAGGACATGTCATAGTCTGCTCCATGCTCTTCTAGACTTGATAGTTTGTGTTGAAAATCTGCTATTATTCTGATGGGTTTTCCTTCAAATGTGATCTGTTCCTTTTGTCTGCTGGTTTTTAGTTTGTTGTTCTTGTGTTCAATTTTTGAGATCTTGGTTATTATATGTCTGGGTGTAGATTTAATTGAGTTGATATTATTTGGAGTTCTGTGTGCCTCAGTAACCTGAATATCAAATTGTTTCCCCATATTTAGCACCTTTTCTGCTATTACATCTGCCCATATTCTTTTTGTGTTGTGTGTTTTGGTTCCTTCTTTCTCACTTATGTCTGTTAGTCTTATATTGTTCATCTATGCATCATGAGAAAGCTGTTGAATGATTATTTCCTGGGTCCTTGTTATTTTTAAGAGATTTTTCCTTTCCTGATCACTAGCTGCAACTGTTTTTCAATGTCTTTAGATATCCATCTTCACTTTCATTAAAATGGTTTTTGCTAACATTTAATGGAGTTTTTAATTTCTTTGAATATGCTTCATGCATTCCATTTCTTTCCCATATTTTTCTTTATTTATTTATTTATTTATTTATGAGAGAGAGAGAGAGAGAGAGAGAGAGAGAGAGAGAGAGAGAGAGTGGTGTGTGTGTGTGTGTGGCCAGCTCAGCCCACCAGGGGGCGCGGCTGGCTGGCATGTGGTGCTGGGGGATCGAACCGCGGTCCCTGATGCTTTGCCAAGCTTGTTCTAAGTAGGTGCTTTAGACCACTGAGCCATCTCTCCAGCCCCTCTTTCCCATATTTTTCATTCAAGACTTTCATCATTTTTTAATTCTCCTATAGTTTTAATCAGGGTCTTCTTTGGACATGCTTATTAATTTTTTCATTATAGTTATCATTTCTTTTTCTTTTACCTGAGAGATTATTCCTGATCTTCTTTCCTATATAGCCTTCTGCAGTTGTTTATTTATTTCAGTTGCTGCTATTTCAGAGATTTTAAGGTGTGTGACTACCTATTTCTTCTAAGTTAATGTCTCCTGAGTTTGCACTGGGTGGACTCTGGGTCTGGGAAGGCATTTTGCTCCTTCATTTTGGCATATCCTATTTCAGAGAAAACTCTTATTTTGATTTCTGTGCTGTGTTTTTCTTAAAACTTGTAGACTACTCTATCACTGTAATCTGAGCCTCTCTGTAACGGAGTCTGTTCTTAAGTCATCTCTCCTGAGTCAGAGATTCTTGTGTTTTTTGTGTCCCAAGATTTTGCCTTCTTTATTGATAGTGGGATATTGGTTTAACTTGACACTGTCTTCCATCTTTTTGTATAGGGCTTTGGTCAGTTTGTTAAGAAGCAACTCCTGATATTATCCCCAACAGAGAATATGTGGTTAAGGCAGATGTGATGTTCTAGTTACAGTAGTACAATTAGCAGTATTAATAATAGCGAAGGAAATTCAGAAATTGACAGACTTTTATAATGAGTTCTATTTATTTGTTTATTTATTTATTTGATCATAGGAGGAAACACTAGCTATATAGCAAAACAGATGGGGAATCGGGAATTTGTATGTAAACTAGTTTCCCTGAGTTCTGACTGGGCACCTCCTCTACATGTATCTGAGTCTTCCAGGCAGACTAGTTTACACAAGTTATGCCTGCTGCCTTTGTGCTTCAAGGATCTTCCTGTAGCTCTGGGTCTCAGATTGGACCCCACTGAGCAGTTCATCTCAGCTCTCCAGACCCAGCCACAGATCTCAACTTCTCCAAGAACAGTGCTACTGAACTCCACCTGCTGAGCTGCATAGGAGAGCACCTCCGCACCACTGAACCCAACTCCTCTGTGCTGCTGAATTCCATCTGCAGGACGCCCAATTTAAATTTTATTCCAAATGAGTAGCAGCAATATAAATACTTTGGTTTTCTTTCTTTTCAGTATTAATGCAGTTATTTCAAAAATTCAGTTGTATATAACTCTCAGTTATTCTTCTCTAGTTGCTGGGACAAAATACCTGACACTCAAAATTAGGGAAAGAAACATTTATTTAGCTCAAAGCTAATGTAGTTTCAGGCAGTATTCAACTGGCTCCAGGGCGGAGAGCAGCAGTTCATGGAGGTGGCAAAGAGCAAGAGCAAATGGGAGGAGCAGCAACAACAATGACAACAGAGAGCAAATATGACTCCCTTATTTTGCACTCTGGCTATCACCCCAGAAGGGGTGTAGAAATCACACCCGTAATCCCAGCAACACTCACACCCATAATCCCAGTGGATCATGAGTTAAACACAAATTCTAGAAGTCTGCCCCATGACTACATGAGGTTTTAGGGGACAACTAGACACAAGCCAGAACAATGAATTTAAAATATAAAGCATATAGAAGAAAATCAGTAACTATTTAATTAAATTCTGTCTTAATTAATTATAAATAGCACTCTATTTTTATAATCTACTCATGCTCCTAAATGTTCAACACCGTGATGCCATACATGAGATCTTAATTCTTAAGCCACATTTTTAAAGCTTTTCTAAGTTTCTGATAAAAATGCTCTAACAAATACTTGTAAGTTGTTAAATAGGAGCATGACCAACCTCAGTGTTTTAATTCCCACTTTAATTCTAGATTCCCCATGTCATTAATTCTCTCCAAACACAGCCTTTGCTTTCTTTCACTTTACTTTCTTAAGTCTGTTGACTTTGACATGAAACTCTGCTTCTATTGGTTCACATTGCCAGTGACTTTTTTTTTTTTTTTTGATGGAACCAGGGATTGAACTCAGGCCCTTGCGCTTGCTGGGGAAATGCTTATTCCACTGAGTCATCTCCCTGACCCCTACCAGTGACATTTGTGATGTGTTTTCTCTGTATTATTTGTCATATTCTCTTTCTTCACAATAAAAATTTGATTTAGCCTGAATGATTTGTGTTGTTTCATGGAAACATATTTCTTTTCCCTCAGTCCCTAATTGTCTGTATGCATTCTGTAATCTCTTTATTGTGTATCCATCTGTGACCCTGATGGATAAAGGCAGCAATGTAGTCCCCTATGCATTAGTACAGGGATTGCAATCAGGCTGTTTCTTCAGTGGCAGATACTAGGTGAAGCAGTTTATTTTGCAGAAGCAAACTCTAGCTATTAAGCATGTAAAGAATTAAAAAAAATCCTTTTTAGAAGATCATCATGGCAAACTAAAGTACAAAATTCTTTGTCACTAAACAAAACTGTCTTTCCTTAAATATGGGTATATAGAACAAAGAATTTTTTTGTTTTTTTGTATTTTAGGACAGAGTGTACAGGGTGTAGAGGATCTCGCTGCATAGACCAGACTCCTAGTGATCCTCCTGTTTACAGCCTCCCAAGAGCTGATATTGCAGACGCATGCCACTATACCAGTCTCAGTCGCTGTCTCAGCGCATCTCAGAGACAAGGCTGGCATAGCATGCCAGGGGATTGAATACCTGGCCCCTGAGTATGCCTAAGCAGGCACTTTAATCCTCTAAGGTATTTGGCCTGCCTTAGAATGAAGAATTATGTATTAATTTATTCAATTAATGTATGCAAATAAATTAAAATAACCACTTATGGAATAGAAAAATAGAAAATGATTTTGTGATAATAAGCTCACCTGAAAACAACATAAATACAGTAAAAAATTCAACATACACAGATTGTCATTACTTGTAATGCAGTATCTATTCAAACCAAGGGGTCTTGCTTATTTTATGAAACCTGTAACTCAAATATAAAGCTTAATTATTTATTTGGAACTGTGAAATTAAATTGTGAGATTTTTATATTGTCAATATATTTGAGGAAGAGAAACAGTTATTACAGAGTCTTTTAATTTGAATGTATATTTTTTTCTCCTAACAGTACAGATGTATTTAATTTCAAAGTTCCAATATATGGTAATAAAATTTTGATATTTGTGCTTTCATAGAGCTCTATACAAAGGTAAAATTGTTGTTAGTACTTCTTTTCTTGTTAACTTTAAACTTCCCAATTTTTAATTACTTTAGATACTTCAGTAAGTTAAAAACAATTCATAGATGATTGCATTTTGGAAGTAGTTTTTTTGAACACACCACGAATTTTAAAAGCATAAATCCATAAAGGGTTGAGATAAAGTTTTGTATTTTTACTATCTAGAAAAAATGGAAGTCATTTTCTAAGTTATACCATTGCTTCTTTAATAAGTAATGCTGCAATGTCTATTCCGAGGTTTGTGACACAATACATTCATTAATTTCTTTCTTCATTGAAAATTGTCATATTATGAGATATTTTGTCCCTCATATGGCTACTCCTCAATTTGAATATGTTAAATAACTCATAATTTTAAGAAACAATGAGGAAGTTTTTGAGTCTTAGAAAGAAGAGCTCATTTAATGAAAATTTTATAATTGAGATGCCAAAACCACGTGTCACTACTTCTATTTATCTTCTGTTTTTAGCATTGGGTTTTTCCTAAGCTAGCGCTGACACTGCTTCCTATTCATTTCAGTGAGTTTCTTCATCCACACGGCTGTTCTCTTAGGCATTTTGCCTTTTTCCACTCTTTATCACCATCACCTCTTACTTAGGGCCCACTTTCTATTACTCTACATGTGAGCTACAGAATAGAATTTCTTTCCTTCTCATTTTTCTGCTCTTTGTGAGAAACTGTCCAAGAAAACTTTGGACTAGCATATTAAAAATTTCTGAATTATACATGTATATTTCATTGAAATGGAGATTCTTCATACCATAGGCTACAATACAGTTTGTTCTTTCTATGTTTTGGCTGTGATTTTTCTCCCAAGGGTCCTTGTTTTTGGAAATTGATTCCCAGTGTATCAGTGTAGGAACTAAAGGAAGTTTCAGGAAGTAGAGCTCTGTGGAAGATTCTGAGGTTACTGCGAACCCTTGGGAGAGATCATAATATTTTTTGGTGGCCTGTTGGTAGGTGGCACAAGAATGTTGCTATAAAAATGCGATCTTGGCCAGCTAGGCCTCACTCCCTCCTTGGCCAATACATAACATCCCTCAGATACTCCCGACAAGATAGGACCACTTTGCTGCCAAGTTCTGGGCTGCCTGATCTTTGACACTAAAACTCTAGAATTATAAGTTAGTGAGCTTCTCTTCATAAGTACTTGCCTCAAGTGTCTCGATAGCACGACTAACTTGTTGAGTCTACTAGGCTTGTTCTAGTGAATGAAGCATTGGTAGCAAGTGACAGCAATTTCCTGCCAAGATTTCTAATTTCTACTCTGGACACTTAGTGCTTTATTTATTTTTTTTAAATTTTTTTTATTTTTATTTATTTGAGAGAGAGAG
>NW_004524582.1:1688839-1691580 GCF_000260255.1 Octodon degus
TGGCATGTGGTGCTGGGGGATTGAACCGCGGTCCCTGATGCCTTGCCAAGCTTGTTCTAAGTAGGTGCTTTAGACCACTGAGCCATCTCTCCAGCCCCACTTAGTGCCTTAAGACTCATAATACACTTTCACATAGACCAACTACAAATAAGAATGCCACACAAGTCCACGTTAAATGACCTATGTACCCCTAAAGGCATGGCAAGACTCTTACCAGCAGCTGTAAGTTTAGTACCGTAGGGAGGGTACACTGTCTTTAGCACTTTCTGCTCGTCCTACAAAGTATCAGTAAAGCAGGTTGGCTCTGTAGGAGTAATTGTTCCCAAACTCTTACCTGGAATATAGGGGAAGTAGTTTCCATTAACGTCTGGAAAGAATAATGATGATTAAATTACTATTACTCAGTATTTTATTTTAAGTACAGTAAGTCATTTTAAGTAAATCATTACCACTGTAGGAATGAAAACCAACTCTAATACTTAGAAAAGATATAAGACTTTTACTTACTTGCTGTACAATACATGAAAGTAAATAATATTTTCTTATAAACTCCCCACATCAAAATGATTCTGGAATATGTTAGATATCAAATACCATTACTTAATAGATATTTAAACTCATGATTTGTTCATATAATGTCATTGTGAAACTCAAATACAGTCCATGTGACATTTTTCTCTTTCTTAATTTTTATCTTTTCCTGAGAAAAGAAAAATAGTGTCTAAACAAACAACCTTTATTTCTCAGAAAGTATTTTTCCCACCTGTACAATATTTCTTTCAGAAATATATTACCTTGTAGTTACATGTTTTAAGCAATGCAAGTTAAAATTTATCAGGCTTTTAAGAAGTTACACATATATTTTTTACTGGTTTACTTATTATATTAAAATGCTTTTTAAAAACTTTTTTTGTGGCTGGCTCAGCCCACCCTATGGTGCTAGGTATTGAACCTTGATCCCTTTGTGTATGTCTCAGCTTGCCTAAGAAAGGTGTTTTAGACCACTGAGCTATCTCACTGGCCCTATATTTAAAGGTTTTCAGATTAAATACATAGGATTATTTTAGCTTTTCCTAGTGATATTAGCAGTTAAAAATACATTATCAAATGCCTTATTTCTACAACTTGTGAAGATTTTGAAGGTTTTACTCTACTTTATACAATTTTAAAACTAGACAGAGTGAAAATCAGTAGTTTATGTTGGACTCATACGAGAACAGGATGAGTAGGGACAGAGCACCTGCTTGAAGTCTTAGAGTGGCAAACCCTGGGTCTCTTCACATGGATCAGGACTGCCTGGAGTTAGATCTGCTTAGGAATATTTAAATGGTAATTTTGACAGATTGAGCTGTGACTTTGAATTAATGAAAATTAACACTGACCAAATTGCCTGTGAACAGTTTTAAAAACTATAAATGAATTATTAATGAGCAAAATCCCATAAATCATTAGAAGAATATTCTTGAGAGATTTCTACCAGAAATAAAAGAATTATAAATATCAGCAGGCAAAATGCTATATAACTTGAGGAATGCAGTCATGTATATTGAAAAATTTTTCATTTTTAAATCCAAAAAAAATTAAATGTAGATAAATCCATTATGATGAGAAAAATATAAAATATCTTACTTGGGTATAACAACGACATTAAAATACTTATATATTAAAACACCACATGCAAGAATTATACAAATTAAGTTTGAAGCACAAGTATGGATATATTTTATTTGGAGCAATTAATGATTTTATTTCACTTACTACATGTTTATAACATAAAGACATCAACTTTACAAAAGTAATTTCTTTACAGTGTTAATAAATATATCAAGAATTTAGCTTATTCTGTAGTTTCTTTAGTAACTACACAAACTGATACTAGATTTGAGAAAAATGTTAAACTGTCCATAAAATTCTGAAAATGTGAACTATGGGAAAGTTGCTAACGCTAATATTTAAATGCATATATAAATTAAAAATGCTATATAGCTATAGCCTATCAATAGAACAGAAAAATAAATACTTTAATACGATAATTTAGTTTTGCTATACTAAGAAAATAATTCATTTTTCAGTAATTTTTTAAAAATTTAATTATTTGGCAGGAAAATTGAAATGTTTCCCTTTGTGTAATATAAATTCAGGAGTCATGTTTATATAAATAGTAAAATAAAATTAAAAAGTGATTAACACAAAACATATCAGAGTTTAGGTGTGGAGAATCTGGTGTTGAGAAGAGCCTTTCTGAGATTTCCTCAGCATCACACTAAAACTTTAATTTACTTCACATATATTTGCACATATATGCATGTAAATGCATTACATATACACAAATGTACATAAACATAATATAATTCTAAAATATCTAAAATGATGGTAACATGTTGTATGGTAAACATTGAAAGAATAAGTCCAAGGCTGAAATACAGGGCAATAACTTTTATTGATAGGCTAAATCTCTTAAAATACAAAACTAGAAAGGTGATCTAGAGAAGATGAAAAAGAAAGGTAAGACTCCAGGCCTGCTGTTTTGGCCCCGCCCCCGGGTGCTCTGAGAGAGCGATTGAGACTGGGCATGGTGGCGCATGCCTGTAATCCCAGCTCTTGGGAGGCTGTAAACAGGTGGCTCACTACGATTCCGATCTATTAGTGAGACCCTGTAGGCTCTGTAGACCCTTCCCTAGAAGAAGAAGAAAGAAAGAAAGAAAGAAAGAAAGAAAGAAAGAAAGAAAGAAAGAAAGAAA
>NW_004524582.1:1691760-1693175 GCF_000260255.1 Octodon degus
AATAAATTAAAAGATAAATTTAACGTTTTCACTTTCACATTAGAGCACACAATGAATATAAATTCATATATGGAAAACCATATGCACACAGTTATAATTGTAGATATTTAATGTCAACATTTATCAACACTTGCTAAATACAAAATATTATTTGCTAAGAACACTTTCAGTTTTTTCAAGCATGTTTAAAACTTAATTTGACATATTCTTCTGATTATACAAAATATTCATGAATATTGAATATTGTCTAGCATCTCATCAGATAAATAATCTTATCCAATAATTTTAAATACAAAAGAGAAATGATATTGGTTGCTATAAAGCAAATATTTTTTAGAATTTAATTACTTTCAGTTGAAAATGATTACACAACTATTTACATCTTTAGGGATTTTAAAACTCTTAAATCATCACATGAATTTACAAAGATATAAAGGAATTAATTGGTGATGCTGAATGAGGTAGTATTTTTTCATGATAACAGAACAGTTATAATTAATCCTGACACCAGCTCGATAATTTGGCAATGATAAGATGTTACAGACTGTAAGAATTTTCTGATTAAGGTACTACCCAGAGAAACTTATTTTGTTGCAATAAATAGGAAATGATGATGGCCTTTTAAGCAACCTCATTAAATTTTTAAATGATTGATTTACTGAAAATATAAGCTATAGCAAATATTTTTATAGCAAGAAATAATACTTTTAAACAGTTTTTATATGGTTATGTTTTCCTTTATTGCTCTTATTCTTAATAAGATGACTTGCTTGACAATAAATAAAAATAAAAATAAACTCCTCATCCTTAACTACAAGACCATTATTTTATTCATAGGAAAAACAAACTTAAATTCATTCTTAAATCATTTTCATTATGTGTTATTAGGAAAGATAAATTTAAACAGACTTTTCTTTGTCTCTCTGAGACAAGGGCCCACTATATAGATCAGACTGGTCTTGAGCTCATTGCATAGCCCAGCATGTCTTGAACTCCCAAGTCTGCTGTTTCATCCACCTGGGATTACAAGCATACTCCACCATACCCAATTAGTAAAATCCACTGGTAAAGCAATGAACAATCATTTTTAGTTGTTTCACTGTGAGGAACAATCTGTAACATAAAACGCATTCTGGCCAAATGCTGTAAAAATAAATGTGTTCACAAAATTTAAATCTATACATGGCAAATACTTTCAAATTGGAAGAGTTACTCTTTGTAACATGATTCAAAAAACAAAAGATTTATTTATTCTTTAGCAATATTATTTTTGAGTTAGCTTTTTACCACAATCCCATGCTTTTAAATTAGGTTAATGATCCTGTACCTTAGATTATAGAACCTTTGTCAGTGTCAGCCATGTGGATGAGTTACGGCCATTGCTTGGCCAATGTACTCTCTGTGAAAGCCTGAGA
>NW_004524582.1:1694475-1700383 GCF_000260255.1 Octodon degus
AAAAAAAAAAAAAAAAAAAAAAAAAAAAACCCAAAAAACAAAAACCAGCACTCTGGGAAACAAAGAGAGAAATAAATATAAGCACAGAAAGCAAGGAAATACTTAAAAAGTGTAGAAAAGGAAAAAGATGTCTAGAAGTGAAATAAAAGTAATCTGAAGATATTTATTTTACTCAGTTCATAGAACTTTATGTTACTTTAGGAGCTCCATATATCTCAGTTTTTACCATGCATTTTTTTCAATAATTTTATTGATAAATAAATAGCAACGAGACAGTTTCAAATCTGATTAGTTGGACAGTTTCAATAATTAATACATTGCTTATTGTTGTCTTACTGGTTATTCATTGTAGAAGATGCAGACATGATATCCTTTTTACAAACACTATTAGAACAAATATATCTATTCATTGAATTAAGAGAATGTAGCTATATATCTATCCTATTTTGAATATACAGATACAAAATGGTCATTCATTTGTATCCCTATTTTTTGTTTAATTTTGTCAGAGAAGAGTATTCCATTGTCACTTAAATATTATAGGTGCATGAATTCAGCAAAACATTCTAATATAGTCGAGTAGTCCATAATAGGAGTGGGTTTTCTATAAGACTTCCAATGTCAGAAGTTGTTGACTTGAGCCTTTTACAACGCAGCAGATTAATATGGCTTTACTTTTTATACTTCATTTTTATACTTTCCTGCTGGATGGGTAAGACCTAGCTAAAGCAGGACCTATATAACAAGAAATGTAATTGTTAGGGCCAAAGAGATAGCTCAGTAGAATAAGTGCTTGCCTGGCAAATGCAAGGACCTGAGTTCAATCCCCGGTTCTGCAAAAAAAAAAAAAAAAAGAAAGAAATGTAGCTATTGAATCTGATAAGGTCAGTCAAATCGTCTCAGGATTTATCCTGAAACCCTGTACCATAGTTTATAGATCCTTTGTCAGGGTCACCCATGTGGTTGAGTCACGGCCAATGCTCGACCAATTAGCTCTCTGTGAAAGTCTGAGAGAATGTTTTCTGTCCATGTGACTTTCTTAGGCACACTCTACATCATTGATTACTTTCCTCTGTGGCCCCATAGTCTTCTTGATCAGAAAATTTGGGACACCACTGAGTTACAGGAAGTTAGAGTACAGGTTCTCCTGTGTCCTGAGTCTTGACCTTGAAAGACTAGGGCCATAATTTGGCTATCCTTGCAACCCTCCTTTTACTCTAATTTTTTTTTGTCTGCAAAGTTAGGTTGTTAACCCTAAGAAGAGAAGCTTACTGTTATTACCCTAAACATAAGCAATTGGGCTTAACCTCACTATCTGTCTGAATATCAAACATCTTAGGCATGACATGGAACAGGTATTTTTCATCAAGTATTGATATGTTGAAATCTAAGTCCCTACAGAATATGATGAAAAACAATTAAAAATTAGAATATATTTTAAAAATAGGCATAAAGAATTACATAATTCTTATGTTTACACTTAAGTCCAGAAATCTAACCATATACAACCTTGAAGCAGGACAGTCCCACAACATTCCTTTTCCTGTCTCCTGCTCAGGATCATGGCCTTACCCATCTTATACATATAAATATATGGCTTTGCCCTGTCATATGTCCTTCCTGTCTCTTCATTTTCTTATCCTCAAGTTCTCACTTTGGTTTAACTTGTGTTATAACTTTCTATTTATATTTCTTCTTTTGAGTTCTTCTACTAGGGAGGCTCTACAATATTTACACATGCGGGTCTGGTTTATTTCACTTATGAGTATATCTTCAAATGGCATACACTTCAATATGAAGGATTCAAGTTTATCATCCTTTATAGCTCAGTAATACTCCATTGTATAAAAAAAAATACCACATCTTTTCATCCATTCCTCAGGTGACGGGCATCTTGGTTGTTTCCAAGATGTGGTTATCACAAATTGTACTGCTATAAACATAGGTACACATATATCCCTATGATATGATGTTTTCAGTTCCTCTTGGAAAATTCCCAGTAGAGGAATAGCTGGTTTGAATGGGATTTCCAGTACTAGTTTTTTAAGGAGTCTCCACATTGATTTCCATAACAGTTGCACCAGTCTACATTCTCAACAGCAGTGAAGAAGGGTTCCTTTTTCCCCACAGCCTCTCCAAATTTGTTGTTGGTTGATTTCTTTATGATAGCTGTTCTTTCTAGGTTGAGATGTTATCTCATTGTTATTTTAATTTGCTTTTGACAGATAGCTAGTGATGTGAAGCACTTTTTCAGCAATTTATTGGTTTCTTTAATTTCAGCCTCTTAGAAGTGTGTGTTCATCTCCAAAGCCCATTTCTGCATTGGATCTTTAAATTTTGGAGTCTTAATGTATTTTAGTTCTTTATACATTCTAGAGAGCAGGCCTTTGTTTGAGTGCCTATTAGTCAAGATTTTTTCCAAATTTTTAGGTTGTCTTTTGACTTTGTGGGTAATTATTTGATGTGCAAAAACTTCTCAATAAGAGCAGGTCCCAGTTGTTAATTCTTTCAAGTATTACCCGTGTGATTTGATTTTTGTTCATGAACTCTTTGCCTACCCCTATGTCTTTAAGAGTTCCTCCTACTTTCTCTTCCAGGAAATTTAGTGTTTCTTTTCTAATGTTTAGATCTTTAATCCATTTTAACTTTAGCTTAATGCATGGTGATAGCCCTGGGTCAAGTTTTAGGTTGTGGCATGTAGACAGCCAGTTTTTCCAGCACCAATTATCAAAAAGGCTATCTTTCTTCCAGTGAGTATGTTTGGCCTCTTTGTCAAAGATAAGGTGGCTGAGTGTGTTCATAAAGGCTTCAGTGTCTTCTAATCTATTCCATTGATCCTCAGGTCTGTTCTGTTGCTAGTACCATGCTGATTTTATCACAGTAGCCTTGTAGTATAAATTCAAGTTGTAATTGGAATTGTAATGCCTTCTGTCTTGTCTCTGCCCAGAACTGCCTTTGTCATTCCAGGTTTTTTCTGGTTCCAAATAAGTTTTAGGAATGGTTTCTCTAGGTCTGTGAGGTATGTCGGTGGTAGTTTGAAAGCGATTGTGTTAAATCAAAACAGCACTTTTGGGAGTATGGCCATCTTCATGGTGTTGGTTCTTCCTATCCAAGAGCAAGGAATATTTTTCCACTTTCTAAAATTCTCTACAGTCTCTTTTTTCAGAGTACTGTAATTTTCCATGAAAAGATCTTTGACTTCTTTAGTTAGATGAACTCGGAGCTATTTCATTTTCCTTGGTGCTATTGTAAAAGGCATTGTTTCTATAATTTCCCTCTCAGTGTGTTTGTTGTCTGTGTACAGGAATGCTATTGACTTTTGGGTACTGACTTTGTATCCTGCTATGCTACTGAATTTCTGTATTAATTCTAATAGCTTCTTGGTGGAGTTTTTTGGGTGTTCCAACTAAAGTATCATGTCATCTGCAAATAATGATAATTTAACTTCTCTTTACCTATTCTTATTCCTTTTATTTCTCTCTCTTGTCTAATGGCTGTAGCTAATGATTCCAGAACTATATTGAATAGCAGTTGTGATACAGGTCATCCTTGTCTTGTACCAGATCTGAGAGTAAAAGATTTCAATTTTTTCCCCTTTAAAATTATGTTAGCTTTTGGGTTGTCATAAATGGCTTTTAACAGATTGAAATAGAGGTTATGTATTCCCCTTTTCTGTAGGACTTTGAACATGAATGAGTGTTGGACTTTGCCAAAAGCCTTTTCTGCATCAGTGGAGATGATCATGTGGTTTTTAGTTTTTTGTTCTATTGATATGGTGTATTACATTTATAGATTTGCAAATATTGAACCATATTTACATTCCTGGGCTGAATCCTACCTGGTCATGGTGTATCATCTTCTTGATTATTTGCTTTATTCTATTTGCTAAGATTTTATTGAAGATTTCTGTATCAATGTTCATGATGGAGATTGGCCTACAGTTCTCTTTTTTACTTGTGTCTTTCCCTGGTTTTGGTATCAGTATTATACTTGCCTCCAGGAATTATTTCAGGAGGATTGCTTCCTTTGCAATTTCATAGAAGAGTTTGAGGAGTATAGGGACTACATTTTCTGTAAATTTCTTGTAGAATTCAGCTGTCAATCCATCAGGACCTGGACTTTTCTTTGTCGGTAGGTTTTTTCTTTATTACATTTCGTATTTCATTGACTGTTATTGGTTATTGAGAGTTATTATATCTTCTTGATTAAGTTTTTATAATTTGTACCTGTCTAGGAATCTGGCATTTAGACTGTGTCTTGTATTCTGTGAGAATAAATATTTTCAAAGTAGCTATTGACAATCTTCTGAATTTTCTCTCAGTGTTTGGGAATTATACTCTTTTCATTCCTTATTGCTTGTATTTGAATTTTTTCTTTTCTACCAAGTATTTTAAAAATGTACAGAGAGAATACATAATTTTGAACAGAAATTTTATTAGGAATTTCTTTATATTTTTGGAAGAGAATAGTTTCATATTAATGAAAACATTAAACAATAACAAAGTTCATAAATTTGAATTAATCAAGGAATTTGTGGGCAGGTTGTATTAATCACCATCTTTTTACTCTATTTTTTTCATTGTAAGGAAACCCCCATTCCAGGATACTTACAAAGTACATGGAGGTTTACTTTGGCTTATAGGTCTGGAGTTTCCAGCTCCAGAATGGGCAGCCCCCTTCATGTGGACCTCTGGCAGAAGTACATAAGGGAAGGACACAAGAGTTAGCAAGAGGACTGGGAGATGGTTCAGTAGAATAAGTGCTTGCTTGGCAAGCACAGAGTCCTGATTTCAATCCTGGTACCAACAAAACAAAACAAAACAAAACAAAACAAAACAAAACAAAACAGAATTACCAAGAGATCTCATAGTAAGCCATGAAGTAGGGAAAGAGGATGGAGACCAGGTTCCATAATCCCTTTCAACACTGCATCCTCAGTGACTAAAGTTGGGCCAGCGTGGGGCACCTCTTAAAAAATACATCACTTATTTCTTTTAGAACAAACTTTTATTTTATTTTATTTCATTTTATGTATTTAGTATAGGGTCTCACTATTCAGCTCAGATTCATGGTGATTCTCCTATTTTCAGCTTCTCCACATTGGGATTACAGTCGAGCGCCACCCCTTGGTTCTGTGAGGGATGGAATCCTCCTCCTCGCACTTTCCTAAGCAGGAGCTCATGTTTGTGTATGGATCTTAGCAGACTATATCACATGCAAAAGTTTAATACTTCTAGCATGTGAAATTCTCTGAAGTCAATAATATATAGCATGACAGAAGGACAAACAATTTAGGGCAGTTTACAGAAAGAGAAACTGACACATTTTGTGCTCAAAACTGAAGAAGAATATGCGTCTTACTCATGTAAATGAAAACATAATTTAAAACTCAACTGATGCAAGGTGTAGTAGTACACATCTGTAATCCTAACACATGGGAGGCTGAGCCAGGAGGATTGCTGTGAGTTCCAGGCCAGACTAGGCTACAAAGTGAGTTGAAGGCCATATTGAACTACATAGTGAAATCCTGTGTCAAAAAAAATAAATTAATAAATAAAGTGAGATCTCATCTTCAGCTTGGATTTATTACCTAAGTTTGGAAAAAATAAAAAAAAAATTGTATATGTTGCTTTTGATATAATGCACATTCATGTTTCTTAGACCTCAAGAAATAAAAATTAGTGCAGCTTTGATGGAGACAAATAAGTATACCTAATATAGTATTTATAAGCTGAAAGTTGGACTCAATAAATATATTCATGGATTTAGTCTCAAGTATAAATCAGCAGACCTGTATTATTACACATAAACATTTTAGGATATTTTAATTGCAAATCACTAGAAAAAGTAAATAATAACAAACTGTTAATTTTGGTTAAAAAAACCTATGGTTTACTCACAAAATCAT
>NW_004524582.1:1700483-1701621 GCF_000260255.1 Octodon degus
TAATCAGGAAATAATCTTGATTAGGAAAACAACTGCACAGGGAAAAAAGTATGTATTTCACCATTTATGTACAACAATGTTTTTACATTAAATAATAGGTCTTAAAACAGAAGTCTTTGGAGGAAAACATGGCCTTAACTGATGGGGCTGGGGAGATAGCTCAGTAGAATAAGTGCTTCCCTGGCAAGCTCAAGGACTTGAGTTCAATCCCCATTCCATGAAAAAAAAAAAATCAACTGATAGTCTTTAAAAATGTGGAAAGTACTAAACAGGCCCACAACCATAGAAAGGAACAAGCCATTCTTAGAGAGAAAAGTGAATAAATTTCCAATAATTATTTAACTCTTCAGCTAGGAGAATTCAGAGAAAACACTCATATACTGAATCCTAAAAATGAAAAGACCATTATTAAAATTAATTCTATTGGATACCTGTCTTGCAAGTACTTTAAAATCTTTTGCTGGATTTTTCTAGCAATAATTAGCAGTAAACTAGATTTGTGGGGAAAAGTAACTGATGGGAAATCACAGTTTACTCTGGTCCTGTCTGTGTTAATTAGAACATCACTGGTTTTCACACACAGAGCTACAGTTTGAACTACTTTAATTTCTTGAGGCAAATAGTGAAATCAACAGGAATACTTTTGAAGTTTAAAAAATCACTCATTATGAATGAAAAGAATAAAATTAGAGTTTCTTTGCTCAATAACATAGAAACAAAATAAATTTCTATATCTTTGAATAATAAAATTTTAGATTCCCCATGCTAGCCTGAAAGATTTTAAAAGTATACATGCTACGAAATTTATTGTTCCTTATCATTCTTATGTATTGCATTCTTTCATAGTGTGGGACTTGTTAAAGTATAAGTAGACTTAGTGTTCAGTTACTGGCTTTTATTATCCAGTTGGTCAGTTATTAGAAGAAAGAATCCATGCTTATCTCAGGTAGTTGAGTCAAACGCACCTATATGATTCAGAATAAGTTAGAAGTTCAGGAAACATTTATAGAATGGACAAGTTTAGTAGGTTATCCTAATAAAGAAAGTATAGTTAGAAGAAAATGCATTCATTGAATTATCTGGTGTTATAAACATGTGGAATATATAGCTGGGGATAGAGCTTAGTGGCACAGCACCT
>NW_004524582.1:1701801-1726820 GCF_000260255.1 Octodon degus
ACTGGGCTTGGATTCCTGGTGTCCCACGCAAGTCTTGCCCCCAGGGCTCACTGAGATGATGATTGAGACTGGGTGTGGTGGTGCACCCCTGTAACCCCAGCACTTGGGAGGCTGAAAACAGGCAGATCACTGTGAGTCTGATCTGTGTAATGAGACCTTGAGGATCCTGTACTATACATTTTAAAAGAAAGGAAGAAAGAAAGAATAATATTTGTGAGAAAGGACTTTTTAGGCTATGGTAGAGTGTTGAGTTTAATACTCTTTTCCTAAAATAACAGTAAAACTGCAAGAAAAAGATTAGAACTATTCGGTCACATATAAACAAATAATTAAGAAACATTTGTTCATGGAAATTACTGAACATCAGGAAAGGACCCAGCAGCTCACTTGTTTGGAAAGAAGTACAAACCATAAGCAATGATATAAAAAACTAACAGTGAAATCAGGATCATGCAAACAAGTGCTGTGCTCCCAATTGAACAAATTAGTGCCTTTTCAGGCTAAATAAAGGTATATTGGGGCCACTTTGGAGCCAAGACTGACATGAGAGGGTTTGATGGCTCTCCACTGCAGGTGATTTCCTTGCACTGTGCATCACAGACAGGAAGGGTGCGGGGTCACTATTTGGAACACTACATACATGGATGGAAGAGATGCAGAAGTTTGGTGGAAGCTAAAAATCAGAAAGACAAGAAAGCTGTCTGAATATTAAACATGTTTGCTAAGCCACCCCCCAGGAAAAGCTGCTTTACTTTTCCAAAGTGTTTAAGCACAAAATCTGAGTGGTTATTTTTTTTTCTCTTCTTTTTTTTTTTTTTTTTTTTTTTAACTTTTTTACTTTTTTTTTTTTTTTTCGGAACCAGGGATTGAACTCAAGCCCTTGTGCTTGCCAGGGAAGCTTTTATTCTACTGAGCCATCTCCCTGGCCCCTGAGCAGTTATTTTCTGACCACCTATATATATCATACAAAGGTGTCCCTTCACAAGCCAGACATAAAAAAACAAATAAACAAACAAAGAAAAAGAGTGAGGACACCAGACAGCACACATGTGGACAAGGCATATTCTGGAGATTTGTATGAGGGAAACTATTTTATGAGCAATGATTCTCCCAAGGAATACAATCAGCCTTCAACGACATGGTATTACCTAAAAAATCTTATCTTAGTTGACAATATCATGAAGATTATTTAAGAATATGAATGTGTAGGGAAAATGAAGTATATGAAAAAATGAATTATATTTCAAAATAATAACAAAGCATGTCATAGAATAGCTACATATACCAGTAATGTAGTCATTTATTATTGCTGTCAATATTATGCCTGTTACAAAATTATACATACTATACTTTTATATTATTGACAGTATAGTGTTTGTTTACACCAATATCTGCCCAAACATAAAAATAATCATTACCTTACAATTTTATAATTTTATAATGTTACTAGATGACAAGAATTTTTCAAGTCCATTAAAATTTATGGAATTTTTATTATGTATATAGTCCATCATGACTTAAAAGTCATTACACAGTACATGACTGTATTAAATTAACTTAAATAAGAGCAAGAAATTTATGGAACTGAAAACTAATCAGCCAGATCTTACAATACAGTGAGTACTTCAATCTTTGCTTATTCTAATATTCAATATTTCTTGGAAATTTTCTTTTTCATTAATGAAAAGAAGTTCTTTGTCATATGCTCTTTAAATAGTAGCTCTAGATGTGGAGAGCACTTTTTATGACCTCTTGCACCCTTATTATTAACACCACAGCTATGGGTTGTGTCTGTCACGTGCCCTCTTCTATGAACTTTTAGGACATTTTAATTAAATAGGCCAGAGATAGTCAAATATAACCTAATCTACTTGCATTTGGAATGTAATAAAGTTAAATGCCTACAGGAAAAACATGGTAGTTACTGACGCTGAGTGTGTGTGAAGGATTGGAGAGGCATTGGTTAAAGGAGATTGATGCTATACACTAGAAAGCTGGCAAAAGGATAGGTTTTGTGTTTGCATCAAAAAGAGGATTAAGTATACAAAACAATTCATAGATTAAATGGCTTGATATAGTCTATGTAACGTATACACCTGTCAAAATCTGCTGTATGAGGGCTCATGAGGTAGCTCAGTGGTCTAAAGTGCCCTTTTAGGCAAATTCAGGCAGGTGCAGAGGACCCAGTTCAATCCTCAGTACCACATGCAGTACAGTCCAACCCTCAGGGTTGGCTGAGTTAGGAAAAAAAAAAACTGCTGTATGCTATTAATACAAATTATTTTTATTTGTCAATAATTTTAAAATCAATCAGTTGAATTGCTTTGAGAATGTTCCTTTTAGACTTTTTCATATGTGGGTCTTACCTTTTAATGAATAATAGAATTATACTTTATCCAACTTGCTTCTCAACTTTTAAATTATTTTTACAGTGATATACATTTTGCATATGTATGAGAATATAAATCCTCAATTTAAGCAAACAAATTACCATTTAATTTATGAATTTATTGCCTAACTATAATCATTTAATACATATTTTTTACTAATTTAAAAATGTCTTTTAAAGTCTATTTATTAATCTATTTGAATTCAAATTTTATGTCCTAAAAGCCAACACTTTTGTTCTTATTATCATTCTAAGTTGCTCTTTCCATGATAAATTGAATGTGTAGTAGCAGTCCTCTTTTTATTTTTATTGCTACTTTAGTTGAATTTAGTTGTCTAGAGATATGTTTTTATTTTTATTTATTTATTTATCTATTTATTGGTAGAACTGGGGATTGAACTCAGGCCTTTGTGCTTGCCAGGCAAGCAGTTATTCTGCTGAGCCATCTCCCCAACCCCCTAGAGATACATTTTTAACATACTTCATTAAAATGATATCCTCGGACTTTTCAAAGTTAAACACAACTATCTTGCGTTCACATATTAGAAGTGTTTCATGGTGTCCAGTACTCAGGAATCATGTTTCCCTTCCTGAAATGGTCAAGATGCACTGACAAGAGATGGCCATTCTTCTGAGGGAAATCTCAAAGGCAGCTCCACGCTTGGTCTGCTTACATTCAGATTGGACTACGAGCTTCTACACTCATCACAGTACTGTTCATGCATTTTTATCCATGAAGTTGTAAACAGCAGTCCATTCCAATAAAGTTTTCTGATTTGTGCTACTGGACATATAATTCCATTAAGTATCAGGATCACATTTTGCCTGGATCTTCAAAGAATTTTTTTTAACTTGGAAATGAACTACTTACTAAGGATGATATCTTTTCTATATTGTCTCTTATTATGCTAGCATAAATTTATAATTCTATAGATTGCATATTTCTTCCTACTTTGGGAAATATTATGAGACATTAACCATAGTAAATTGAACTTTACCATAAAATGCATGAGTGTTTCTCTCATATTAATAGATGTGCATTTAGCAAGGAATTTTGGTATTCACTCCATTCTTATGCTTCATGTGTATATCACAAAATTCTATTTGTCTATAAGCTAACTATAGTACACTTCCTTTTTAGCACAACATAATTCATTAATTTTGGCTCTAGGAATTGAACTTAGGACCTTGTGCTTGGCAGGCAGGCTCTCCTGCCTCTGAGCTCTGTCCTCGGTCACCAATTTTATTTTATTTTTATCTTTAATTCTTTCACTGTAGTTTAACTCAGAAATGAACGATAGCTCTATATACAGTTTTATAGTCTGCTTTCTGACCAAACAAAATAAAATTAGAGCAGATGTTTTTCTGATCAAAGGTACAAATTTGTAGAGTTTCTGCTTTCTTGCTTTACCATTAATAGACTATATTTAGAATTTTTTCCAGTAGTAATGAATGTAACATTGACTTTGAAGAGTTTAAATAACAAAAGGTCATAAAACCAATGTCAAAAAAAAAAAAAGAAAGAAAGAGAGGGAAACTAAGACTTACTGCTTCTTTATTTTCATTCACTGCCTACCCTTTAGTGAACTGGGCAAAGAAATATGTACTTTTCATATCTTGTTTCAATGAAATAAGTTTAAATTTAGAAACAGAATTTAACAAAAAAAGGTGTCAAAACATGAGTTGACTACAACTGATTTATATACTTGCCAAGAGTTTGCTAAAAAAAAGAACATATGAAGAGAAGAAAAAGGTAAGTTTCTCACTGAAGCATTTTCAATTAAATAAAACTAACTTTTTAAAATATTTCAAATTTGTGGGTTGGGGAGATAGCTCGGAGATCTAAGTGTCTGTCTGGTAAGCGCAAGGACCCAGGTTTGATCCCTGGTACAGCATGCCATGCTATCCCAAATCCAGGAGCGCACTGGACCCAGCCACACAAACTGGGCATGGTGGTACACGCCTGTAATTGCAGCACTGGGGAGGCTGAGACAGAAGGATTACTATGGGCCCAAGCTGTGTAGCAAGACCCTGTACCAAATAAATAAAAAGATTTTTTAAGAAACCAACAAAATTTTTCTATTTTGTTACTTCTTTTTGTTATTAACTTTTAATAAATATAGTTAATTTACTGAACTAAAGTATATGAGATTATTAGACATATTTATAGAAAAAGATTCAGCATGGTTTAATCATTTTTTTAAATGAAGCCATTAATCATTTTCCTTGAAGCTAAATTGGTGCTATGTTTAATACAAAAACATTAAAAATGAATAAAATATAATCAGACCTGCCTACAAAATTCAATCAAGGAATGGAGACAACACATGAAACATAAATTTTATTAGTCATTATGGAAGGGAGCATATAAGACTAGTGGCATAAATGCCTGCCTGGCAAGTGCATGGTCCTGAGTTTGATTCTCAGTACTACAAAAAAACAAAAATTGTTATGATTTCTAGGTATGTAAAATGTAAATCATAACACAGAAGTCTGAAATTTCTTAGAATTTTATTTCATTTATTTATTTATTTTTTCTGTGTTTTAGGGAAAGTTCTACAGGTTGTTCAGGGTCTAACTACTAGATCAGACTTATAGCGATTCTTCTGCTTACAGCCTCCCAAGTGGTGGGATTACAGGTGTGCACCACCACACCCAGTCTCATTCGCAAACCTCTCAGGGAAGCCCAGGGACCCTGCACCTGTTCGCAGGGCTTTAGTCTGCTGAGCTATCTGACTGGCCTCCTCCTAGAATTTTAGCAATACATTTATAGACTGAAATTTTAAGTAGTTTTTTTTTTTTTGTATCTGTGTAAAAGTTCAAATTTCTTAGTCAAAACACTGAAAGAGTATTCCAGAAATATATCTTTACATATGCTAAGCCACAGCTTCATTGAATCATAGTCTATTGTGTAAACAACATTCATTAGATTGACAGGAGTTCAATGAGAATAGTTGAAAACAGTTTAGATTAATTTAAAGGTTTAGAAAAAGGTTAAATGATGAAAAGTTTCTTCCCTCTCTATTCAGTGGAATAAATATCAGCTACAATATTGTCTTATGAATAATGAGAGAAATCAGTTAAGACTTGTATGTTAAAAAATATCACAATCAGATTTACATATTAAAAAGTGTTTCCTGGTGCTATATGATGCTACAAAACATCATTCCATATAATTCTTATCCTATTTTTAGAGTATAATCTAATTTTTAAATGTTTTTTTATCATATTATGTAGGGCTTAGAGTTAAACATATCAATACTTGATGAAAAATACCTGTTCTTTATTATACCTAAGATGCTTGAAATACAGTGAGATAGTGAGGTTAAGCTTAATAGTCTAAATCATTTGATAATAACAATAAGCTTGTCTTCTGGATGGTTAACAACCTAAGTTTGCAGACCAAAATTAGAGAAAAAGGAGGGCTACAAGGAAAGCCAACATTTTAGCCCTAACCTTCTAAGATCAATTAAGACTCAGGACATATGAGAACTTGTACTGTAACAACATATAACTCGGTAGTGTCCCAAATTTTCTGATCAAGAAGATTATGGGGCCAAAGAGGAAAGTGATTGATGATGTAGAGTGTGCCTAAGGAGAGTCACATGGGGAGAAGACACTCTCTCAGGCTTTCACAGAGAGCACATTGGCCAAGAAATGGCCGTGACTCATCCACATGGCTGCACTGACAAAGGTTCTACAATCTGAGGTACAGGATCTCAGGATAAATCCTGAGGGGATTTCACTGACCTTATCAGACCAAAAAGCTACAACTCTTGTTGCACAGGTCCTGCTTTACCTTGGTCTTAACCATTCAGTAGAAAAGTATGAAGATGAAATATAGGTAGTAAAGCCATGTTGTTATGTTGAGCTGTGGGGGACTAGAGCCCATAATTTCTGACATTGCCAGTTAAACAGAAGATCCAATGCTATTATGGGCTACTGGACTCTTTTAGAATACTTTGCTGAGTTTACACACCTATAATATTCAATAACGGAACTTAGAAAAAATGGGGTATACAGATGAATGTCCATTTTGTACCTGTGTATTCAAAGTGGTTAGGATAGATATATAGTTGCATTCTCTTAATGAATAGAATGATTTGTTCTAATGGTGTTTGTAAATAGTATCTCAAGTCTGCACCTTGTACACCAATTAACCACTAAGAAGAATATATGCAGTGTGTTATTTGTTGAATCTGTACTTCCGATTTGATTTGAAACTGTCTCATTGCTATCTGTTTATCAATAAAATTTTGAAAAAAAAAGAAAAGAAAAAAACCCATCATTCCAAGTCTCTAAATAAGTTGTTTTTAAATATTCATTTAAAATAAAGTGGGAAGGCTAGAGAGATAGCTCAGGGTTATAGAGCACCTGCTTAGGCAACATTAGGCAAAGTGCAGGGACCGAGTTAGATCACCAGCACCACATGCCTTGCCAAACCTGCCCTCAGGGGTGGGGGGGGGGAGCTGAGCCCTGTGTGTGTGTGTGTGTACGCGTGCCTGCATTTATTTATTTAAATAAATAAATAAAATAAACTGGGCTAGACTGTTATACTTTTAAATTGTTATGTATAGGATCATAGCATAATGAAACAAATGTTTTTAAAATTATTAAGAAATGAAACGATAGTTGATGTATTATAAATATTATGACAAAGAGAAACCTTTATTTTGTAGAAATACTTTAAGAATGTATTCCTTTGACATGTTATGAATAATTCTAATATCAATCACCAGAATGATATTTAGGTGGAACCAAATGAAAATAAAAATCAACAAAGGTAAATACTGAGAATACACAGATGACCTCTTTGCTCAAATTCTAGCAAACTCAGGCTAAAGTTGCTGGAAGTCTAGGTTTAGCCCTGGGAAAGAGGAAGAAATGAAAGGATTAAGCAAGAACAGTAAATTTTTTCTTTTTTTAAATGTGTTTGGTACAGGGTCTCACTACACAGCTCCAATTCATAATGATCCTTCTGTTTCAGCCTCCCCGCACTGGGATTACAGCTATATACCACCACCCCTGGTTTTGGTGACTGGCTCCATGTGCTAGGGCAGGGCCAGCAAGGCATGTGGTACTAGGGATGGAACCCAAGTCCTTGTGCTTTTCCAGGCAGGTGCTTAGACCACTAAGCTATCTCTGTACCCCTCTACAGCAAATTCTGATATCCCAAATTATATTTTGTATTTTAATTGGGAAATTTAATTAAGAAGTAGTGATTAATGAAGGTTTGGACATACAACTGGAGTCTTCTAGAAGATCCATGTTGAGTTATTTAATTTTTAAAAATTTGTGCACTTAAATTGACATAAGTTAAACAATAGTAAGTGAAATAGAATAAAGTAATGAATTTTTAACCAGAACAACTGCAAAATTTTTTCTTTCCCTGACTTCAGCTGTATAACATTTACACAATGATCAAGGAGCTAGTCAGAAAGCAAAAGTCAAATCACCTGTGTTCCCTACTTAAAATATCAAATGGCTTTTTACTGCATGCTTCTCAACTGTTTGACATCAATAAGGTTTTCCTTTCTCTCTCTCTGTTTTTTTTTTTTTTTGTTTGTTTGTTTGTTTTTCTTTTTTGGAGTGGGGAGGTACTGTTGTAGGCAGCTGAATTAGATAGAAATATTACAGGCAGTCAGACAGGGCCAGGCCCTCAAGGAGACAAGATGGAAGACAAGGTGACTTTGTAACTTGGAAGCCGCAGACCCTCCCATATGGGCCAGACCTCAAGACAAAAGAGGAAACAAATACAGCTACATACTTCTCTAGGAATGGACATCAGGGATTGACATTCTAAATAGGTGACAATCACCTTGAAAGAGCCCAAATGAGTCACTAACCCAACCCCCAACAGGAAGAGACCCTGTTCCATATTCATGCCCACTTGCTACATGACTCACTTCCCCATTTGGTACTGGATTTAATCAATTTTACCTGAGCAATGATGGTTGTAAACTCATTGGTTGGCCATAGTTTTGTCCCACTTCATACCCACCTAACAAGTTCCCATGTTCTCCACCACCTTAGACGCACCTCACCTCACCTTTCTATGAAAGTCCCTGGAAGAGAGAACTTCCAGGGAACAACATGCTTGGGGGTGCCCTCCTCCTGTCCATCGCTCAGACAAGAGATTTCTTTCCCTCCTCATAACCTTTGTTAGTTCCTAAAATTCATTCTTTACTTTTAGAGAACATGAACTCGTCCCAGGTACTTTTCAGGTTGAGAGTTTCATTTTTCCCCTACATCATTTGGAGGTCACCCATGTGAGATCAGTTTTTTTCCGTGTGTCAATATGATATGCTTAATGTCAAAGTCAATCAATTATTGATTTAGAATTTTTAATTGGATAAAATAAAATGTCTTGACATGTATAGATTTTTATATTTCTATCTTTGAATCCATTTGCTTAGCTCATTTTAAAAGTATTATAATATCATTAGCTTCCATCTTTTGTACATTAAATTTATACCTCTCTACGTGACATGCCTGTTAGCATTTAAATAAATTTCTTTCCCTTTTTGGTTTTTTTTTTTAATAAGCACATTCCTAGCACTACACTCCTTTAACATGGCTGTCTAAATATTTTTTATTTAATTTATCTTTTAAAAGGCAATGAACAAAAGAACTGACCATACTTAATGACTCTAAGTCTTTTGCCTTATACCAGATAACCTTTCTCAAACATCATCTAACAGGTCACAGTCCTGCTCTTCAGTCACTTTGTTTGTTCCCTCTTTTTCTCTGCTTTCTACAAAAAGTTTCTACACCAGCATTCCTTCTCTGTAAGTAGCCCATATCAGCAATAGGTAACAAACATCTCATATTTTTAAAATTTACCATGTGCAAATCCAAAATTGTCAGTCTTTTCAATGTTTATGCCTGTACTTATTAGTGCATTAAATACAAATTGGCATTTTTCTTTTTGTGAGTATTGTGTACAAAATCATCATATACTGAATCTTTATCCAAGTAGCAATGCTCAGAGAACTCTTACAGTCAACTGTATCAGTATGCAATTCATTTATTTCATTGCATTAAATATTTTTATTTTTGCAATTATTTCTCTAGCTTCTATGCCTGCAATTTAGTGTGGGCTTATTAACACTCTGGGACGTGGGCCCAGGGAGATAGCTCGATGCTTAAGCACCTGACTGCCAATCACAAGGTCATGAGTTTGATCCCAATACCTAAAAAAAAGCAAACAACTCTGGGACCTGCCATCTATTCAGTGCCAAAGGGTTCCTATACCACATGCACTCTAACTGTACTTACTGTCATCCAGATCTTCACGAAAAAGTTACCCCTTCTACCCCAGAAGCTTTGTCAAAATTTTACTAACAGGAGGAGTCAGGGCCACCAGTGTAGAGAAAAGAAAATGAAGAGGCCACTAGAGGGAGAGAGGTACATTCTTAGATTAAGATATACTCCTTCAAGCAGAAGAGAAATGTAGGAAAGACAGGAGCTCAGCTACGGTTTATTTCTGCACTGCCTCATCCCTAAGTCCAGGTTGAAATTCTAGAGGCAAAAGACAGTTCTGAGCACCCATATCCAGTTCTAGTGAAGGTTTTGTAAATAGTCCTTCTTTCATGATTCTGAGTGCATAGAGCTTCTGCACAAGGTGATATAACCACAGTAAAATGACAAATATGAAACACTTATCTTATGTTGTAGGAAGCTGAGTTAGGTACAAATATTACAGGTAGCCAGACAGAGCTGGGCCCTCCAAGGATAGTAGGGAAGGCAAGATACGTTGCAACTGCAATGTAGAGACAGGTACTTCTGCTGTGCGCCAGATCTGAGGACAAAAGATTAAATAAATGCACCCACGCATCTCTCTAGGGATGGTCATCAGGGATTAACATTCTAATTAGGCATCAACCAACTTGAAATACCCCAGGAAGTGTCACTAAACCAACTCCCTACAAGAAAAGTCCCTGTTCTGTGTTCATGCCTGCTTGCTGCATGACTCACTTCCTCATTTAATACCCATTTAATTAATTTGACCTAAGCAATTATGCTTGTGGTCTCACTGGTTGACCATAATTTTGTCCACCTCATGCCAACCTTGTGAGTTCTCATGTTTCCCACCTGCTTTGTGCTGTGGTTTTGCTCTATAACAATTCCTAGCAAAGGCAGATTCCTTGGCAAGCCTCTTGGGTCCCTTTCTGTCCCTCTCGCATCAGAAGCTTTCTTTCCATCAATAAATATATTGGGCTCTTAGCCTCTGTTGTCCCTAAAATCCATCCTTTTGTCTTAGAGAACATGAACTTATCCCAGATATGTGGCAGATTAAGACTTTCTTTCCCCTATATCATTAGTGTTTGCAGGTGATGGGGAAATGATGGAGTTCTTGCCCTTGCGGCTGCCAGCATTCACATGTAACCTACAGCGTTGTGTTTACAGAATGTACTAGCCAAAAATCTTAATTGCTTCATTGTTTTAATCAATTAATAATAGCTTTCCAGAAAAACTCATGAGAGGGAGAAAGTGAATTCTCAGGTGAGATTATCCATAGAAGGAGTCATCAATGACCACAAGATGGGGGCAGAATATGACATGCTCTGTACACGCATTAGCTGCCTGTGAGAAATGCAATCATTATGGATTATAAAAATGTGCCAATAAAAATAAGAATGAAAACAAATATTTTAAGTCAAATAAGTTAATTATCACTAAAACATTGTGATGTCAGCGGAACTTCTGGGAAGACAGAAAATCCATTTCCATAGTCTGCAAAGACTCCATGATGTGGCTAGCCTCTGTAGTCATTTCCTAATCTCTTTTTCCTTTTGGATTCCACACCAGTCACAATGGTCCTTTGTTGCTCTTAAAACAACTCATGCACAAGTTCCTCCTTGGACTTTTGTGTGGTGTGGAGCTAGAGGTACAGCTCTTTTTACTCCTGTCAGAATCATTCAGATTTGCAATTTACCACCCACAGATACTCTCTTTAGTTCGTGTATGTCATTTTATAATACAAATTACTTTCACTAGAAAGACATCTTTTGATTATGTTCATTATCTGTTTGCTATAAGGATTCGTATGTATCAAAAAGACAGGGACAAAAAAATAAAGACAGGAACTTTTTTGTTTTGCTTCTGCCTCCTATTGAAATGTTGCTTTGAATAGTCTCTTCCATTTGGCTAAACAAACAAATAGGATGTGTTAACTATTATTCAGAAATAAACACAACATAACAGACTTCCCCTTTATTCAGGAAATGTGCAATAACTCATACTAACACAAGAGTCAGTTCCTTTTGACCTGAAAAAATACAATATAATCAGGATTTTTACTGAATGTGTGGAAAACTTACAAAATTGAAGATTAAGATGATCCTAAGTGTTTTTGCTCTGTTTTTTTCTTATAGAAAATAGACTATTTTGAGTCAATTGTAAAGATATTACTGAAGACCTCACTACCATCGGAGCCAGTTTGAGACCCACTAGAAAGATGTTATGAATCTGTCAAAATCCAAATAAATGTCCATTAGCCAGCACTGCTAACCTGAAATGTAGTCATTTGTAAATACGGTTACAGATATTCATAATGCACACCTATGTTTCGTTTTGTCATGATATAGACATCATCCCTGGAGAAGAAATTGTACCTCCCCATCAGGTTTTTTGTAGTGATCTTCTGGTTTGACAAATACTAACAATACATCCTGTGGTGTCAAGTTACCTCTCTTGGCTATTCTGGTAAAAATGAAAAACTTCTGAATTTTCAACTCTGTTTCATGAAGCATAAAGTCATTATTATCATAAATAATATTTCCTCAGTTATTTCATATCTTTTGGAAAGCAGAAGCAAAATTTGAGATAACACAATAAAGTGGTGATTTATTTTAAAATTGTATTAACTCCTAGATAATTTCAACCTTTTTTTCTCATTTTATTTTAGCCACTTTGGCAGAGTTAAAATAAGTCATAAATAGTCCTTATGATGAATAAATGCAAAGTTTTCTGATACTGAGGAAAATATTAAAATTTTATTGCTCGTTCTGTCATGTGTGAAATAAAAAACCCCATAGTTTCAATATAGAATGTTTTACATGTATTTTAGGAAAATCTTTAAGAAAGAATAAGAATCTTGGGCTGACCAAATAGCTGAGTAGATTAAAGTGCCTGCAAGCAGGTGCAGGAGCTGGGGATTCAATCCCAGGCCTGCAGTACTGGTCCTACCCAAGGGCATGTCAAAATAGCAATTGAGACTGAGCATGGTGGCATGTGCCTGTAATCCCAGCTCTTGGGAAGCTGTAAACAGGCAGATCACTATGAGTCTGATCTAGTAGTGAGACCCTGAATCCTCTGTAGACCCTTCCCTAAAATACAAAAAAGAATAAGAACCTTGGAGTTCTAGTCTTTATAAATAGCTATGTATACTTAAAATCAGTAACTGAAATTGGCTCCAGTAAACCTTAATAGTTTATCAATACTATTTTTAGTATTTGTAAATAATTTAAAGCAGGTACATCATTCAATACCTATTCTTGTTCTTATTATACCTGAGAAATGTTAGCTTTCATGTTGCATATCTACCATGCAAGCAGAGGCCAGGAAAACAATTTGTCTTTAGGTAGCAATGACACCATTTGCATATGAAGCAATTGGCTAATCCTTATTTTACATTTGGAACAAATATACATTCAAAAGATGCCCTTCATCCCTGAGATTGCACAAAAAAGTTTCTAACAGTTATTTATAGTTTATATCATTTAAAAGTTATATTATTTATATTACATTATTTTAAAATTGATTTCACCATTTTATATTTTATTTATCCACCTATATATACTTACATACACGTACACGCAGATATTTGCCACTTTGTAGAAATTCTTCAGTGGTTTTATCTCCCTTTCCAGATGCTTTGTCAAGTAAAATATGGTTTGAAACAGACAAGGGTGAACTAAATTAACGTGCTGCCACAGTGCCTCTGGCTTGATTAGTCCTAATGGATTTCTACTCTAAACATTTATCTACACAATAAGACATAGGTATCTCTAAGCTTCTAGGGCAAGACTATCCTAAAGGTAAATGCTTTGAAAAACTGTGAATTAATTATTTAGGAAAAGCTACTCTTTGAAAACTGTTTAACTTAATCAATTTCTAAAACGTGACAAAAAGAGAGTATGGAGAGGCTTCCTTACTCTGGGAGGTCTGAATAAATTTTTCATTTTAGTTTTCCAATAGTTTTCATCTGATATTGATGAATTTCTACATGTAGTCAGTTTTTTCAGAAGCTTCTAGAAAAATGGAGGTAGCTAGAAATAGCACAGAAACAATTGATAAAGTCCTCATATTTTCATGACATCAAGTGAATTTATAATGGACAATAATTATCATATGTTTGCTGGGAACAAGTGTTTGTGTCTTTTAATTTGAGGGCTTAAGTATCAAATCTAGACTAATTTTTTTTTACTAGCATAATGAGAACAAGTATCAAAGTTTTTTTTTTCCTCAAACTCTTCAGACAATTATTTTTAAAAGTGACATTGCTAGCAAATCTCTTCTCTCTTGTGCTCCAGTAAATAGTTTCAAAACACAGGCAACTACGGAAGGTGAAATACACAATTCAGTTAAAATAACAACTACGGGCATGAAATATCACAAGGAGATATCCATGAAATATTTCACGGAAATATCCATGAAATATTACTGGAGACATCAAAACTGGAATCCTGTATTATCAGGTAGCCTCATGGTTGAATATAGCATTTTTCTCATGGTTATAGTGGTAAATATTTTTATATTCTTTCTAAACTTTCTAAGTACTGTACACCTGTGCACCTTTCTTGTTACCCCCAAAATAAGTTCCAAAAATGAAATTTGTCCTGATCTTTTAAACATAGAACCGATCTATAATAAAATTTAGAAGCACCTGGGTGTGTTAACACATGCTTACAATTACAGCACTTGGGAGGTTGCAGCAGGAGGATAGCTGCAAGTTCAGTGCTAGCCTGGGCTACATAGTGAGCTCAAGGCTGGCCTGAACTATACAGCAAGATCTTGTTTCAAAAGAA
Source organism: Octodon degus (assembly GCF_000260255.1). Lineage (NCBI taxonomy): Eukaryota > Metazoa > Chordata > Mammalia > Rodentia > Octodontidae > Octodon > Octodon degus. The sequence goes on from NW_004524582.1 coordinate 1,716,223, forward strand.
CGAGCAACAACAAAAAAGTAAAAATGAATTTAGTCAAAGTTAAACTTTGGATATCAGTGTAACCATTTGTAGACCAGTCTAAATACCTAAACACTAGACTAATCTTACAGATATATATAGTGCTAAGAATTTTTATACTACTATAGTTTAGTAGTATACAGTGTCCTGCCTGACCTGAGAGAGACACTTTCTGCAAACATCGCAGCCTCCAAAGCAATAGAAAATCACTAAAGGCCCAAACTCCACTCAGCAACTAGAAAAGATGGCCCTAAAGTAAATTTAGGACAGGAGGTATCATCTCCCTGGCGTGGGAAGGTACAGTATTAACTACATACCTGCACTGACAGTCCTGGTAATCTTGACACCAAACATTCCACCCAGATTCCTTGGGATAACTCCATCCCCAAACCCTGTAAAAACTTACCTTCTCCTCTGACCAGTTGCTGAAATCACTTTCATCCTGTCTGCACCTGAGCAGAAAAAATTCAACCTTCGCTTGTATAATGCCTGTGCCTGGGTGGCTTCTCATGTACGTTTGGTAGTGTGTGAAAATAGCAAACAACTTGGAATTAGTGCAAGATAGGCATTTTCAAAGCACTTCAACAGTCTTCTTAAGGTATCGTTATACAAGTTTCAGGGTTAATTGTTTTATTATGTGAGATCTTGGGACATAAAAAAATGCAATGCATGCTCTAGATGAATAAGGAATAACATTGAGTTGTAGAAGATAGAAAGAATTCATATTTTCAAGGCATTTTAAGACAGCACAAACTGCACTTGATTGACTAAGTAATTTTTGACCGGCTCTGGTGAGCAATCCTTCAATTTCCATCAGAAGCAGATGGTATGAATGTGTCAGATGGAAATCCAGGTTGCATTTAGAAATCACATTTTATCAGTCAGGATCCAATTTCTATCAGTACATGGTAGGTAACTCTTGACATATTGTCATGTACTCTATTGTGCTTTCGTGCGCCCTAGTCTTAATATCTTCTAGGTAGTGATTGAACATTGATGTTTTGTGGCAATCCTGTTTCAGGAATGCGGCAAAGTAGAAGATGTATTAGTTATGGAGTGGTGTTTTATGGCTAGAAGTATCTGCCACAATTGCTATAGGAAACGTGATGCTCAGACAAGGTGTGTTGCTAGTTTTCAATTTTACACTGATGGAGTTGTAATAGTATAGATGTTTTCCCAAGGTTCACTTGATAGTTTTATATAGCAGCTGAAGTGTGAGTGATGGTTAATGGACAGGCAGCTAGAGATAGAGTGGCTGGAACAATATTTTTTCGAAATCATGATACAATCTAAGTGACAATTTGTGATAAAGTATTTTTTAGACACAGAAAACTTGTTCAATAAAATTAAATAAATCCGCTGAGATGAGCCAAAGAAATGATAGGTATATTACTAGTGAGGCCATATACTAACAAAAATTGTCAGTGGGGTTAGGCAGAGTATAAATTTAATCATGATATCATAGACACTCCATATGTGAGCGAAATATAGTTACCATTTGTCCTCCCTATATCTAGGACATATATATGATAGGTTTTGGGTGGGGAATTGCTTATGGATAGTCTCCAAAAGACCTAATGAAGCGCACGTTATACAAACTGGACAAAGACAATAAATTGTTAGGCTAGTACTTGCCACATGGCCTAACATTGCACTTTCAAGCAAGTGTGACCAGGAGGAATGTCAGACACCTGTCAACAGGTTATTCTCTTGGGTAAAACTGCACATAGTGGGTAAATTAATGGAATGAATTAGAATAGAGTAGCTTTATTTGTAAGGGATTCTGATGCCATTAGATTCTGAGACAGGATTCATAGCCTAAGAAGTGCTTCCAGGCTTCTCAATGAATGCATTTGTTATGGATAACAATGGCCTAAAATCATCAGGGCTTTTAATAATTTAATTTCACTTTACATGAATACTTCCATGGTAATTTGATAGCTCTGTGTATCACATCACTGGACAATAAGTTTTAAAAATTTCAACCTCATGCCATTTTGGAATCAGTGTATATTTCCCAAACAACACTGATTGAATTAAGACTTGGAAGTCAACAACCCCAAATATTCAGCATTCCCTTCATTCCCTACTGCACTGACTCATTAACTGCTTCTGTAGAGTCCAGACTTGAGTGGGACTCAGTTTGGAAAATACTCATGTGGAGGATCTCAAGAGGACATAATTGAATGAGTTACGGTAATGATGAAGCTTTGGAAAATGATAGCTTGAAGAAAAATTTGTCAGCTACTCATTTATATTCATGGAGAGAATATGGTGCAGTGCAAAATTTAAGCCCTGCAGTTTGTAATCAACCAAAAATTGTCAAAAATAAGTTACAACATTTACAAGTGTGTATATTTTAAAATCTATGATCTGGCATAAAATGGGAAAATCCTCTGAATTTGAGCTTGTGCTACTGCAGTGCAGCAGCAACCTTATCTGTTGGTATTTCTTACTGGCTGGGCGTGCACTCCTGATCTGCCAATTTTTTCATCTTCTATTCTCACACATACATTATGAATTACTACTACCAGTGTGATTGCAGCCTACATTAACAAAGGAGGAGAAAGGGTGTGTGGGTCAGATGTGCTTGATTCCCAGTAGTAACTAGTATATTACTGTTTCTAATACTAACTAGTGTAACTTTCAGTCTTGGATAGTTAACCAGTCTTGGAACCTGATCTTTACAATGAATGTATATTGATCAACATGGCTGTATTTAGGACAAATGATTTATCTCTCACAGCTTCAAAAGAGGAAAATTTACATTGGAACCACTATTTCAGGGGTTTCAGTCCATGTTTAACTGATTTGAAGGCAAAAATGTCATGACAGAAAGGTCTGGTGGAGCAAAGATGCTTAGCTCCTAGTGGACTGGACACAGCAGGTAAGTAGCTCCAGACATCAATGTGCCTAGGAGTAGATGTAGTGCCCAAGTTAACACCTCATGACTCCCACACCCACAATACCCACTACCCATAACCTAGGCACATCTTTTTTTAAAAAAAAATGTATTTAGTACAGGGTCTACAGAGTTTTACTACACAGATCAGACTTGTAGTGATAGATCAAACTCTTAGTTATCCTCCTGTTTATCAGCTTCCCAAGCACTGGGATTACAGGTGCACGCCAATATGTCCAGTCTCAATCACCATCTCAATGCGCCCCACGGATGGGGCTGGCACAGCAGGCGAGGGATCAAACCCCAGCCCCTGCATCTGCCTAAGCAGAAACTTTAGTCTGCTGAGCTACCTGGCAGGCCCTCCTGGGCTTAACTTAATGCAGTACTTTGACATGTCATTATAAATGGTACTAGCAGGTAAAACAAAACAGGGTTTGCACAACTATGTAAAAATTAAGCTAGTTAATATATTTTGCTTTGGTTGATACCTAAAATGTCACCCACAAATTTTCATGAGTTTGGAAGATTACCTAAGTGTGCTGTGAAGAGGTAGAACCTGATATGAAGAAAGAGATGGGTCACCACCAGCATGACCTAGAAGGGCATAGCTTCCTCCCAGCTCCTCTCTTCTGCTTGTTGGCTTCCTTGTGTTGGATGCCTTTGCGATCACCAGGACTTTATGCCATCCCGCTTTCAAGGCAGCAGCAGGCACATCATTGACTAAAACCATGAACCAAAATTAGCCTCTCTATATTTAAGGTGTGAGTTTCAGTTGTATTGTCCAAAAACAAACAAAAAAGTAATTAAGACATTTTTGGACAAGTTAATCTCAGAAGAGAAATCTGGAGTCTCATTTAACAAACCAAAGCTTACCCACAAACTTTGCATATTTATTAATATCAATTAAGTATTAAGTATAGTCAGATTAAATTTGTTTTAACAAACATGTGTTTGCCACTCCTAAAATACTTCCTGTCCAGTCGCAACAACCTGGACAATGTTACAAAACTAATGTATATGGAAAAACATGAAAGATACTCTCAACTTTGAAGAAAGGCAACTGGACTGTAGCACAGTTGACACTGATGTTAGTGGCTTCACTGAGCTACTCAATAGGGAACTATTGTCATGCCCAGAAACATGTTCTGGACTTGGAGCTATGTTAATTTTGTAACCTTGACCAAAGAACTTCAAAATTGAAAATCAGATAACTTATAAGATGGAATTAACTACTTTAAGTACTCAACAGCCAATTAACTTGGTGACCTTGTAGGCACAGCATGGGGAGATTCTACAAAAGAATGAAGGAAAAAGAGACTATTGGGCCAGGGCTCTTTAGGATTAAAGAAAATTCTAATGATGAGCATAAAGAAAAGCCATTCATTAGCAGATAATTCATACATTTGATATAAGCCAATTAACTGACTGGGATAATTGCTCAGTTGTAACTTTCATATTTTAAATTTGTTCTCTTCTTTTATGTGGTTTTTAAAAACATAGTTATTGCTAAGTTCCCGTGAAATTTATTGACATTATTGATTTGTGTTCATTTAAAGGATATGTAAAGGGTATATATACTAAGAACCATTTATTATTTTCAATTGTTTTAGTCTTATAATTATGACTAAAAAATCAAATTCACTATATTTATGCTGAATAGCATATTATATATATCAAATAAGCTTCCATTATATAGTGGGTACTAGTCTGTGTGTTAGGACACAATAAACAAAACACCAATAAATATTCTAGTATATATATATAAATATATATATATTTGTAGGCAAAATTCAAACATGACCTCCCATATGCTCACCCCTATTGAAGCTGGGATTAGCTTTCTTTACACAGTGAATTTTAAGATATTAGGTGTGATTGAACCTCTAGTTTGAGATTGAAAGGTACATTGAGTTGGGTGAATCTAATCTTTTTTGATGCCTATGAAAGAAGTTTGGTCTTGCATGAAGTTAGAGATATTTTCCTACAAGCCTTAGAGAAACAAGACATTATGAGTTCTTTGGGTATAAGAAAATAAATTCTGTCAATTATCATGTGAGCCAGAAAGAGTTTGAGGTTTGCATGAGATGTGAGAAATTGTTAGTACTTTAGCTTCAAGCTTGTGATGGTCTGAGTATAGGTCCAGGTAACCAGCACTAGACTCTCCTGATCCATGGCCATTACATAGAACACAATGTGTTTTTCTTTCTTTTCTTTTGTTTTCTAGCCTCTAAAATTGTGGCAATTTTTTTTGACAGAAAAGAAAAAAATCATCTTTATATGTTCAAGTAATTAAACTTATAAGTTCAATAAAGAGGAAAATAAAGTGGGAACATTTACATAATTAGAAGGACTAGTATATTGTTAATTCTAAGGAAGTTGTATAAGTATTTTAAATATATAAACTGAAGATAGTTTGATAAAAAATAATCTTTTTTGCAGTTAAATGTTGCAGTTCACTTTTTTTGGGAAGAAAACTACATGTTTAATTATTGGAAGTAGAAAGATAAATTCGTTGGCTATGATAAAAGATTAAAAAAAAAAAGGCCTAGGCTGTAAAAGGAACTAATCACATGGATATTCATTGAACCTGAATAATAAAAGGGAGGTTTGGGAAGAAAGAATTGGATCCTGGAGCTAAATCTCTTCAAACACAAAGACAAGAGAGGAAAAACTATGCAGGACAGGTAATACAAATGAAAATGAGCAGTGTAAGAATCAAAGGAGCAGGAGAATTTTATCACTGCCCTGGAAGTTTTCACTTGGAGAATAGAGCGACTGGCCTCACACCCTAACTCTTGAGTTCCTCAGGAAGCGAGACGGTCACCAATATTCATGGCGTGCAGGTGGTTTGGGGATTTATGTCATGAAATGACAGCCAGATTTCAAAAGAAGCAAAAAATCAAAGCTAATGTTCAGATAATGATGCAAGGATCTGAAGAAACGCACGGATGGCATTTAGAAGGACAAGTGAAGGATGTGGGAGGGTTGCGCTTCTGGAGTTGGTGTATAATAAAAGAAGCTTTGTTTTGCCTTGTGAAAATGAAAGCCACAATGTTAATTCTAAATCTAAGAGTAATTAGTGTGTCTTTCAGGTTCAGGTGTGTGGGGTCACTTTCAAAAGTGAAATAACAACAATCAAAACAATGAACCAGTGCAAATATTGAGTTTTCTAGGCACCAAAATAATCAAATAAACCAGAAAATGAAACTGTGGAAATAAAACTATCCATGGACAAATGTAAAAAGAAACCTTTAATACAGACTGATGAAAATATTGAACTATTATATGGGAAGCAAGGATATGTTTTAAAACAACCCAAATGAAAAAAATAACTGATGAAAAGATGAGACTGAACTAACAAATACTCAACAAAAATACATGGTATTAGAGTCATAAGAATCCAACTAACTGAATATTATACTCAAATGATATTTATTTGACACTAATTTCAAATTATGATATCTAAAATGTCTGTTTTCAAATTGTTGCATAAAACGTTACCCCAATATTAGTAGCATAAAATAACACAAGTTTTTAATTTCAATAATTTACTGAGTATTGACTTCATGAGCAGGGTGGTGGGGTTCTCTGGAGAGAGCTAAACTCTAAGAGCTGGCCAAATTGTCCTTGCCATGCAAAGCTGAGGTTCTTGAGTTTGACTAGATTTCTTGTCATTGTGCCAGCTGTTGGGTGGGGATTGCTTCCATTCCCAGAGGTTTCTTCAGTTCTTCACTCTTAATTCTGTGACACGCAGTTCACATCCTGGGCATTTGCTTTATTCTTTTGCACAGGACTTGTCCTGACTTCTTTCCAACTTGTCAGTTACAATGGAGTCTTCTAGAGCATGATGTGATTACTACAGTTACTGTCTCATCACTGCTTACTTAGAGCACATCCTAGTCAAGGAGCAATAGAGTCTGCTATCTTCAGAAAACCCCTCTGACACTCAGGTGCAAGAAAGAGACAATAGGGCAGGGGAGATAGCTCAGCTGTCTAAGCACCTGCCTGGCAAGTGAGAACCCAGGTTCGATTCCTGGGAGTGCTGGTATGCTGACCATCGGATACCTGGTGTGATGATGCACGCCTGTAATTCCAGCTCTGAGGAGGCTGAAACAGGAGGATGGCTATGAGTCCAAGCTGAGTACTGAAAACATGTACCAAATACGTTAAGAAAGAAAAAGGAAAAAAGAATGAGACAATCACTATACCCCATGAGAAAGGAGTCTTCTAGCCATTTTAGAATTTGCCCACTAAGGCAACTGTCAGTGTGAGATTATAACTTATTAAAAATCATTCTAAGCATAACATTTTATGAAAATTATTTCATTTTCATAATATCTATTCAATTAATCTTGGATTATAAAAGTTTTCTTTTTATGAAGACAGATCCATTATGGTGCTCAAAAATATTCTGTGAAATATAAAATAATTTATAAAAAGTACTCAGAGGTTTGTGATTAGCTTTTCCTATCTTATAATAATTAAAAATGTATTTTAAGCATTTGTTAAATGCTAGCTAAAAAGTAAAAGAAAGTATTTAAACAAGAAAAGTAGTTGGTATCTATCTATCTATCTATCTATCTATCTATCTATCTATCTATCTATCTATATCCATAATTAACCTCACACCTTATACTTGCAGGCTGGCACTTGTGCCTGTGAGCTACATCCCTGGCCTTAAGAACAATAGTTGTTATACAAAGGTAAATACAGAAAAAATAACTTCCATTCCGGTATATTAATATCCATTTGCTTCTTTTATTTTCTATACATTTAAATATTTAAAAATAGCATATATAAATAGCAAAAATAGTATAAAGAGTAAATAAACTTTTATTAATTATACTGTCTTATTTTGGCTATAATTCTACAAAATTAAATTATTTTTCTAAGATATGCACACACACACACACACACACACACTATATATATATATATATATATATTCTTTAGAATTATTTTCATATGGAAACATCAAAATATTAGCCTGTATATTTTTAAAATGCTCTAGAATATGAAAATACTCTCAAAATATATCAATTTCCACAAACATAAATAGTAACTTTTATAGTGAATTATGGGCAAAATGCTAGTGCCTTACTAACCAGATAAAAATTTGAACATGTCATACTTCTTTTTATCATTTGTAAATAAAATGGACTTATTCCAATTAATAATCTTAGGTTGCTGGAAAAATATCCTGTTGATTTGTTCATTAACATATATAAAAATTCTTTTGAAATTTTAAGAATCATTAGTTTGCACTTGCCATGAGAAATTCATTATTAATGGATACCTTACATATAAACATTTAAATGTGAAAGAAAGAAGCAACTCTGTACATTTTTAACTTTGGTGGAAATCTGAAATATTAGTACAGAATATTAATGTTGAATTTCACTTTTGGCTACTGTTGTTAGGGATATTCTGGTCTGTGTTGACCAGATGGATTATAGTACTCATTAAATTGCTGCACACAAAAAGTGGAAAAAATGCCTTGATGATAATGCTGCTTATCATGCCAGACATCTGTATTCTAATTTGTCTTAATTATGTACATATACAATTTGGTCAATGTTTTGCATTTCAAAAATCTATTCTAATTTCTCATGTATCTGATAGTTCATAAGAGCAATTACATATTTAAATGAGGCAATCATTGTTCTAATTGGCATATTTCAATTTCCACTGAGAGGTGTCGATTAACTGAAATGCACTGCAGACAATAGTATCTCCAACAGGGAATTATGAACTGTCGACAAGACACAGTGTTTTGAAGCAGTGGATCTTGAAGTTCATTTCGTAAAATAATTTTCCGCAATGACCAATTGTACTCCAATGCATAAATTGCACTTACATTGAAATGTGTATCATATAGGTGATGCTTTGTTCAACTCTTGACTCAAAATTTTTTGTCATTGTTCACAGTATATAATAAAGTTAATGCTTTTCGATGATATTCAAAAATTCCAATTTTGTCACTATTTAAAGAGGCTGCATTAATTTCCAAAGTTAAGTATGAACTTAGGTCCAAAGTTGTTTTTATATTATTAATAGTGTTTAAGCCAGGGAGCCTATTTTTATTCTTTGTGGCTACATAACGGTGAACTATCTCAATGTTTTACATAGAACGTTAGTGTTGGATTCCTGATAATTGTTAACATATTTTCCCCTTAAGATTGCTTTATTAAAATATTCATTTAAACTAGTAAAATATACCCAAATTTGCAGACATAAAGTCAAGGAAATTTAGAACATATTTAAATGGCAATGGAATACCCATCTCTGACAAAACTAAACAAAAAAAGGGGACACAAATGAAGGGCCATTTTGTATCTGTATATACAAAATAGTTAGGATAGATATACAGCTACTCTCAGTTTAATAAGAAGAAAGATTTGTACTCATAGTGTTTGGACAGGATACGATGTCTGCACCTTGTTCTGTGAATAACCACTACAAAGACAACAATATGCAATGCATTAATTATTGAAACTGTCTTATTAATTGATTTTGAAATTGTCTCATTGCTATTTGTTTCTCAATAAAATTAATAATAAAAAAAGACTAGGACACACACACACAACTACTAAATTATCGCATGATCCTTGAGATTATAATGTATATTGCAGTAGGTATAATTATGTCTGTTGTACATATATTTTTAAGACATGTACACTATTATTTTTAATGCCATTTTTGGGATTTCTTAGTTTCTGTGTTTCTTTCTCTCATAAATTTCACTTTCCTTTATTTTGTAATATTACCTTTTGGTTCTTTTCTATTTCTTCTTTCATTAATGAGGATTGAGTCCAGAGTCTTTGTACTGAGCTACATCCTCAGCCCTTTGATGGATGTGTTGTTGATTGGTTCAGATAAGGTCTTACTAAACTGCTCTCATTTGGGATTCAAATTTATCATCTTCCTGCCTCAGTCTCCCTCAGAGTGCAGAAATTACTAGCAGGTACTACTGATCCTAGCTTCATTTTCTATTGTTTTTTTAAAAATTTATTTATTTATTTATTTATTTTATTTGCTTGTTTATTTATTTATTTGAAGAATGAGGGATTGAACTCAGGCCCTTGCGCTTGTCAGGGAAGTGCTTATTCTAATGAGCTATCTCGCTGGCCCCTCTATTGTTATTATAACAGTAACAGCCAGCAACTTTTCACTTGAGATAGCAAAGATATTTTTAATATCTTTTTGTGAAATTCATCATCATTTAAATTAACATAAACATATTTAATTGGGAGACACACCAATCTTTCATTTATTGACATTGTTCTTTTTTCATTTTTAATACATTAAAAATGACCTGCAAAAAGTGAATTATTGTAAATGAAACTGTACAGAAAGTTCTTGAATTCCAATTTTAAATTTTGTCTTTGTTAAAGTTTTATAGATAATAAAATTTTCAGTTTTTCCTTCACAATTGCAATTTGTGTGTCACATTATTGCCTCATGTGAATAGTTTGAAGTTGTTACAATAAAGAATATGGATTAAGAGTTCTAAACCCAGAAAATCTTGTTCTGTGCTATTAGAGTGCATATCAGAAGTTAAATGTAAGAAAATAAATTGAAGTCAGTAATGCAATAATCACGTTTTAAGAAATTTAGATCTATTCACTTTAAGGATTATTTAACAAAACCCTAAAACTAGACTCATCATTTATGTCAT
>NW_004524582.1:1726920-1731742 GCF_000260255.1 Octodon degus
GTATTAAAATACAGATGCCATCCATCCATGCATACATATGCTATGTGATTAAAATAAGAATTAAATAAGAATATAATTTTCTCAGAAAATACAAATTTTTCTGGGGAGATAGCTCAGCAGTTTAAGTGCCTTCCTGGCAAGCTCAAGGACTGAGTTCAAGTCTCTGGTACCTTATGCTGCATGGTGTCCTAGCCCTTGAAACCGGTCATGGTGGTGCACGTCCGTAATCCCAGTGCTAAGGAGGCTGAGATAAGATGACCACTATGAGTCTGAGTTGCATAGTGAGACCCTATAGCCTCTACATAAATACAGAAGAAAATATAAATCTTCTTCAACTTCAAAATAACAAGTATCAATTCCTTAAATATGTGTCTCATTTGAAGTTCTCACCCCTACCTCTATGTTTACCTGCTTATTCATAGGCAGCTAAACAGCTAGAAAAGTCAGATGTTTACGAAACATTTTGAAGTATAAGCCAGGGGACTTGGAAAACTGCCAGTGCAAATAAAGTTAAAATGAGTAAACGATTAAAAATATTCACGCAGTGAAGACCTACCTTGAAAATTTAACTAAGAAAAAAATTTTGTTCACAGCTAAACTTAGGATTTATAAAATGGCAATATGAGATTTGATAAAATTGGCCAATTTAGCTAAGTTCTGAATTTTAAGCACCAACATATCAACACTTAGACAGGGCTCCTGCATGGGTACTCTATTTCACTAACTAAACAGTTTTGAGACCATGTTTCATTTTGCAGTTTAGGGGGGCCTAAACTATGTAGCATAAGCTGACCTGGAACTCATAGTGATCCTCGTGTCTCAGTTTCCTGAGTGCTAGGATTATAAATAGGTGTCCACTACAATGAGCAAATATATCAAATTTGTTAGACTCTTTATTTAAATTATGCTAGTGTATTCCAAAACCTTTGTGATTTATTTGGCTGTGTATCATCCCGAAGATAATAGATACTTCCATTATCTTTGCTAGCCTAAATTCTCTTCCTTCCAGAGCATTCTATTTTTTTAGACATGAATTTATTATTAGTACATGTTTGTAGCACATCCTAAATATATTCATTATGGGTAGTTGGCACATAGACATGACACATCTTCATTCCTTTTACATCCCTTCCCCATCCTTCTCCCGGCATGTCTTAGTCCTCTTGTCATTTGCCAAATATCTCTTTCCCAATTTCCTATAGTACATCTTCCCTTTTGTTGTTGGAATTATTTGTATTTTATGTTTCTCATCAAGATAAACTATGATTTTTTAGCTTGTGTGCCTGATTTATTTCGCTTCATATTATAAATTCAAGGTGCATCCATTTCCCTAAAAAGCGACTCAGGTTTATCCCTCATTATATCAGTGCAGTACTTCACTGTGAACAGCGCCATATTTTCTTCACCTCTTTGTCTTTAGCCACTTTCATGATTTAGCTATGCTTAATTGTACTGCTACAAACATGGGGGTGCATAGATCCCAGTAATACATGATGTTTTTCTCTATCCAAGATTATTCCTAGAAGGATGCAGAAGGGTGGAATAGCATTTCTATTTTATATTGGCTTTTGAGAAAAGTCATATTGCTTTTTTTCCTATTTATTTATTCATTTATTTTTCCCGTAATTTTATTGATAAAGAAATAGCAATGAGACAATTTCAAATCAAACTGGTAGGACAGTTTCAATAATTAACACATTGCATATGAAGTCATATTGTTTTCTATAGTGGCAATACAGCACAGTTTACATTCACGTGGACAATGTAGAAGTCTTATTCACTAGCATATATTAATATTTGATTTACTGATGACTGCTATTCTTTCTGGAATGGAATGAAGTCACAGTGTACTTTTAATCTGTGCTTTGTAATGACCAATGATACGACCATGCTTTATTTACTTTTTTACATTTTGTACTTCTTATGATAATGTTTATTCCTGTTACTTATGAATTTTTGACTGAGTCTTTTATTTTAGAGAGAAGTGTAATATTTTTGAGTACTTTGTTTCTGGACATTAATCTTCTGTCCAAGGTGTAAGTAGTATTTTTTCTATGGTATAGATTCTCTCTTCACTGTGTTGTTTATTTTCTGTAAAGATGCTTTTTAATTTGATGCCAATCCATTTATTGATTTTTTAAATGTTATTTCTTGTGTAATTGAGAAGCCATTCAGAATGTTCTTGATATATGTGAGTTCTACCTACCTTTTCTCTCAACAGGTTTAATGTTTCTGTTTTATTTGATTTTTTTTTTTTTCATTTTATGTATTTGGCACAGGGCCTCACTATGCAGCTCGGATTTGTAGTGATTTTCTGTTTTCAGCCTCCCCAGCGCTGGGATTGCAGGCATTGGCCACTGTGCTTGGACTCTGTCACTGGAGCAGTGCCCGCATAGCATGTGGGACTGGGGATTGAACACTGGTCCCTACACTTGCCAAAGCTGGCGCTTAGTCCACTGAGCTATGTTGCCAGCCCCAATGTTCTGTTTTAATATTCAGATCTTGTAATCATATAGATTTTAGTTTGGTGTATGGTGAGAGATATGATCTTTATGTTACTGTTAATGTGAATCACCTCAATTCTCCAAATAAAAGATAGATTGGCACTCTTTCTTTTTTAAAAATTTTTCTTTACTCATTTTAATGAGGAAAAAAAGATAAAATAGAAAAGAAATAAAGAATAACAAAATTGGATAAGAACAAGTCAAAATATCTTTGATTGTAAGTAGCTTGATTTTACATGTAGAGAATCCCAAACATGTCATGAAAAAATACTAGAAATAATAAACTTAGAAAAGTTGCAGAATCCAAAAAAAAGACAGATTGGCACACTAGAATATAAAATAAAACACAACCGTCTGCTGCTTTCAAGGTATTCTTCTAAGTTAAAAGCAATAATTAAAAGATGGAAATAATATTCCATGCACCAGGACAAGAGAAATACTAGTCTTATTTTCAAAGTCAATTCTCAAATAAAGTAATTGGAGAAGCAAAAAATGTTCACTACATATGTATTAATAGAACAATTCACTAGTACATATAACAACTGTGAATATATGAATATATGCATCAAAAAATAGGGTCCCTAAAGTTGGAAAATAAACTCTGCTAGAAATTAAAGATTGAATAAATACCAACACATTTATAGTAGGAGACCTCAATATGCTACTTTTCCAGGGAAAGATCTACTAAACAAATAAATAAAAATAAAATCAGCACTGATCCATGCCTTCAGACCTACCACACAGAACAGACACATTTTCAGCAGCATATAGATCATGCCCCAAGGCAGGTCACAAACTAGTTCCTGAAGCCTGCTTAAATAAATATAAACTAATCAGAATCTTTCCATGTATTCTATCAAAAGAATCCCACAGAAACTGTGGGTAAAGAAATCATAGAAATTTCCTAAACAACTTGCTATTATAGAACACATTCCTAAGCAGTCAATGGATTATTAAAGAAATTAAACATTTCCAAGAACCAACCAGCAATGCTAGTACAATACACCAGGACCTATTGGACCCAGGGAAAGCAGTTCAAGGAGAAAAAATATTACTCTGAGTGCTTATATTAAGAAAATGTAGCGAGCTCAAATAACTTAATGATGCAGTCAAAAATAAACTAGAAAAACAAGATCAGTTCAGACCCATACCTAGTGCAAGAAGGTATTTCAGAAAGATCAGAGCAGAAGTTAATGAAATTGAAACTGGGCAATGTGAGCTAGTATAATCATGAAGGAAATGACTGAGGAGATTTGTTAAAGAGATAAAATTAGAAATTCCGTATTACTTCAATACGCTTCTTCTAGGTGTCTTCCTCAGAAAGCTTAAGACAGCAATACAGGCGTGCTGATGTTTATAGCAACACCATTTATAACAGCTCAATCCTAGAAGTAGTCTGCATAGCCATCAATAGATGATTGGATAAAGAACACGCAGATTTGTACAGACTGAAATATTCTTTTGCTGTACAATGGATGAATTTGAGACATTTGTAGAAAATGAGTCCACCTGGAAAACATAACATTAGGTGAAATAAACCAGGCATACAAGCTTAACTACAGCATGGTATCTCTCATAAGTAAGTAGAGCGAATGCAGAGAATGGAGATATGCCATATGGGGGAAACATATAAATGAATTCAAATATTATATGTCACAAACAACTAAGTTTAATGATGAAAACGGGAAAAGGTGAAATGCAGAAAGAAGGTACAGTGGGGCAAGGGGAGGGGAAGGCGGTTAGAAAAAGAAACAAGTTGCGGGCCAGCCTGATAACTCAGAAGACTAAAGCGCCTGCTTAGGCAGAGTGCAGGGTCTGAGGTGTGATCCTAGGCCTGCAGGGCTGGTCCCGCCCACGGGGCACACTGAAATGGACATTGAGACTGGGCGTGGTGGCCCCGTGCCTGTAATCCCAGCGTTTGGGAGGCTGAAAACAGGAGAATCACTACGAGTCTGATCTACACAGTGAGACCCTGTAGATTCTGCCCGAAATAGAGAGAGAGAGAAAAAAAAAAAGTACTGTACATACATACACTCACTCGTAAGATTGTAGACCACATGTACTGCAAACATATACTTATAAAAATACGACACAAAGAAGCAGTGATGGGAAGAGCTACTTTATTGAAAGAATAAACAAATAGACAAACCGTTAGCCAAACTTAGCAAAAGAAAAGGCTCATACCAATGCAACTAGGAATGAAAATGAGAAAGCCCAGCGAGTGCTGCCGGAATCCAGAATACCATTTACAGCTACTATGAATTTTTTTTCTTCACAAAATAGGAGAGTCGCCGACCAAATAGCTCAGCAGATTAAAG
>NW_004524582.1:1732926-1735816 GCF_000260255.1 Octodon degus
TTTGTGCATATTTTACTATAAAAGTTTACTAAAGAGCAAATAGTGTTAAATGATTTACTATTACTTAAATATATCCTAATTCATAGTTTGAAGCTCGTTGTCCTAAGAATTTAGATATACTTATCATTCCGTGTCATTAGTTTACAGCAGACTGCCCTCTTGATATTATCATAAATTTCAAGCCTGAAAAACCCAGCTATTTAACATTAGCATAGTTTAAAATAGTGAAAATACTGTCACATTAATGTGTTGAATTGCAGAAGTAAATCCACACCCTCCATGAAGAAGTATAACTTTCCTGTTCATTCCCCAGAAGAGGTCCTTCAGGACAATACATGTTCACGAGGTGCAGCTAAGGCTTCTCCTGGAGTCCAGGCTGTGCAGTGGCTATTCATTAATTACCCACTATGACTATGACACGCCTGTCACCTGTGCATGGGCTTTACATATTCAGAACACTGACTTTTACATGGATACAGAAAATGAGAGGTGAAGTAATGTTTTTACTTAATCCGTGGAATTTGTGGATAATTTTAGGCAGCAACATTCACAGTAGCTGAGATATAGAACTCACTGAGGTTTTCATCAGCAGATGAGTGGATAAGGAAATGTGGTAAACACATAGAACAGACTATTATTTAGCCAAAAATGCCAAATTCTGGTCACTTATGACAAAATAGCTGAAACCAGTTTTATATAACTCTTTTTTATATATAATTCTTAATATTAATGAAAGCAAGCTTACACTTAAACAGCAAGAATAAATGGAGATGCACCAAACTGCATATATCTTCAATTTTTAAACTATATAATTTTTAATAATACCTATTGCAATTAATAAATGATTTCTATAATTAAATTCTAAGATAAATTATATTTATTTGACTAATAAGTTATAAGATCATGTAGTTTTGCTCTTCTTCACAACCTACATTCCAAAAATACTAACATATCTTTCAAACACTATGTTCATTATATATTACAAAAAGCCTTAAAGGAAAAATCTCTTTAAGCGAAAATATTTTAAATGGAAGTGTTCTATACCAAAAGCTAAAATTAATAATTGAAAGTACGTGTTTTGTAATACTTACTGACTGGTAACTAAATTGTCATTTCATAGTTGTAGTACAACATCTATAGAAATTTTAAGAAGAAACAAAACCACCTACAATATCAAAATATTTTAAGTGTTTCTATAAATTTATCCATCAACCTTTTGGTTGTTATTTTCATTTAGACTATATGCCTATGTTTGACATCAACTAAGATGTAATCATTCATATATACATTCAACTATAAACTGATACTGTTTTCTGATGAACTGGAATTCAGAAAATCTGACTCAGCTATTTACTTTTTGCAATTTACCTAATATCTGAATTTATGTTTCATTCAAAAGAAGATAATCTTAGAATATAGTGGTTTAGAGCCACCTGCTTAGGTAGAGCACAGAGGCTGGGGTTCAATCCCCCTCCCAGGGACACGCTGTGATGGCTATTGAAACTGGGTGTGGTATGGCACACCTGTAATCTTCGCACTTGGAGGCTGAAAACAGGAGAATCACTATGAGTCCAGGCTACGTAGTGAGACCCTGTAGACCCAGTCCTAAACATATTTTAAAAAGTAGAGTGGTTTAATGTATATTCCAAATATGAATTTCTATAAATGCATCAATAAAGTATTTGTGAGTTCATATTCAAGAGATGAAGGAGAGTAACAATTTAGAATTTTAACACTGAATAGTTCTTTTGGAAAAGGGAAAGAATCACACACACTGATAGTTAAGATCTTAGTTCATTGAAAAGAAAGGTTATTGCTAATATTGTTGGGACAATATCACATGTTTCGATCTTGTACTGTGAGTTTGCTACTCTGAACATAACAATAAGCACTGTATGAGTTATTGCTGCTCTACAAGTAGCCTATTCTGAAATTGTTTTATTTCCATTTTATTTTTTTCTCTTCAAAATAAAAAAGAACAATAAACAGTGGTAAAAACAAGATGAATATATTTTATGGCCAATAAAAATATATTTACAAATACTGGTGAACTTCAGATAAGTTATCTTTTACAACAAAAATGAAATGGGAAAGTTGTAAAAAAACAATGACTTTTCTTTAAGTACTGGTGATGGCATGATTTTGTGATTTTTTTTGTGCAGGAAATACATCTTTTTAGGTATCGATTGAGAAGACAGTATAATTTGTACAACATTCAATCCCATACAAATGCTGGTATTATGAAATTAAATTAATTAAAAATGATCCTACAGGAGGCTGAATGTAGTATTTATTCATTAAACATCATCAAATGTTTCAGATGCCTACATATGTTTACCATTATTAAAAGTAAGTCCAACACTGTATTTTCTCTAGTGCCTTTGCTCAAGCTTAGCTAATTTTTTATTAGGTTGTAGAGATGCAAATTCATCACAAAGATATCCAACAAGTCAGAATTTGTAAAGTTGGATGATAAATAGAGAGGAGTGGACACATTACAGAGCTCCAGAAGTGTGAAGAGGACCTTCCCTCTTGTTTTAGCTTATTTTTACTTCTAGCAATAAATATGAGCTTTATGATAATAAATGAATTTATTCCAAAAGGTATAAAAATCTGTAGTAATTAACATTATTATAAATAGTAGGCTAATAATTTAAAAGTCTTGATAAATTATAAACTGAATCCCATTCAGATGAAATCCTATGAAAAATATCCTTTTGTCAAAATTGAGATGAACTTTTAACATAGCTCGAAAATTTCCTAAATGTACACACCATCTCGACAACTAGCATAGACAAGTAGGCTTTTCTAAGATGGTTGGTAACAAATATCAAACCTGAATATGAGACCCATATTTACATAAAATAACTTTTCTAGCTATTATTTTTTA
>NW_004524582.1:1735916-1742370 GCF_000260255.1 Octodon degus
TGAATCCTTCAACACATATGAATTACCAAAAATAAACTAAACATATAAAAATGGTGAATAATTCAATAACAGGTAATAAAATTGAGGCAGTAATGAGATACTTATGAACCAATAACAGCCCAGGTCCAGATGGATTTATTGCTGAATTCTGCAAGATCTTCAGGAGGATATGACAGCAATATGCCTCAAACTCTAATATAATTGTAAGAGAAAGTACATCCAAACTCATCCCTGTGAGCTAGCAATACCCCTCTTACACCATGCTCTTAGTCACGAGGGTCCTGCCTCAAAGCCCGCTGATCTTAGTTTGAATTCTCTAAAACTATTAGAATAAATCTCACTTATGAATTGCAACGGCTTATTATTTTACTTCAGTAACAGTATAAACTCGACTACCTCAGTTTGTTCTTTTCTTTTTCTCTTCTGTATCTCTATCAGCCTTAGAAACTATAAAACTAGAATTCTGGTACCACATTCACAGCTTCTGGAATTCTAAAATTTTCCACATTTATCCTCTCTGTTCTATTGGACCCTCACAGATGAGCAATAAAATCCTCAAGCAATAGCGGTAGCTGTACTCTTACTTCTGAGCCAGTCCTAGCTAAGGCTATTAGTCTTCCCTAATATAATTGGATATTTAGAAATAAATTGTTTATATTAAAGCAGCCCTTATCTAGTGCCACCTATAATTTTATCCAGTTGCAAATACGTATCAATTCACTATAATATATAAAGTAACTTATACTTAAAGTAGTAATTATTAGATTTACTTTTACAAATAAGTTCTGTGTATCTGATTATATATGCGATATATATGTATATCATATATATGATACGATAAATGGTAAATGGTATAATTGGTAATGATATATAAAGTTGTATTAGAAATAGTCTCTTTAACTGTTTATATGGTTTCTCTACATGTAAAATGATGTTTAGCTTGGTAAGCTTAAATTTGTGATCTTTGCTTTTCTTTGTTGTTTATGGTATTGTAGCTAGTGTTATCGTTGTTAACACAGTTTTGCCATGCAGTTTGTGCTGGCCTTGAACTCACAGTTCTCTGCACTTAAGGTTCCCAAGTATTGGGAGTGTCTGTAAGTCCCACCATGCCAGACTCCTAAATTTAGGCTCTTTGCTGGATATACCACATGGGTCAAAGACCAAATGATTCATCGGGCCACTAGCTCTCCTCAAACCCTCACTTCTTGTACTTCTTTGTTGTGACCAATGTGTCCTCCCGGAATTTCCTTCTATACCTGAGAAAGGCACTGGGAGGGTGCTAGGGTGTGGTGGAAGTTTGCTAACAGTTTAGAACACATGTTTCAAGGTTGCTTCATCCGGGTTATTTATATTGGTGCATTTCAAACACCATGCTGGAGACTATGCTTGCCTTAAATTCACATAAATATAAATTCATATAAAGTTTTGTGAACAGTTGACTGTGAGCTCAAACTTCATATGGAAAAGCAATAATAGCCTCTTTTATTCTCCTTACTTTAGTGTTTTCTTTAGAAGTCTTTATAGAGCTTTAATTATGTTTTTCTCATTATGATACCCAAATGACTCTTAAAAGTTACATCCTTATCTGAAGCTGATATCAACATTGAAAGTAACATTGAAACTGTTACACTCTAGAGTAACATTTAAATGTCACTGTTTTTAAAAACATTGAATCAAAAGAACTAGTCACATTTTTAGAAACAGTATTTCTAGTGTTGTTTTTGCCCCAAGAATGTTCATAAAATAAAATATTTCATAGTCAATTAAAGAATCATTCTTGTAAATATATTTCTAAATATGTATAAGCAATATTTTCATTTATAATTTATGTATCTAAGGTATTATACTAACTTGTTATCTATTACTATTTAATGTGGATTATCATAATAACAAATTTCACTGCTAGAATTAAAATTTTGACTAGAAATCCTTTATATTGAAAAAAATCTCCCAGTACCATTTAACTTTTAAGAAATATATATACATAATATATATTATATTATATATGGGAGTAGAACCACGGTACCTGTGCTTGAATAAGCTTGCCTAAGCAGGTGCTTAAGACCACTAAGCTATCTTGCCAGCCCCTATATGTGTATATTTTTCATACATGTATAAATATATATGCAGAGGAGAAGCTTGACAGAATAGCACATAGACATCAGCAGTACACCTAGCACACTGTACCATAGCCTTGAAAACTTTGTATAGTACCTATAGTCTCCTTCCTCATAAGAAAATCTGCTTTCTCCTGCCCATTCACTCTAAATAAAGCCTATCTTTAAGCCTCTTTTGCGGAACACACTAGGACATGCAAACTGGAAAATGAATGTCAGTGGACGGTATAAGAGCAAACTCTCAGAAGTAGCTCTAAAGACACGATCTTACCTGGCCTCTAGATTTTGTGTTCTTGTCAACATCAGACAGAATTTTGGTAGCCACAACTAGAGAAGAAAATTCAAGCCACCAAAGTAAGGATGCCAAAGAAATGGAAGAAAAGATATACAAAGAAACATCTAGCAAGGCAGCTCAGGACTAGTGATTTAGAACTGTTTAAGGTAGAGAGAAAACATAACTGTCTTCGTACATTTTGGTCCTTCTCAGTTTGAACAGTAACTGTATAGATACAAGAGAAATACAAAATACTTATTTTAATACCTAAATTAGGCATCTCTTTTGGTCACTTTCTGGACGTATATACTCTATGTATATACTATGTGTATACACATGCGTATGTTTCTGATACTCTCACTTAAAATAAAAGTGATAGGGAGAAATAGCTGAAAAATTCCCTAGTGATTTAACTTCTAAATATAAGAAATATGATGCTAATTCAAATATGTTACTATTGGAGACTATTTTAAATTTAAGGAAAGATAATTTTGATTTTATATGTGTAACTTTTATAAATGCAACTATTGATCCAGCATGACTTTGTGTACTTTAGATATTAGGGTTTTTTTTTTTTTTTTCAGGCCATGAAATTCTCTAGAGTCATAATGTCCTTTACACAAAGCTAGCAGTCAAAATAATAAAATAAAAATATAGATGTTAATCTCCTAAACTTTACATTCTCCTTGAGTTTCTAAAGAGGGCCTTTAAGAACTGACTTGGGATACACTGTAGAAGCCTTTTGAAATGTATCCTCCAGTTTTGTTCTATGTTCTGAAGCAGAAATCTTGCTATAAAAGAATTTCTAATTCACCCCAGTGGACATATCCGTAAGAGTAGAATACAGCCCCCCCTTTTTTACCTGCAAGTATTTACTTCGCTATTGCCTATTAAAAATCATTCACTGCTATTGTTTCTCTGAAAGGAACAATATATTTATGATTAGAAAACTTCTTTCAAGGACATCTCATTACAGCTACAATGGAGCAAACTGCTTGGCTTTCTGAAAAGTTAAACTTTCTAATAAAATTTTTTATTTCATGAAGAAGAATAATAATAATCCTTGCTAGAAAAGTAGATTTCTACCAATATGAAAATAGCAGTATTTTAGCCTAAAATTACAGTGTATTTTTAAATAAATATGTAACCTTGTGGACACTCATTCTGTTACTTTAATTAGTAGGCAAGAATATTTTTCTTAAAATCTCTAGAATTCTTCACTAACAACTTCATTCCAATATGATTGATTAATGCTCTTGACAAAATGTTGACCTTCATGTTTAGATGAAATATTTTTCATAGTAGTACACTACAGGTTTAGATTATTTTTTCTGTATTTTAGGGAAGGGTCTATAGAGTCTCACTACTGGATCAGACTCATACTGATTCTCCTGTTCACAGCCTCCCAAGTGCTGGGATTACAGTTGCACACCACCACGCCCAGTCTCAATTGACTTCGCAGCATGCCCCAGGGGCAGGGCTGGAACAGCTTGCAGGGGATCAAATCCCATGCCCCTGTGCCTGTTTGCAGACACTAATCTGCTGAGCGATTTGTCTAGCCCTGGGTTTAGATTTTTAAAATAAGTTTTTTATTGTTAAAGTGACTGTTAGATGCCAAAATTATGTCTGCAGAATTTGACATTTGGTTTCTTAGTGTTCTTTTCTCAATATATTTATCTTCTTTTCTTCAAATAATTATTGATTTCTCCATTTTTTTTCTAATGCTCCTTGATCCTTAAATGCATTTTCTCACTATTTTCCTGAATTATTTGAGTTTTGTCTTTTGTTTCCAGCTATATTTGATTTTTTTTGCCTTTTTAAAATTTTATTGAGAAACAATATCAATGAGACAGTTTCAAATATGATTAATAGGACAGTTTCAATAATTAATACATTGTACAATGTTATCTTCCTAGTGATTATCCATAGTAAAAGATGCAGACTGGATATCCTGTCCGAATACTATTGGTACAAATCTTTCTTCTCATTGAATTAAGAAAAAATAGCTGTATATCTATCCTAACTATTTAGTATATACAAATGCAAAATGGCCCTTCCTTTGTATCCCCTTTTTTGTTTATTCCTTTCAGAGATAGGTAGTCAATTGACATCTAAATCCTATAGGTGTGTGAGTTCAGCAAAAACAATCCAAAACAGTCCAGCAGTCCACAATAGTAGTGGGTTATCCACAGAAGTTGTTGACTTGAGACTTCTATAACTCAGCATATTAATATGGCTTTACTTTATATATCTCGTTTTTATACATTTCTGTTGGATGGTTAAGATCAAGATAAGACAAGACCTATATAATAAGAACTGTAACTTTTGTATCTGATAAGGTCAGTCAAGTAACCTCAGGATTTATCATGCACCTTGTACTGCAGTTAGTAGATCCTTTGTTAGTGTCAGCAGCCATGTGGATGAGTCATGGCCATTGCTTGACGAACTTGCTCTCTGTGAAAGCCTGAGAGAAAATTTTCTCTCCACGTGACTCTCCTTAGGCACACTCCGCATCATTGATCACGTTGCTCTGTGGTCCCATAATCTCCTTGATAAAAAAATTTGAAACACCACTGAGTTACACCATGTTACAGTGTAGGTTCTTCTATGTCCTCAGCTCTTCACTGACCTTGAAAGACTAGGTTCAAAATGTTGGCTGTCCTTGCAGCAGTTCTTTTTCTCTAATTTTTGGTCTACAAATGTAGGATGTTAAACCTCCAGAAGAGAAGTGTATTATTACCCTCAACATATGCAGTTGAATATCAAACTATCTGTCTGAATATCAAACATCTGAGGCATAACAAGGAACACGTAATTACCATCAAGTATTGATATGTTAAACTTTAATTCCCTACAGAATAGGGATAAAAAAATTTAAAAAACAAAAAATATTTAAAGAATATTAATAAACATTCACATATTTTAACACAGAAATTTAGAAATCTAACCATATACAGCATTTAGCAGGACTGTGCTGTGATTATTTTTTTCTTGTGTCTTTTATTCATTTATTTTCCTTTTCAAACAAACAAATCAAAAAACCCCCCACAAAAACCTAAGCTTTTACTTGAAAAACAGTATGGAAATAATTGGTATGTCATGACAAGAAGTATGTATTTAGAAGACCAGAATGACAGGCATTCCAAGCATAGGCCTTTTATTACACATTGCTCTCTTCAGTGCAGTTGCTGGGTTCACAGGTATCAGCATGTATAGTTAGCCAGGGTGGGAATCCTACCAATTAACTGCTAGTTTAAAAAACCTGCTGATGTTTCTCAGGATCATTGCCTTGCCCATCTTGTGCATATAAGTGTATGGCTTTGCCCCTGTCCTGCTTCCCAGCTTTTCTTCTTGCCCTCTCCTTATTGTTCAATCATCAAATTCTCACTTTCTTTTTAATTGTGTTAAAACTTTCCATTTGTATTTGTTATTTTGAGTTCTTATACTATGGAGACTATATGACATTTATACATGTGGATCTAGTTTATTTCACTTATGAGTATATCTTCCAGTGGCATCCACTTAAATATAAATGCTTCAAGTTTATCATTCTTTATAGCTGAGTAATACTCCATTGCATAAAAGTAGCACATCTTTTTTAACCATTTCTCATGTGATGGGCATCATGGTTGTTTCCAAGATTGGACTATCACAAATTGTGCTGCTATAAACATAGGCACACATATATCACTATGATATGTTTTCAGAACTTCTGGCAAAATTTCCAGGAGAGGAATAGCTGTTTTAAATGGGATTTCCAGTCCAACTTTTCTAAGGACTCTCCACACTGATTTCCATAATGGTTGCATGAGGCTACATTCTCACCAGCAGTGGAAAAGGGTTCCTTTTTACCCACAGCCTCTCCAACATTTGTTTTTGGTGGATTTATTTATGATAGCCATTCTTTCTGGGGTGAGGTGGTATCTCAGTATTGCTTTAATTTACATTTCATGGATGGCTAGTGATGTGGAGCATTTTTTCATATATTTATTCACTTCTTTAAGTTTGTCTTTTGAGAAATGTGTGTTCATTTTGGATGCCCATTTCTGAATTGGGTCTTTAA
>NW_004524582.1:1751585-1753671 GCF_000260255.1 Octodon degus
TTGTCCCCTTTGGAGGAAAGTAATGTCATTCAGTCTGGTTCAGAGAAACACTGTTATTCTATTTGGCAATAAATAGGCTCTTTGAAGATGTGTTAACATTTTTATTTGTATTCTCCCTATTTTTTCTTTTAACAAATGAACAGTTCCTTCTTAATGACTTCTTTTTTGAACATGTAAACAAGTTATTTCAAGCTGAAAAGCAGTGCCTATTAAACTAGTTTTCCCAGAAATAGTAACAGAGATCACTTTAACATGTACACAAAGGTGTAAAATAAATACACTTTGTTATAACTACAGCATACAATATATAACAGTAAGTAAATCAATAAGAAATTTGTGCTGAATTCTTGCAGTAATGATGACTTTATGAGGGGACATGAGGCAGAATCACCATCTCAATTCAGGCATTCATGCATTGACTGCTTTAACAAAGTCAGCCTGATGCTATTTATCATTTAAAACTTAGTCTCCAGCTGGTGAGATAGTTTGGAGGTCTAAGAACTTGCCTGGCAAGCGCAAGGACCCAGGTTCAAGTTCAGTCACCAGTACTACATGCCATGTGTTGTGCTGGCCACCAAAACTATGCTCAGTGCCCCATGCCTGTAATCCCAGCACTGGCCAAGACAGGAGGATCACTACAAGTCCAAGCTGCAAAGCCAGACACTATATCAAATAATAAATAAATAAATACTGAATCAGCTCTTTGACTATTTTTGTTTTCTTTTTGCTTAATTTTGTGTGCTTTGTATCATTTCTATTTCTTTTAATTCCTCCTTCCATTTGAACTATAACTATAACTAACTATAACTATGACTATAACTATATATTTCTCTCTGTAGAGTATCTGTCTCATCTCATTTCATGTTTATGACACCATTTTATTCACTTAAATTTATGACTTCTTTCTAGTTTAAATTTTATGTAGTAAATATTTTGTTTAACAGAAACAGTCTAACCTATGTATATCTGAAATCTGATTAATCCATTCCAGTTTCATTTAATGTAAACTGCATTATCTCAATTGTTCTGAACTAAAATTTGTGAATTATTCTTGGTTCTTCTGCATGTCAAATCTTGTATGATGTCTACATTAGACATGGCATTGGATCCAAATTCAAAATTTAAACCGTATGAATCCCTTTTCCTTCTAATATTTTGCTAGAGGTCTTCTCAAAATCTTGCCTAGAGAAAATAACTTCCTAAACATTTTCCTTATTTCTATTCTTGTTCTCTAAAACTTTGGTCTACACTACAAATGGTAGCCCAGATAAACATTCTTTTTTTTTTTTTGTGGAACCGGGGATTGAACTCAGGCCCTTGTGCTTGCCAGGGAAGCGCTTATCCTACTGAGCCATCTCCTCAGCCCCAAACATTCTTAATATAAATCTGATTATATAATTATTGTTCAAAATATACAAAGATTATTCAATTTCCAGAGTAAAATTTGAAGTGGAACCATATTTTATAAAGCTCTACTTTCTCAGCCCTGCTGATCCTGTCCTTTTAAAGTTTTCTTCTTCTTTCTCCCTCCTGCAGTGCTATTCTCCCAGCACATGCATCTAACAGACAGCGGAATTTTCTGGAAGGTTTTGTGTTCTGACATTGACTACGCTAACTCTCTCATCCTGGGCAGAAGTTTTCATTACTGTCATCTCATGGTCTTAATGATAACTGGATGAAGCCAACACCACAGACCTTCCAGATCACCACCTTTTATTTTCCTATATTCAATGTTGTTTAAAGTGAGTTGAATTCTTCATCTAATATTCATTTTCAGCCTACTGCTAAGTGAATCTGACCTCAATATCTACTTGAAAAGATACTCCTAGGGTCACTTTAAAATTGCCATGTTTCCTATCTAATATACCTGTCTCAATTTTCAAATATTGGTTAGGAGACTTGTTGTTTTCTATTGCCATTCTCACTCTTTATTTACACTTCATCATTATTTGGGATGTTAATTTTTCTTTCTGCCCTATATTCACTATCAGATGTGCTCTTCATGATGAGACAGAGCACATCTACTTAGTTCATGACTGTACCGGTAGAATACACGAGATAGTGCAGTGCACTCAGGCATGATATA
>NW_004524582.1:1753831-1755148 GCF_000260255.1 Octodon degus
AGGCCCTTGTGCTTGCCAGGGAAGCCCTTATTCCACTGAGCCATCCCACCAGCCCCATTGATCGCTCTTTTTAAGACTGTCCATTCTGCAAATTTTCTTCTGCCTAACTCTTCTCTTCTGCTATAAGTTTCTATCACTTACATTTTCTTAATAGAACTCAAATACATATGTATGCCTTTGATTCTAATATCTCCATAGATAATCCAATGAAAATCAGGGCAGAGCTTAATGCTTATCTTTTTATTATTTTTAAATGTCTCTCTCTCTCCTAGTTGATTTCAGTGATTACCAGGGATATACAAAGCTTTTCCTCTAGAACCCCAAATTTAAAGTATGAAATGTGATGTTATAGTGTCACACCTGTACCCATATACATAGCATCACCATTTGTGATGAATGGTAAGAAAATGGACTCACTTGGAGTCCACCATACTAAGTGAAATAAACCAGATACAGAAGATTAAATGTTCCATCCTTTCTTTTACAAGAGGAGTCCAAATATATATCATTTAAGGAGTAAAATTAAAGAAAGATGAAGATAAGAAAAGCAGATAGAGTTTATAAACTGAACTGGAGATGAGAAAACACAAGAGGGAGAGGAGGGTAGGTAAATAAGATCAAGACAGTATATACATATAGATACATATGCATCTATGTCATGATGAATGTATTCATTATGCATTGCAAATATACACTAAATTTAGAAAACTTGCAGCCATGTTTTTCTTAAACGTTTTCTTGTTCTAGGATCTACAGAGGTCACCAGTCTGTAGTTCTATACATTCAGGTGCACATTGCTGCCTGTCCGTTATTTTCAAATGGGTCTGTATTTTTATGCCTTAAGTATTTTTCACACATCTCATCAGACATAGACCTCCTAGAAGACAGCCCTGTCTCCTCCCACTCTGCAAACTCCTAACAGGCCATGCTAGGTGTGAAAAATTTTGACATACACTCTGAGGTAAGATACTCTGCTTCAACACCTGGGAGAAGTATGCACAATATCTACTTATTTACTTTTTTTTTTTTTTTTGTGGAACCATGGTTTAAACTCAGACCCCTCCCCTTGCCAGGGAAGTGCTTATTCCACTGAGCCACCTCCCCCGCATCAAATGGAATAAGGATTTGTGTGTGTGTGTATGTGTGTGTGTGTATATATGTGTGTGTGTGTGTGTGTGTGTGTGTGTGTGTGCTCCGAATGCCTTCAGGGCAGATTTGGCTGGCTTGAGTTGTGGGGATCAAACCACAGCAAACTGAGCCTGACTGCTTTGTTGAAGCAGCCACTTAAAGAGCTGAGCTAAGGGGCAGGCCCCTTAC
>NW_004524582.1:1756548-1758267 GCF_000260255.1 Octodon degus
AAAAAAAATGCTATATTCCTTTTGAAGAGAAAATGTATCATTTTTGTACTCTGCATATTTCTCTAGAAAAGTTTTAGAGAACATTGTCTCTATTTCTGAAAAGAAAAAGATAATAAAAATAATTTCATTGTATGGAATTACTGGTAGGCTATTGTGGCTATAATTCATTTACACTAGACTACAGAAGATTGAGGAATTTTCATTGCACTTTGCTTTGTATATTTTCTTTCGGACGTGAAATAGAAATCTTGGAAAGTATAGTAAAATACAGGAATTTAAAGAACTAGGATTTGGGACTTTCACATTGCAAAATGTACTTTCACATTGCAAAATGTAAGTTTCATTTTCAAATAAATGATAATGTATACGATTTTGAATATCCTTGCAAAAACTTACCAAGTAAACTCCCTTCTAAAGCTTTGGAATTACGCATCAGATAATATTTCAGTAAGTATTTGTTTCAGAGTTTTGAAAGACTGACATTTTTTCAAGTGCTCCTTATATCTTGTTTCATACTCGATTTGGAATTTGAGACTTTTCATGAAAATTGTGGGCAACCTGTCAAAAAGGGGAAGTCATGAAAAGCAATTATTTTCAGAATAAATCAAACAATATTATCCAGAAAATTTTAAATTTAACTAAAAGAATTTTCTGCAGCCATGAGATAGTGTACAGCTTTTCAGCCTGTGAAAATATCACTGAGGCAAAATAGTTTTAAATTTGTAAAATTATTACAGAATTCCAGCCTTAAGTTTTGTAGCTACCCCCTTCATATGTTAACAGTTTAAAGAGGAAATTTTTAGAACTCATAGAGCATCCTTGCTAAATTGTCCTTGGATCGTGCTGCCTCATATCTATATTTTTCCTAGCTTGTCAAGCCTCTGATAAAGAAAATCCATTCTCCCTGGCTTTTGAACTATTTTACCCTGTCCTTGAGGCAGTATTTCTATTCCCATGCTGGAAAAGCCCTTTTCATTGCATTGGAAATTAGTTTTAATTAAACATCTCCGTATAAGAATGACTTTTATTTTGACAACATCCAATAGTTCATTGCTGACTTATACAAAAGTGTGCACTTTGCCTCAAAGAATAAATACACGTGTGCATCTATAAACTTAAGGACATATTTATTTAGCAACTAACAAAGAATCTTCATGTTTAAACATAAAAAATTTAAAGTTTCTCCCAATTTTAATATTTGTATTTATTATGCTTATTATGGTGGGCTGGCAGATAGCTCAGCGAAATAAGCATCTGCTTTGGCAAGCGTAGGGAAGAGTGTTCAATCTCCAGTCCCGCATGCCACACTGTTCATCCCCTGCCCCCCTGCTCTGAGCCAGTGACCCAGTCCGAGTGTGGTGGCACACGCCTATAATCCCAGTGCTGGAGAGGCTGAAAACAGGAAGATCACTACAGGTCCGAGCTACATAGTGAGACTCTGTACCAAATACATAAAATGAAAAAAATATATGAATATTATGCTTATGATGCAGAAGAATTACATTAATCTTTAGAAATTGATTTTAATCCTTTCTACATCCTCTTTCCTTTCCCATCTTTCCCTTTTTTTAACCTCAAATTCTCTTTCCATCTCCGTAAAAACTTTCTCCTTTTTTCCTTTCACCTTCTTGTTATTTTGGTTCTTAAATTATTTATATTGGATTTCATGCTTAACAAAAATCGTAATTTTGCTGAGTTTACATACCTATAATATTCAAA
>NW_004524582.1:1759352-1764113 GCF_000260255.1 Octodon degus
TGTGTGTGTGGTGTGTGTCTGTGGCCAGCTCAGCCCACCAGGGGGCGGGGCTGGCTGGCATGTGGTGCTGGGGGATCGAACCGTGGTCCCTGATGCTTTGCTAAGCTTGTTCTAAGTAGGTGCTTTAGACCACTGAGCCATCTCTCCAGCCCCATACTAATTATTTTTTATCCTCATCCTTTCTTTTCACTCCTCGCTTCCTGTAAGTCTTAGCCCCCTTTCCTTTCGCAAAAGCTCTATCACACTATTTCCTATGATCTATGTTTCATTTCTTGTCTATATTTCAGTTTTCTTATGTAAATGTTATCATGTGATGTTTATACTTGTGTGTCTGATTTATTTCTCTTGATTGTAGCCATTCTTTTTGAAAGAGTAAGATAAAAATCTCATTTTTGTTTGATTTGCATTACTCAAATGGCTAAACATGCTCAATTTTTTTTCCTTTACTTACAGTATTGGCCATTTTTTTCCTCTTTTGAGAAGTGTACTTTCACTTCATTTGAACCATTTTTATTTTAGAAAATTAACTTGAAAATATTAATTTTTTTAATGTTCTTTTATGTGTGTTAGATATTAATCCTCTGTAAAATCAGATGACTGAATGTACTTGGGGCTGTTTTTATGTATTCTATTCTATTCCATTCTTTAACATTTCTACTTTTGTTCCTGCACTGTGCTGATTTTGTTATTGTAGCTTTGTAGTATAACTTTGAGTCTGGGTTTATGGTGTCTTCTGTTTTATTCTGTATATTCAGGAATATTTGGGCTATTTTGGGTTTCTTTTAACACCATTTCAAGATTGTTTTGAATAGTTCAGTGAAGAATACTGATTGTATTTTTATTATAATATGTACAAAATCTATATACATTTATATGAAATATGGACACTTCTGCTGTTATTTGTTCTGCCCATGCAGAAACAAAGCATGTCTTTCAAATTTTCAATATCTTTTTTATCTTTAGAGATTACTATAATTTTCATCACAGAAGTCTTTAACTTCATAGGCTAAATCCTGACCTTTCTTTCATTTATTTTTCTAGAGGGCCTGCCTGTTAGCTCACTTTCTTGAGTGCCTGCTCATACAAATACATTCAGGCACAGGATACTGTGGTTTGATCCCAGCCTCCACCTGCATTAACGGTTGCAACTTGAAGGTAGCCTGAGCCAGGAAAAAAAAAAAAATCTCATGTTTTGATAACACCACACACAGAATTGTTTTCTTGATATTTTCTCAGTAGGTCCAATTTTGGTATACAGCAACAATACTGATTTTGTTAATTGATTTTTTTATCTTGCCAATTTATTGAATTTTCTTAGTAGTTCCTAGAATCTCCTGGTGAAGACTTTTGGGTTTCTGTGTGAAGCTTAAAGTCATCTTTGAGTGAGGCTTATTTGATTTCTTTTCTTCCTGTCCATATTCCTTTTCCTGCCCAATTGTCCTGGCTATAATTTTGAGTCTTATAGTGGACATAGGCTTTTAAAGTGTGCACTTTACACTACAAGTTCTCATATGTCCTGAGACATATGACCTTGGAAGACTAGGGCCAAAATGTTGGCTTTACTTGTGGCCCTCCTTTTTCTCTAATTTTGGTCTGCAAACTTAGGTTGTTGACCCTCCAGAAGAGAAGTTTATTGTTATTGCCATACAACCTATGCTGTTGAGCTTAACCTCAGTATCTGTCTGAATATCAAACATCTTAGGTATAACATGGAATAGGTATTTTTCATCAAGTATTGATATGTTGAACTTTAAGTCCCTACAGAATATGATGAAAAACCATTTAAAAATTAAAATATGTATTTAAAACTAGGCAAAAAGAATTGTGTAATTCTTATGTTTACACATAAGTCCAAAAATCTAACCATATACAACCCTGAAGCAGGACATTCCCACAACATCCCTTTTCCTGTGTCCTGCCTTCACTCACCACCCCCTTGTTTTTGAACAATCATCTACCCAAGAGACAGCACAACAGCAACTGGCTTGTCATGACAAGCAGCCCGTATTCAGAAGACCAGAATGACCACCACTCCAAGTATGAACCTACTATTACAAATTGCCATCTTCAGTGCAGTTGCTTAGTTCACAAGCGTCAGTATATATAGTTAGTCAGGGTGAGAATCTTTCCAATTAACTGCGAGATTCAAAAATCTTCTGGAGATTCTCAGGATCATTGCCTTACCCATCTTCTACATATAACTGTATGACTTGTCACTGTCATGTTTCCTAGCTCTTCTCCTTTCCCTCTCTTAATTAGTTAGTCCTCGAGTTCTTTCTTTCATTTTACTTGTATTATACTTTTCTATTTGTATTTCTTCTTTTGAGTTCTTATACTAGGGAAACTATATGATATTTACACATGTGTGTCTGGTTTATTTCACTTATGAGTATATCTTCAAGTGGCATCTACTTCAATATAAAGGCTTCAAGTTTATCATGCTGTATAACTCATTAATGTCCCAAATTTTCTGATCAATGAGATTATGGGGCCAAAGAGGAAAGTGATCGATGATGGCGAGTGTGCCTAAGGAGTCACATGGAGAGAAAACATTCTCTCAGGCTTTCACAGAGAGCACATTGGCTAAGCAAAGGCCATGACTTATCCACATGGCTGACACTGACAAAGGATGTACAATCTGAGGTTCGGGACCTCAGGATAGATCCTGAGGGGATTTCGCTGACCTTATCAGACCCAAAAGCTACAACTCTTGTTGCATAGGTCTTGCTTTATCTTGGTCTTAACCATCCAGCAGAAAAGTATAAAAATGAAGTATAAGAAGTAAAGCCATGCTGTTATGCTGAGCTGTAGGTGACTCAGGTAAACAATTTCTGACATTGCCAGTGAAGTGGAAGACCCAATACTATTATGGACTACTGGACTCTTTTATAATATTTTGCTGAGTTAACACACCTATAATAATCAAATAATGGAACTTAACAAAAAAAGGGGATACAGATGAATGTCCATTTTGTATCTGTGTATTCAAAATGGTTAGGATAGATATATAGATACATTCTCTTAATGAATAGAGAGATTTGTTCTAATAGTATTTGTAAATAGGATATCATGTCTGCATCTTGTATAGCAATTAACCACTAGAAAGAATGTATGCAATGTGTTAATTATTGAAAGTATCCTACCAATTTGGTTTTAAACTGTCTCATTGCTATTTATTTCTCAATAAAATTATGGGAAAAAATAAAATAATGTGAGCACTTTGTCTTGCTCCTAATTTTTAATAAAATACTTTTCCTTTTTCTGCATTTATTATGTTGATGCTATATTTGCCATAATTGTCTTTTGCATACTTGAGGAAAGGTTTCTAAATGTATTTTCGTTAGAATTTTATTTTGAATGGTAAAACTTGCCTTGAAAAGACTTCTTTTTGTGAATATTTAGCAAAATGTTAGAAATAAACTTGTGTTGTAATTATTTATTATTATTGCAATATGACAAAATTTTAGTACCATTTATGACCACTATTAATTTGTTTAATTTTATGTAGTTTACCATTAGGCCAAGCAGTAATAACTTTGTCAAATATTTCATTATTGCTCTTTTAGGAGTATTACTGATTTTTTAATGTGAAGAACCTAAACTTTGGAAGGGTTGAGAAGTATTCTCCTTAGTTTAGGCAAAAATAGCTTTCAAAGAAAAATGAATGTTTGTAGTTCATTATCAATAGTTTGTAACCATAGTTGATTCTTTATTTACCAAATATATGTAGTGTGACATGTAGTCTTATATGGTATGCATACACATTGTTATATTTTTTAATGTATCTAGGATGATACATGTTTAATGGTATCTACTTTCAAACTCTATTTTCACAATTTCCACTGAAACTTGGACGATAGTTATGATTGAGAATCAGAGATATGCTAGCTATTTTTCTTTGAGCAATTTGTTTTAATATAACTAGAGGATACTATTCTAGTACTGGTACTAAATTAAAACAACAGGAAATGAAAGGTGATTTTGACGTAACATTTGCTTATTGAATCAAGCAGTTTTCAATTAGTGAAGCAGATATCACAATGAGTATTGTTCAATAAGTACTTATACTTGAAATGATTATATAGGAGTTAGAAGGTTAAATGCCTAAAAAGGATGAACATAACAGAGAAAAGCCAGTAAGTGGTCCTGAACTTGATAAACTGGAATCTCCTTGGCACTGCAGCTGCTACAGAGGGACTTTGAGGATGGTGTGATGTCCAAGCAGACAGCAGAGTGAAGGCTGTTGTGGCTATTGCCTTCTTGCGTTTGCAAAACATTGTAGCTTTTAGCCGAGAGGTGACGCCAGTTAGGCAGCCACTCTGAAAGGAGAACATCTGAAACTGCAGGAAATGGCTGAAGCCAAGTAGATGCCACAAGGCCATCTTTGTTAGTTTTGCATGCCATGTAAGAACAACTGCTAGGAGAGTTTTTACATGTTCTTTTTGTTTCAATGAAAAAAAAAAATAAAAATTTCATAGCAAAATACTGAGTAATAATAGTTAATATACTGTCTATCATTATCCTAAAAGAATGGCCAAAATATATTCAAAGAACAAGTCATGCACATCTTGGAAATAATATATATGTACATCGACAGATGAGTGGATAAGGGAAACATGGTATGAGGCATTCATAGGCAAATGGTTGCAATTTGAGTACGTAATGTTAAGTGAAACAAGTCAGATACACAGCATAGATATTGTATGATTTTTAATGTGAGAATCTCTCTCTCTCTCTCTCTCTCTCTCTCTCTCTCTCTCT
>NW_004524582.1:1764305-1774635 GCF_000260255.1 Octodon degus
AGCAAATAGATAAGTAAGAAGTATGGAGTTCAATAGTATGGAATTCAAATAAATTCCCAAATTATCAATTTCATTGTTTCAAAATGATGTTAAAATAAACAATCTTTTGCTTTATTTGTACTTCTAAGTTTTTTTAATTAATGGAAAGGAAATCTTTATCCTTTATTTATTTCTTCCTTGCTAAGATCATGTATTCTATCATTTAGGAATGATAGTATAGAAATCAATGATAATTGGGAAAATGGTTATTTGAATTTAGATATTATATGAGAGAGAAATTAAATATGACTAAAATTTTTAGCATCTCTAAAATAAATAGGCAAAAAAAATTTACTTAAATTCTTCAGAAAGACTTTCTAAATTCAATCAATTTTCTCTTGGAAGCAAATGCCATCTCATCATCAGAATCCATTAACAGGATAAGACAAGAAAGTAAATTGCAGGATTATCCAAGAAACAAGTTGCTTCTCTGTTATCACCTGCATCTACTTTTCTCTTTCAAACAAGCACTCTTTGACATGGAAAACGTATAGCTTTTATTTTGTTGAGTCTCATCAGTTCTGCAAAATTATAACTAAAGAAATTGAAAATATTATTTTTAATAAACATATTAAGTAAATAAATATATAAAATAATATACATGATAACATACCATGAAAAGGATGAAATCAATTTCATTTTATTTATTTTTAATTTATGTATTGGCGGGGACAGGGAGATAGGGCAGTAGAATAAGCACTTGTCTGGCAAACGCAAGGGCCTGAGTTCAATCCCTGGTTCCGAAAAAAAAAAAAAATAATTATATATTGGGTACAGGGTTTCACCAAGCAGTTTGGACTGCTAGTGAATCTCCTGTTTAAGCCTCCCCAGCGCTAGGATTACAGGCGGGCACCACCATGCTCAATCTCAGTGGCCGGCTCAGTGCACCCGGGGGGCACGGCCGGTCCAGCATGTGGTACTGCGGATATAACCCTGGTCCTTGTGCTTGCCTTGGGGGCACTAGAACACTGAGCTATCTCTGCATCCAATTTCAGAACTATACTCTTAGGTTAGGAAAAATGAACAAGAAAACCCCAAATAATCCCTTTCAAAGTCAAATACTTAATGTTTCAGCTTCTACCTTAATTTTCAACAGCCCTTTCAATATGTTCCTTTATACTTTCTTGGTTTCTTTGTTGTTCATCTATTTTTCTCTCATGCTTTTGCTTCTAAATGAAGATGAAAGTCAATTACTCCTGAACTGCAATACTGAAAGTAGTTGGAATAAGATGCTCATCTTAAATTTGCAAACTTAGTTATACTCTAAGAGATGATCAGATTTGAATTTAAATTATATCTACTTTGTGGAAAATGAAGACGAATCTTGCGAACACTGAGACCTTTAAAGTGTGGTGTGTGTTTTGTGCATTAAATCGAATGCTCTTGGCACTTGCCTTCCAATGTATATGTGTACTGAATAGAAAGCTGCTGTTTTTCTTTAAAAAGAAAAGCACATTAACAGTATTAAAACCAATTACATGATAGCAGCAAACATTCTTATGGTTCAGACAAACTAAGAAACAGTTATTTACACATACGTCGATGGAAAGATGAAATAGCTGAGTATCCAGCATTCACGGCTATATGTTAATTATTGCTGATGTAGTTCTTCTAAAACCTCTTTATAAATATCAATTTTAAAGAGACTTCCTTTCAGGAAAATAGTGTACAAAAGACATTTTATGCATAAATTTTATCCGGATTACTTTGAAATCTACTTAGAAATGTTAGTCTGTGAGAAAAAAATTGAAATTTAAAATTTCCCATTTATTCTTTTTTATGTATTTAGTACAGGGTATATAGGGTCTCACTACACAGATAAGACTCATAGTGATCCTCCTGTCTTCAACCTCCAAAGTGCTGTGATTATAGGCACCTGCTATCATGCTCAGTCTCAATCGCAGTCTCAGCCCTTCCCGGGGGGCGGGGCCAGCACTGCATACTGGGGATCGAACCCTAGCAGCTATGCTCTGGCTAAGCAGGCACTTTAGTCTAATGAGCTGTCTGACTGTCCCTTCCCATTTATTCTTTTATCCATTAGCATTTTGACTATTACCAGATGATTATTGTTTGAACAACATTACTCTTCTTACAAAGTATACAGAAGATGATTTTCTTCTTCTGTAGCACCAAGATTCTGAATAGATAGTATTGCTTGATATATAGCAACAATCTCTTAATTAATTGAACAGAGGGATTTGTTCTAATGGTGTTTGTAAATAGGATATCATGTCTGCATCTTGTACAACAAATTACCACTAGGAAGACATTATGCAATGTGTTAATTATTGAAACTGTCCTACCAATTTGATTTGAAACTGTCTCGTTGCTATTTGTTTCTCACTAAAATTATGGGGAAAAATGATAGAAGAAAGTATTAGAAACAATACAGAATTTCACTAAACAAAATGATAGGAATTCAACAATTGTTATGCTACATATTATTGTCTTCAAATTAGTTGTTCAGATTACCAAATATAAATATGCAAAATTGGTCAAAATTTATTTAAAAAATTAGAAAGGAGAGAGAGTGCAAAAAAAAAATAATATTTTGGATGGGCTGGGGAGATAGCTCCACAATCTAAGTGACTGCCTGGTAAGGACAAGGACCTGGGTTCAATCTCTGTTGCTCGCCCCAGAACACTGGGCGCGCCATGCCAGCCTCAATACTAGGTGTTGTGGTGCACACCTGTAGTCCTAGTGCTTGGAAGGCTGAGAACAGGAGAGTTACTATGAGTCTGAGCTATGTAGTGAGACCCTGTACAAAATGCATAAAAATAAATAAATTCAGAGAAAAAGGGCTTGTGGGTGACTTTGGTAGCGCTACAGCACACAAGTTTTCCACATTGTTTAAGTTACCTCTATTCTTATACTAAGTATTTCCCCAGTGTTTCAGCCCTTCTCGATGTTCAGGCATGCTTCTTTCCTCCCTTTCCTCCTGGCCTCCTCTGATTTCCCTATTACTGTTGACATGTTCATTGATATTGCTTGTCTTACCTCATGTTATGGCTTATAATGTTTACATTGATTGGATGTACATGGTGCATCCTTCTTCCTCTCCTTTCCCGTTTTTACTCCTCAACCTTCATCTTTGTTCTTTTGAACTTCTTCCCTTTACAGGAGAGAATCTTCTTGTCCTTTTCTATCCACCCTTTATTGTTTTCTTTGTTTGTATGTTGCCTTACACAAATATAAGATACTACATGATAATTAAACTTGTGTGTCTTATTGTATCTGATTTAGTTCACTCAGTATTATACTTTCCAGATACATCCATTTTCCTTCAAGTGCTTCAAATTTATCATTCTTTATAGCAGAGTAGTATTTCATTGTATATAGATTCTACATTATGTCTATCTAATCACCTATTAATAGGTATACAGCCTGCTTCAATGATTTAGCCATTATGGATTGTTCTAGTATAAAAATTGGTGTGTACATATCAGTATAGTATGATGACACTATCCCTTTGGGAAAGGTACCTAGCAGAGAAACAGCTGGGCCACACGGGACTTCTATTTTCAACTCATTGAGAGATCTCCATACTGATTTGCTTAATTGTTGTACTAGTTTGCATTCCCACTAACAATGCAGGAGAGTTCATGTTTGTGTACAGCTACTCCAGCATACATATGTGATTTCCTAAAGGCTTCTGTTCCTTCTGGAGTGAGATGCACTCTTAGCACTGTTCTAACTTGCATTTCTTTAGTGATCAGAGATGTCAAACCTTTTTTCTTGTTTCTTAAGTACTTCTACTTCTTCCACTTTGAAGTGACTGTTCATTTCTATAGCTCAATTTTTGACTTGGTCTTCAATTTGGGGTGATTTAACATTTTTTAAGATCTTTTTATTTACTTACGTATTTGGTACAGGGTTTCACTACACAGGTAGGACTCATAGTGATCGTCCTGTTTCAGCCTCCGCAGCCCTGGGATTACAGGTGTGTGCCACCACATCCGGGTTTGGTGGCCTGCACTGTGCGTAATACAGGGGATTGAGCCCAGGTCCTTGCACTTCCCAGACAGGCGATTAGAACACTGAGTTATCTCCCATACCTTAACTTTTTTTTTGAGTCCTTTGTATAATCTAAACATTAGCCTTAGGAGTAGCTGACAAACATTTTTCCATTCTGGAAGTTTTCTCTTCATTTTATGGATTGATTCTTTAGCTGTAAAGAAACTTGTAATCTGATAAAACGCCATTCATTTTTTCTTGCTGCTCTATCTTATGAAATTGAGATCCAGTTTAGAAACCCTTTCCCGCATCTATTTCTTCAAGTGTTTACCTACTTGATCTTTCAGAAAGGCTAATGTTTTTGGTTTAATGTTTATCACTTTTCTTTTGAGACAGGGTCACATTGTGCAGTTCAGGGTGTCCTTGAACTCACCACATAACTCAGGTTAGCCTCAAACTCATGGAGATCCTTTTGTCACGGACTCCTGAGTGCTGAGATCACAAGATTTCATGGTTGTAATGTTTAGATATTTGATTGATTTTTATTTTAATTTAGTACATGGTGAGGGATGAGTCCAGTTTCATCCTTCTACAAACACATAACCAGTTTTCCCAACTTCATTTATATAAGTTTGATCTTTTATTTTATTTTTTAATGATTTTTTTTGTATTTTTTTAGGGAGGGGTCTACAGGGTGTTTAGGGTCTCACGACTAGATAGACTCATAATGATCCACCTGTTTACAGTCTCCCAAATGCTGGAAATACAGGTGCACTCCACCACGCCCAGTCTCAATTGCTCTCAGTGCGCCCCGGAGGGTAGGGTTGGCATGGTAGGCCCAGTGATCGAATCCTCAGCCCCTGCAGTTGGTTACAGGTGCTTTAATCCACTGAACTATTTGTCTAGCCCTTATAAGTTTGATCTTAAAATTAGAGCAAGAACCAACTAAAAAATAGAACTATAGGCCAATTTCACTAATAAACATAGATACAAATATCCTTGACAAAATGTTAGCAAATAAAATACAAGACATTATCAAAATTATTACACATCAGAATCAAGTAAGTTCATCCCAGAGATGAAAAGATAAATGTAATCTATGCTCTGAACAAAAAAAATGTAAAAACCAGATTGTCCTATTGATATAGACAAAAAGGTTTTTATAAAAAACACATTTTCATGGTAAAAACCTTTAAAAAATAGGCATAGAATGACCATATATGAATATTGTAAAGGCTATTTATGACAAAATGGCATCCAACATTATATTAAATGGGAAAATCCTAAAATAATTTCCTCTAAAATTAGGAAAAAGATAAGCATGCCCACTATTACCCCTGTTATTCTGCATAGTATCTGAAACATTAGCCAGAAAAATTAGACAAGTAAAAGAATAAAATGGTCACATATATGAAAGCCAGAATTCAAATTATTGTTTTTTGAAGATGACAAGATACTCTGCATCTAAGACCCAAAGAACTCCACCAAGAAACACTTAGAAATTGTAACCAAATTCAAGCAGCCTACCAGTTAGCTCAGTTGCTTAAGCGTTTGACTGAGCAAACCCAGTCAGGCATAGGGGTTCACGGTCCAACACCCAGCTCCACATGCCTTACCAGACCTGACCTTAAGGCAGTCTGAGTCAACTCCCCCCACAAAAAAAATCCTTCTCAAGTTTAAGAAAAAAAAAGAAATAGTAACCAGATTCAGTAAATTAGGAGGGTAGAAGATCAATACACACAGGCTTTTTGTTGTTGTTATATGTACTGGGAATTGAATTCAGGACCCTGTGCTTACCAAGCAGGTACTGTGCCACTGAGCTATATCCCATGGTCCACAGAAGTTCATTAATATTAGTGTACACCAACAATGAGCAGAGTAAAAAGGAAATTCTGAGAATAATTACATTCAGTTACTTGAAGAAAAATTAAATATGGACAACTTAACCTAACCAAAGAAATGAAAGACCTGTAAGAAGTAAGCTACAGTAAAATGAAGGAAATAGACAAGTACACCAGAAATTGGTGTGATGTCCTTTCCTCATGGGTAGACACAATACATATTGTCAAAATGGTCATGATTCCAAAATTTTATGCAGATTCAATGTAGTCCCAAACAAAATTTCAGTGACACACTTAAGGAGAGTCACATGGAGAAAAAACATTCTCTCAGGCTTTCACAGAGAGCAAATTGATCAATCAATGGCTGTAACTCATCCACATCGCTGAGACTGACAAAGGATCTACAAAGTTCAGTCCAGGGTTTCAGGATAAATCCTGAGGGGATTTGACTAACCTTGTCACATACAAAAGTCACATTTCTTGTTATATAGGTCTTGCTTTATCTTGGTCTTAACCATCCAGCAGAAAAATATAAAAATGAGGTATAAAAAGTAAAGCCATATTAATATGCTGAGCTGTAAAAGGCTCAAGTCAACAAGTTCTGACATTGCCAGTGCTACAGATAACCTACTACTATTGTGGACTACTGGACTATATTGGATTATTTTTGCCGAATTCATGCACCTACAATATTTATTTATTTATTTATTTATTTATTTATTTATTTATTTTGACATAAGTTATTTTATTTTAAAGAAAAAAAATAAAAACAATGGCATAAAATCTCAAAACAAGATTTTAGGAGAGTAACAATGGTTAGTACATTGTGTATTGTTACTGCCAAAGTAGCTTCTCATATTACAAGATATAGGCAAAAAATAATAAATAAGCAACATAGGTATAAACCTCTTTTTTTTAAAGTCAACAGAAAATGGAAATATACTTTTTAAAGTTTCTAATACTAGGAGAAGATATTATACAATGTCCTTTAAGTAAATTTTAAGTCAAAGATATTGTGTAAATCTTAGAACAAAAATTAAGATTAAGCAATATTCAGAAAATTAAATGTTTCAAAACAATTGAACTAAGAAAAAGTTTTCATGATAGCAAAGAAGTACTAAGAGTAAAACATAAGATAAATACTGGAATGTCAAGTAAATGACCAGCACTTCTAACAGTTTGAGGAAAGGATATTGCACAAAGTTCTAGTGTGTTGTGGACTTGCATAATGACTGTGACAGTTACTGGTGGCTAGGCGTCACTTGTGGAACTGAGCTACAGCTATTTCTTTGAAATCTACCCTATAGACTCAGGTGGAATCATGACTCATCAAGTGGAAGAGAAGTCCATTTGTAGGGTGTGCTGATGAAAATATTCTGCTGTTGAACACAAAAGAATAACTGAAAGACTACTATTGTATACCTCTTATTCTCCTCTGTTTAATTGTTTGCCCTATTTGGCAGGTTCTTTCCATTCTCATTCATGGGGCTATGATCAATTTGCTCCCTCTCTAGAACACCTACAATATTTAAATGGCAGTGGAATACCCATCTCTGATAAAACTAAATGAAAAAAGGGGATACAAATGAAGGACCACACTGTATCTGTATATACAAAATAATTAAAATAGATATATAGCTATTTTCTCTTAAATCAGTGAGAAGAAAGATTTGTACTAATAGTGTTTAGACAGGATATCATGTCTGCATCTTGTATTATGATTAACCACTATGAAGAAAACAATATGCAATCTATTAATTATTGAAACTGTCCTAGTAATTGGTTTTGAAACTGTCTCATTGCTATTTATTTCTCAATGAAATTAATTAAAAAATAAAATAAATACCTTGTAAAAAAAAGACTTCTTCCTACTCTGTAGGTTCTCCTCCTTCTGTTGATTGTTTCTTGAGCACAAAGAAGCTCATTAAATTTGAAATAATCACTTGTTGATTACTACTATTATTTCTATATCAAATATGGCTTTGATAAATATGACACCCTTTTTTCTCAATATCAGAACACATCAATAAAGGTAGGTACATCATTATCTCTATTTGAAAGAAATTTAGTCTCATGTAGTAGAAATACAGTTTTTGAGAGAAGGGAATGGAACAACCATTTCCTTCAGAATAATACAATTTCTTCGCAGCTGTGCCTGCCCTTTTGCCTTCCCCACCTTGCTTTTATTGATTTCCCCTCACCTCTGCTGAAGTGCTGTTGTTCCTTTTAACATCGGACAATCGAATCTGATGATTCTTTGTTTATTAATATTAGTAAGACTGTTGTTCTTACATGTCAGGTTGGTGCAACGTAATTTCTGCTCACAAGCTCAAGTTGGTTCTCAGCCAGTCGTTGTTCTGTCAAGCACTACAACAACCCTCTCAACCAGCAAGCTTGGGTCTCTGGGTTACATTCTGCATTGCAGAGTGTGGAGTAGAGTTCTGAGAGGGTTCTTTCAGGCATAATGTCAAACACAACTCCTCCATAAGGAGTACCAGGAGGTATGCAGATAGCAGCAGGCATGCACAGCTTCTCTGTGAAGGGCAAAGTGGTGTGAGCTTCACTCTGAGTCAGGTAACAAGGAAACCTGCATCTCACACACACACACACACACACACACACACACACACACACACACACGGGTCAGAAACTGCTTTGGGCCATGCTGCTCAGTATTTTGTCTATGTCACACCACTTGATTATTCACTTGATGCTCATTTTTCCTCACCAGTGTAATTTCACATGCTCCCTCGATTGAGGAAGGCTACAGTTAATTTATTGACTTGTGACACATTTCTTCACCATTTTGTACATATGCTAGCCTGAGTATTAGGTCTCGAATGATGGTCTTTGGTATGAATCATACAAACCTCTAAGAGAAAATTTTATTCAAGCAAATGTCTGAGCACAACAAGCAGTTTGCTTTACAAGCTGGTAGATTTTCAATAAAAACACTTATATGCCTAAGTACTAAGAATTTGCAGAAAGTTTTAAATATACTACAGACTTACTTTGAAATATACCAAGACACTTTTCTTTACTACAAAGGATTGTCTGCTACTCAAGATGTTTGTAATTGTTACTGCATTTCATAGAATTATCGTTAAATAAATGTAAAGAAGATGAGTGAAAATGCTGAATTTCTTTAGTACTTCAGATACAAAATGTACAATAAGCAACTTCATTCTGCACTGTTCTGTTGCTATCATGCTCATCCAAAATAGGTTATTGTCTCTTTTGTAACTCAGCAAATTCTGACCTTAGGATTCTCAAAGAAAAGATGAAAATATGGTGGAGTCATATTATTTCATCTATTCTGACACATTTCTTGGCCTAATCAAAAGCACCCTGCATAATGCCCCAAGGATGAGGATATGAATATTCCGTAAAGATTATATAGAGGACCTGACAGGTTCTTCCTATGGTGAGTTACTTGAAGTCCTGAGATTCACTCCTTTAGCTGTAGTTGTTTGTGTAACTCAAATCTCCTATCATATATAAAGCCACAGAGCAGATTCAG
Organism: Octodon degus; assembly: GCF_000260255.1. Lineage (NCBI taxonomy): Eukaryota > Metazoa > Chordata > Mammalia > Rodentia > Octodontidae > Octodon > Octodon degus. The sequence continues at coordinate 1,773,660 of NW_004524582.1, forward strand.
GTTGCCCATGGCCATCAGTAGCACAATATTTGGGAGATAAGGATTTTTGTCTTAGAGACTCAGAAACTTAACCTTCTGATTAAGTATGGTTCTATCCATTCTTCCCAAAATCTGAGAACTCTGAGCAGTAGAATCTAGCATATCAATCTGTAACACTGGATAGGGACAGTGAGCACTGATGACTCTTGTACTGGGATGCCACATATTATCTGAGAATTTTCAAGCATATTGAGCCAATGATATAACCAAAACCTCAACTCTGAAAAATAATTTTTTAATCTTATGAAAAAAGGAGGAATTTTCTACAACTGGTATGTACCTCTGAAAATATTCTTGTCTCTGAGACAAAATATTCAACACACAACTAACAAGATGCTACGTTTGTGCTGGGTAACATTTTGGTCCCTAGTGAACTGGCTCCAAGGAAGAACACCATCACACAGGGATGTGGCAGTGGGATAGCTGTTCTACTCAAGGCATCCAATAAGGAGAGAGCAGGAGTGGGAGAGGTAAGTTAGACTCTTTCAGGCCATTTTCCAGGGACCTGACTTCTCTGAGCATATCCTCCTTGCCAGCAGAAACCCAGGAGTACCATAAACATAATTCAGTCACCTTCCAAACACATGAGGCACTTGGGGCTACTTAATCTATACACCAACATTCATCTACATACAATTTATTACTTTCATAGAAGGTGCCATTCTGGCTTTATTATTAGTGATTAGCAAATATTTTTTCTTCTCCTTTTCTCCTCCTCTTCCCTGTCTGTAACCCTTGCTTCCTCTCTTACTCTCAACCTTCCCTTCTGGTTTCCTCTCCATTCCTACCTCCCATTCTCCTTTGCTTTCTCCTTTCTTCTTGCTATTCTTCTTTCTCCCCTCCTATTTTTCTATCTTTCTCTGTTTCTCCCTGTCTCTGTCTCTCTGTATCTCTCTCTATCTCTGTCTCTCTGTGAGTCTATCTCTATGTCTTTGTC
>NW_004524582.1:1774794-1776156 GCF_000260255.1 Octodon degus
TCTTCCTAAATATTTTTGAGGCTGGCAGTCACTATATGTCCTTGGCTTCCATAAAACTTGTGATCATCCTACCTTATCTTTTAAGTTTTGAGAATGTAGGAATTCTTTCTAAGTTTTTTACTCTATCAGTACAACATATTTTTCACTCTTAGGCCTCCTCTCATTGATCTTTATTTTCAATCATTTTTGTCCTTCTCTTGGCAAATGCCTACTTTCAAACATTTAGCTAAATATGTTTTGCTGAAGGTGATATTTTTCAGGATTCTTTTGATAATAATGAAGGTCATATTATCCTATAATATTTGTTTATTTTTTAGTTTACATCTATCTACATTTAAATTATTTTTAAAATATAGCATGTCAAAAATGTGTACATTTTATGTCTATATGTGCTAAAAGGCATAACATTTAATATTATTTGGATGTGCAATTTGTCTATTTGCCTTCATAATAAGTAAATATGTAAGTTTTTAATAAAATAGTATTTATTGTTTTTTCTGTCTTTCTGTGCCACAGTGATTCAATATTTAACACCATGCATGCACATTTAGTCATGCCAATGGATAAGCCTTGAGGCTCACTATATTCTTGCATACTTACAGCTTGTGGCCAGACTTCCAAACATGATACACAAACTTAAGAAATTTCCTATCAAAATGCCAACAACTTTCATCATAGAAATAGAGAAGCCAATCATAGATTCCACAGGACCCTGAAAAGCCCCAGAATATCAAAAACAATTCTGAGTAATAAAAGCAAAGAATCAGGCATCATAATCCAAGACTTGAAGTTACACTACAAAGCTACACTGATGAAAATAGCATAGTACTAGCGTTAAAAACAAACATGTGGATTAGTAGAATGGAATCCAGGATGCAGAAACACCCCCAGGCACACCCAGCCATCTGATCTCTGAATAAGGGCCCAAAAACATACACTGGAGGGTATATAACCTCTTTAGCAAATGATTCTAAGAAAACTGATTATTGCAGATAGAATATTGAATCTACACTCATAACTCAAACCACAAACTAAACAAAAAGCTAATGGATCAATGATTCAATTTGTAAAACAGAAGCATTTAATGTGGTGGAAGAGTAAATAGGTAAAATTCTTGAAGAGCCTAGGTTTATAGCAGAATGACAATTATATATGAAATCTAACCAGGAATCAATAATGGACTATATCAAGTTGGAACTTCTGCACAGCAAAGAAAACAAACAATAGAGTGAAGAGAAAACCTACATAGTAGGGAAATATTTTTGTCGGGTATACCTCAGAAAGGAAATGTAGAATGTAGATGGAATATGGAATATATAGACAGAATATAGAATCCAGAATACTCAAAAGTAACAGTAAAGA
>NW_004524582.1:1776302-1778454 GCF_000260255.1 Octodon degus
ACATTTGGCTAATCAAACTTGAAAGCATTTTTCCTACCTTTCTAGCCTTTAGAGAAATGCAAATTAAATTTCAGGGAATTCCATCCTACTGCAGAAAGAAAGGACATCATTAAAAGATCAAATAATAATAAAATGTGGTGTCTTAGTTGTTTTCTCATTGCTAAGATATAATACTCAACAGCCAAAATTTAAGGGAGAGCACAATTTTGTTTTCTTTTAGCTCACTTTACAGAGGTCCACAGTTGGCTTGTTTCAAGGTGCAGCAGCACAGCAGAGAGGCGGAGGAGAAACACTTCATGACATAAAGGCTGCCAAGCACTGACCTTGTCTTTCCTTTTCATTCTATCGCCCTATGAGCTCACTGGATGTTGCCACCCGCACTGAGGGTGGGCATTCCCATTATTTTCAAGTAGAACTATATTAAACCAAACAAAGCACTAACCCAGACATCATACCCATAATCCAGCCAGGTGACTATGGACTGACTGAAAAATCTAGTGCAAATGGAAATAAATATTTCCTTCTTTACCTTGTGGATGTTGGGTGTTCTGTCCTAGCGATGCAATAAGTCACAAAGAAAGTATCCCTCAATAGATGAACAAAGAAAATCTGTGCACAATGGAATACTCCTTAGCCCTAAAAAGGATGAATCCAACTCATTTTGTGGAAAAATTGACGCATCTTGAGGTGATATGTTAAGTGAAATAAATCAAATATTTAATCTTAATTATTGCATAGTTTCTTTTACAAGAGAAGCCTAAAACATAAATACAGCTCAAAATAAAGATGAAAAGGAAAGAGATAGATCTTTCTCATATGGCTTTTGGATTAAGAGATAAACAGAGAGAGGAGACAGAGTTAAAAAGAATCAAGTTGTATCGTGCACAAGTAAAAACTCCCCATAAAGAATATGATCACTATGTTTTAGAAACATATGCAAATAAATAAGACTAACTGATTCTTAGTTGTAAAAATTTCTGAGAACCCAAAGTTTTTGACCTGTGGCATAGGTAGTGTTGGTTTCCTTTAACTGGATTTATGGTGCAAATTGGGAACAAAAGCTAGAGAAGAAATATTTGAAAAACTCACAGTTTTACCCTATAAAGAATCACCTATAAAAATAAGTCAAAAGAATTGTGTCTGCTGTAGACGTTGTCACTATTAAAAAGAAATCATTTTGGGTTGTGAATGAGGTTGAGAGGAAGGTGGCTAGAAGTCATCTCAGCAGCAGACAATTCCTACCCACTGCAACCTAGTTCCAAGACACAAAGGTCTTGAAAAGTCTTGGGGACACCAAGTTGAGAAAGGTCCATTAGGAGTTCAGCTGCCAGAATTCATGACACTGTATTCAACTATCCAGTTATTGAGGGTTTACTAACACGCTACTCACCCTAGGGAAGTGGGTACACTAGCTGTTGATGCTGGGTCTTCAAATACTGCATATTTTTTCAGTCACACAGAATGCAGTAGTTCTGAGTTAAGGGCTTCTGTATTCCACCCAAGTTTCAAAGCAAGACTTAGAAAGCAGGCACTGGACCAGTGAGAAACTGGTGAGTGAAACTGAGAGAATGAAACTGTAGGTGCGGAGGAGACCCCACAAGTCAGAGATACAAGAATGTGGAACGTCTGCTGAAGAAAACTGTTGCCACTGAGGAGAACTGGAAAAGAAAAGCCATGTGCTGTCCACCCAACAACGCCATACAATTAGGGCTCCTCAAAATCTCTGCAACACACGTCTTTCTATCATTTGCTTGGTAAATAAACATGAACTTCAGTGTTTCTCTTTTTGGTGTTCAGCTGTTTTTGTCTTATGCTTTTCTATCCTCCTATGTTTCCCTTTTGAAATGGGAATGATTACCATCATGTTTTTGGATTATGTATCTGGCTTTAAGATTTGCAGGGATTCACACCTAAAGAGGATTTTTTTTTTTTTTTTTTTTTTGAGTCTCAAGAGAGATTACCTTAGAATTTTGAACCATGGTTTTCTGCCGAGTTCCGGGAGCCCCCAGACCCGGTCCAAGCCCAGGTCGGGTGAGTGTGCGGAGAGATTCCTGCTACCCTACGCTGGCGGGACCAGTCCCAGCCCAGGCGCAGCGTGGGCCGGACCCTCTCCCAGCCCCTCGGGCCGCCCCCCACCACTCTGCAGTGCCTC
>NW_004524582.1:1785924-1824137 GCF_000260255.1 Octodon degus
GCAGTGTATTATTTGTTGAAACTGTACTTTCGATTTGATTTGAAACTGTCTCATTGCTATATGTTTATCAATAAAACTTTGAAAAGAAAAAAAAGAATTTTGAACCATGGAATTTTTGAGATTTTGGGTTATGAATTACTGCATTTTCAGTCATTAATGGGATAATTCAATAATGGTAGGAAGAACTGTGATCTCTTATTCTCTTTCTTTAGAGATTAATTACAGTTTAAGGAGAGTTGTTTGGGTGTCAAGTAGGCAAAGGGTGCAATGTGACAGTTAAATGGCAATGCCTAAAATACACACACACACACACACACACACACACACACACACACACACACACTGGGCAGGCCAAATAGCTCAGCAGGTAAAGGGATTTGATTGCCAAGCCTGCTTTTCCGGTCCCATCCTCAGAGCATGCTGAGATGGCAATTGAGACTGGGCGTGGTAGCACACACCTGTAATCCCAGCTCTTGGGAGGTTTTTAATAGGAGAATCACTATGAGTCTGATCTAGTAGTGAGATCCTGAACATCTTCAGACGTGTGCTCTTCCGAATAAATAAATAAATAAATAAATAAAATAAATGGCATTGTCAACTTGATTTTGTATGAGATTCATATAGGGATTAACGAAAGGGTTTTATCCCTGTGCCCATATGGGTTATGGTTGTACCTCTTGTATGTTACCTCTGGTCCTTAGCATCATTTCCTCTGGCACTATTTCCAATCCCCTGTATTCAGACCACTACAAACCAAGCACTTTTGCTGTTGTGCCTCTCCATTTTTCTGTCATGGTGCAAGCTGACAACTAAAAACCAAAACCATGGGCTAAATTAAATCTCTCCTCCTTTAAATTGTTCATGTCACATATGGAAAACATAACTGACACAGCAGGACAGAACCATTACAAAACCTCTTTCATATTTTCAAACAAAATATTTCTCCTATTTCTGTTCTATTGTGTTAGCAAATAACTTACATCTTCATAAAGTATTTGTATTTCATGAATAGTAATGAGATGTCTTCTTTATAAAATAGAAGAAGAAAAAGTAGCTTTGTAAGAATTTTTGTTAATCTATTAATACACCTTCTCTCAAAATCTTTGTTAAGATTTACATATAAAATGACCTCCCCACCTTGTAGGCTCACAAGTGAGGTTTTCAAAAGGTGTGTGGACCATGAAGCTCTTTGCAATCAGTAGATTGATACCCTAATGAGTTCAAAGCCAAATATGCTAAGAAGAGTTAGGGTGACAGGTGGGTCCCTAGGGACATACGTACACATGTGGAGCATGTCTCTCACTCCAGTTCTCCCAGTTACTGTCTCATGAAGTAAACAGATTTCTTCTACCACACTGCATTCTACTGTGAATGCATTTTTGCACTGGAGCTAGTGAGCCATGAATTGTAATCTATGAATTGATGTGTTAACATAAATCTCTCCTTTATGTTGTGTATGTCTGGTATTTTGTGCCAGCAAGAATAAAGTCAGCTTAATAGAATCTCAAAAATAGAAACTTTATGCACAGGCTTTTGTTAAAGTTTATTCACATGGGAACACACATGGAGATGTGCACATTTGGAAATCTAATCTTTAATTGTATTTGAAAGATAAATGGAGTTCTGTTAGTCATTAGGAAATGTGCACAATAATTTCCGTGGAGTAAGATGCCTTTTCTTATTAGCATTCTGATATTATTTTGACTACAATATTTGTGTTTATGTAGATTCTAAGGATGTTCACAGTATATGTCTCATTTTGTGTTTGTTTTTGAATTATAATTGTGTCCTCCAAGATTCTGTTTGCTCTTGTTTGCTTACTGTTGGTTTTTCATGTTCTCAAATATCCAGGGTACCTATACTATGACATGCTAACAAATTTCACTAGACTATGTAAACATAGGATTGAGACTGGCCACGTGAGTTTCAGAGGAAATTGCTATTGTCAGAAATGTTTGACTATTTTATACGCTGAAATTTCTCTAAAGATCATCTGATTTGCTGCACAGCAATGATAAACTTGCACTTCTGTTCTAAAGAGGAAAAGGACAAGGATAGATTCCCATTTAGGCTTTACTTAATTTTACTGTTGTGACACAAACCCGAACTCTATGTGGTGATTTGAATTTGGCCACCCAGTGCACTGAAACCTTCGTTTCTAGTTGACCTTTACCATCTCCAGTCTTTACTTGTTTATGCCACGTGCCAGGACCAGTTCTCTGATGATACATCTGAAGCAATAAAGCTACACTTTCAAGGGCATAGTTCACTTCCTTGTAGGGCAGCACAGAATGGATACGCTGGCAATAATGTCAAGAAGGGGAGTTTTGGTGAGTGTATGCCATGCCCTTATTGCCAAATATAAATACTTTTGAGGATGTTAAGGTTGAAATGAAGATTATTTCTTTCCACATTATTCAATTTTGGTGGTAAAATAATTGGATTCACACTACAGAGTTCTTCACATTGAGGAACAGAAAGACAGTCCATAATCAAAAATTAACTTCCCTTTCTTAAAGTTTTCATTGTTTTTGGATTCCACAGCAACCATTCACTCTCGAGATTTATCCATACAGGTGGACAGTGGATAGTGTACATTATGTCTTCGACACTACAGTTCACAACAGTAATGCTCAATTCCAGAGAAGCCATGCTCTTAGAAAAATTTTCCTCTCCTGGAACTCCTCTGTACTTAATTTTGTACATATTTATTAAGACAGATGACATTTTCACAAAACTTCAGACAGTGATTTTAAACTAGAACTTAATCAATATGAATTTAAATAAACTATTAAATAATTAATATTCTGTGGTGAAACAAAACTCTGGAGCAATAAAATGAGATTTTAATTTTTTATCATTTAATATGAAAGACAGTAATTTCCCATTTGATAGGATGAAAAAAGTATGAAATACTGTCAGGATTTTTAGAAGAAAATTGCCGATTTCACAGACAATTATTATCCATGTAGGTAATTCTCTCTAATCTCTCTGTAATTATATTTCATGCTTCATGGAAAAATTAATCACCACAGATATAAAAGGAAGACTGTCCCCTGAGAAAGCAGCCGAAGACAACACAGGTGACACAGTAGCTGTCTGTCTTGTGTAGCCCCTCCACATTTAGAAATTCTCATGCAGTTATCAGATTAATTTATTTTATATACTATTACAGAAAGATATTTCCACATTATATTCTAAACTTGTTATTACACTGGAGTAAAATGCAATCCAAGTGTATTGCCTCTGCCTGTGAACATCAATTCTTCACTATTTTTAATTGATTTTCTTGTACTTTTTGTGGTTAAATGGAATTCTGGGTGTTACTTCTCACCAAAAGACATGGATTTAGCAAAGCAAATGAGAACTGTTTCCTTATATTATCTAAACTTTTTAACAAAGCAATAGATAAAGGCAATATTTATTTTGCAGCTAATCTGTCATTTGTACTATATTAATTTTAAATTTTTGGAGACAACTTTGTGTTTGAAACATATACTCATGATCTTAACTCATTATAGGCCAATTGTGTATTTTTTATCTTTACTTATTTATTAAACAAGTGAATAATGCTATCAAAGAAGTGTTGTGAGAACCTTCCACTGACAGAGGAGAAAAGGGGTATCTTGAGAACCATGAAGTCAAGAAAAGTATTCTGTTTGAACCCATTGCAAGATTGTACTTATATTTTTCTCTAAGCTAAATAAATGAGTAAATTATTAAATAGGTTAATAAATATCTTAAGGCCAGCCAGACAGCTCAGGGGACTAAAGCGTCTGCTTCATCAGAGCGGGACAGTGGGGATGGATCTCAGGACCACCGTGCTGGCTCTGCCCCCGGGACACTTTGAGAAAGGGATCGACACTGGGAGTGGTAGTGTGTCCTGTAATCCCAGCATTTAGAAGGCGCAAAACAGGAGAATCACTAGGAGTCCAATTTACGGACACTGTAGACCCTGTAGACATTGTACCAAATAGATAAAAATATATATATAATAAATTCATTAAAATGAATTATAACAACATAGTTATATACTACAGTTGAGGAAAAATAATAACTTATGACATATTAAATGATATTTAATTCATTAAAATGAATATCTAATAATAATTCAGTGCTCATGAAATAATGACTGTATTAAATGCTTATCTGCAAAACTTTTTTCAGATATTTTGTACCTAACTATGGATTTAAGGCCCCTTGTCTTAGTATTCACTCATCAATTTATTTACATTTCAGTGACAAAATATACCATGCATATTTACTATCAAGAAGCATAAAATCTTATTATCGTGAAGTGTTGAACACATGCCCACATATACATCAATCTTCTTTGACAGGAGGACTAAGTAAAAAAATAACACTCCCGTGCCCATGGCTTAACACAAGGGCATTCATCTTTGGTGCTACAAAGAGCTATTGGAAACTTTATGAGCTGGGCACTAGTGACAGATGACTAAGTCATTGGGGTGAGTCTTTAGGGAAGCTATCTGGACCCCATGCCTGCCTTGCTTTCCTTTCCTATCTGGTGTACTTCCCTGTTGCCACTATATGCAGAGTGTCCTCCACCACACTTCCCTCTTGATTGGTGTAACCATCTTTCCACAGGCCCAAGAGCAACTGCATCAAGAGATCAGGGGCTCAAACTGAGGAGGAGCTGCTTACTTTATGACAAGGGGAAGTAGACAACACTCAAAAGCCGAAGCAGAGATGGAACTGCGGGGCTGTGTGTGCGGTTACTCACCTTCTCCAAGCAAGCCTCACCTCCCAAGACACATTTAACTTTGCACTGACTAGTGGACTAATACAGGGACCATTGTCACCACCTCCATCATCCAATCAATCACTTCCCCAAAGCCCTCCTTTTGAGCTCATTAGGCTTGGGACTGGTGGCATTTGATATACACCAGAGCCAGTTCCAAATCTAGAAAATGCTATTCTAAATTGTTGATATGGCAAGCTTCTTCTTTCTTTCCTGAATATTGTGCAGCCTGAATTTGAACTATGGTATCAACCATATTTTGTAAATTGAAGGCATATCATTTTTAATGAGCTTATCTTTGAAAAACTCAAAGACAAAAGTGTTATATAATTCTGCATCAAGCATAAAATATACAGCTAATCCATTGAATTAATACTTTACAGAATGAAAAGTTATTTAAAGGAGTTGGGGAGATGGCTTAGTAGAATAAGTGCTTGCCTGACAAGCTTAAGGTCCTGAATTCAATCCCCAGTTCTGGAAAAAAAAAAAAAGAAAAACAAAAAGAAAGAAAGAAAAATTATTTAAAAGTTAGTTTTGTTCTTTAATTCACAATGCATTTCTGATTGAAATCAGTGAAAAGATAAAATCTTAGAATGTGTCATTTTATACAAATTTCTGGAAATAAATTCCACATTTGAGTTCCTAATTACTATGGGTTTTTTTTTTTTTTTTGTGTGTGTTGTTTTGTGTGTGATACAAATAATTTCAGAAGGGATTGGCTGACTGCTTCCACAGATCTGATTCACTGCAATAATTTTTTAACCCACTAAATATGGTTAGACAAACTAGTTCTTTTTTACCTATCAGATAACTCTCTGATCTAATTACCTTATTTAGAGACACTAAAGTGAAACAAAATCACATCTTTAATACCAGATCTCAGCTCTCAACAGAATGAAAAAAGAAAAAAACTTGAAAAAATAAAAGTGAAGTTACATGGAGCTGGCCAGAAAGCTCAGCAGATCAAAGTGCCTGCTTAGGCAGACGCAGGAAGTGGGGTTTGATCCTGTGCCATACAGGTCCTGCCCCGGGGTGGAGGGGTGGTTCGAATGAGACTGGGCATGATGGTGCGTGCCTGTAATCTCAATGCTTAGAAAGCTGAGAACAGGAGGATCACTATGAGTCTGATCTGTGTAGTGAGACCCTGTACTAAACACATGCAAAATGAAAGAAAGAGGAAAGAAGAAAGAAAGAAAGAAAGAAAGAAAGAAAGAAGAAAGAAGAAAGAAGAAAGAAGAAAGAAGAAAGAAGAAAGAAGAAAGAAGAAAGAAAGAAAGAAAGAAAAAAGAAAGAAAGAAAGAAAGAAAGAAAGAAAGAAAGAAAGAAAGAAAGAAAGAAAGAAGAAAGAAAGGAAAGAAAAAAGTTTCATAAATGAACAATTTATAGTTGTGGTTAAGGATAAGTAAAACAATGCTGGTTACAATTTCCACAAAATCAGATAAAGGCCAGGCTTGCAAGGGAATTGAGTGCATTCACAGAGGCAGTTGTAACAGAAACCTCTGATTACTGTGAAATCTTTTGCTTGCAAAGGACACTGCAGACAGGGAAATCTGTAATTGCTTTGTAGACTACTTTAAAAAGCTGAGGCAGCACAGTGAATTCAGTGCAAAACTGAACAATGCTCTGTGGAACAAAATAGCACCGAATTGATTGGTAACAAAATTGGTCTCAGAAAGAACATAATACTAAAATTCTCGGTGCTATGATGACCCTAGCAGAAACTATTTTTATAAAGCCTTTATTTTTTATTATATAAATTCCTTTAGAATTGGAAAACATCCATAAATTCAATCTTTTTTCTAAAAGAAAATCAATCCAACCCATTGGTTCTTCCTGGAGGTTGGGGATCCTGATAAAATTCAGATTTCAGGCTTTACACTTCCAGAGATGTGTGCCTCAGATGGAACCAAGTGTCTGCATTTTTACTGAGTACGCCACGTGCTTCTCATAGCCACTGTAATAGCTTCCATTCACTAATGAAGTGTAAGTCAGGAAGGGAAAATTGCAAACATAAAACCTAATTTATCCCTAACATGCAAGAACATGAGTGACAATAAAGATTATATTTGGGAGAAAAATGATTCATCCCAGATAGGGCATAAGGAAAATAAATGATTACCTTAGTTTGGGCTCTGGATTCAGAATGTGTTACCAATATACATCATAATAAATAACGTCTAGTCATTAGAATATTGGGGTGTTTTTTAAAATTAAATTTTGCTTAACTTTGTTATCACAAGATAACCTGGATAGTAAAGAAATAACATACTGTTTTTCCCAGATGTTTTTACATATCAGACATCATGTTTTGTTAGAGGCATTTCTGGAAGGAAGACTTTTTTTATTCAGTTTCTGAAGCATTTTCTAGACCAAGTATAAATAGAAAATGATGTTACTGTTTTGTCCCAAGTTGTGTTGATTGTCTGGAGGAAAATAGACCTTGATCAGATATTTTTAGCCTTCATGTTGCTTATTACCAAGTCACAGACAACTTCCCCACTTCCCCAGTGATGAAGCCATCAGCAGTCACTTGCCTTTTCCACTAGACCTAGAAACATAAATATCATGTTTGCCCCCCTCCCTTCTCTCTCATCCTAAATCCCAACTCAGTTAAACACGTAATGATAACTTACCAACATGGCCAAACACTTGTTTAGAATCAATCATTCTAAAGGTGAACACAGCTATTTAAATCTCATGTCAGCTTTGTATACAAGGCATATTCATTCTAAACATAAAGTAGATAAAGAAACTGAGTTGTAGAAGAGATAAACTTCTTAAGTCATAGCCTGCCCTACTAACAGTGCAGAAGGAGCTGTGGAATGAATGTGAAGTGGAAAATATACGAGATTATGAGTCATGGAAGCTAATTTATGTCCCCATCTCAATTTGGCTCAATCAAGGACTACTTAAGCTTAGAGAAATTAAATTTTTAAGACAGTATTACTGTAGAGACAGTGAATGGACTAAAAGGAATAGAATGAATAAGACACAGTCTCTTCCTATAATGAAAAATAAATTTGTATTCCTCTATCAATAAAATTAACATGTGTTGGGTTCTGAAATAAGGATAGTTTTTTTTTCTGCTTGGGACAGACTCAGAATATTTGCAATATCATTAGCACTTTATCTGGCTCTTATATAATGGAAAACATGGTATAGAAAATAGCAGACATATTGGAGCACAAAGATATCCTAAAGAGATAGGTGCATGGTACCAGTCAGGACATAAGTGCCACTTACAGAGCAAACACACATATTCTGACTGAATTCGGTAAGGCTGCTCTTATTTCTTTATGATACTAAAACTCAAATTAAAAATGAAAATAAAATATGAAGTGAAGAAGTGATTTACCAGGTGTCACCATTAAATAAGTGACTGTGCATGGCATTGAACCCAAGAAACTGACCTCAGTACTTAGGCTTTTCACAGTGCAGCAACTATTCCCATCTGAAAACTTTATTGATGCAGCTGGGAACCAGCAGAAGAGTATAATTAGATCAGAGTGATTTTGAAGGACATAATGTGAAATGAGGCTGAAGAGTGAGATTAGGAACAGATTGTGGATAGCCTAGGATGCCGTGCTGCAGAGTTTGGAATTCATTCTATAAGCAATACTCAGTGACTGTTAAATATGAGGAGAGGAAGTGCAATTATCTAATTCATGTCTTGGGAATGTAACTTGGAAGCACTATGGCATCAGGTGGGAAAATATTTTATGTAGGCTAAATGTTGTGGAAAGTATTGAAATTGCTTACATTTCGATGGAAAAATTTGAATTAAGCAGTGGGAACAAGACAGGCATAGCGGCACACACCTATAATCTTTACATTCTAGGAGGCTGAAACAGGAGAAAGTTCTAGCCCAGCCTAGATAATTTAGATGCTAAGTCACACCTTTCTTAAATAGTTTTACAAATTTGGAAATCTATCTTTTGCTTCAAAATTGTGCAAGAGAAACTAATGAAAATTTGCAAGGGTTTATTGGATTGCAGAAACTGATCTTAGGTCTTTAAAATAGTCATCCATTAGTCCTCTTAAATTCCAAGAGGAATGCAACATTACTATCCCATTTTAGAGATAAAGAGACTGAGGCAAAGAACAATTAATTTTATGCCCATAAGGAGGTACAGTAACACTTGAACTTGGCTAGTATGATTTATTATAAATTATATTATTAACTGATATTTCTAGAACAAAAGCTATGTTGTCATTTCACAAGGAATAAAACTCAAAATGAAATATTTCACAACATACATCAGGAAAAGTCAGCAAATTACCAAAAAGTTCTTCACTCAGGAGCTTTAATCTTTGTGAAATTGCCAATTATAATATTTAATATTGTAAATATTATATTTAATACTTCCAGCAGACATTTGCAATTATGTACCCCTCTGAAATGAGTAGGTTTAAATACCTTACCTTCTCAGTGTGATCAGATTTAATATTTCTAGCTCATACTGTTCAAACTCATGAGAAAGGGATACATAAGTCTACATTTTTGTTTTGAAATAGTGAGAAATGCAATGCTTAGAATTTCATCAGCATCATCTTTACTATCCTCCATTACAGGCTTCACGGGAAAGTAGACCGTATTTGGAAGTTTTATGCTGAGCAAGATAATCTGGTGTGAAATGACTTTATTTTGTGACCCATATGACGGAAGTCTTTATGATCTGATAGTCTAACATGCTCCTGACATAAGGGTCTGACTTGAAAGAAGATCTTCCAGTGAGAGCCTCTGGAAAAGTGTTGTCAAGTACATATTGTTAATTGTCTTAAACTTTCTTTGTTGAGTAACATCACTGACAGGAGTTTACATATCTGAACCATTGGGTATTTCATACCAAATAATGTTTCTATTAAATACATATTTTGTTTTATGTACTGTAATATTTGCTAAGACAGTTATTACTATACTGATGGATCTCCATCCTCAGCTCCTAATTACAACTATATGTTACAGAATACAGCCTTACCTTCAATTTCCTTCATTCCTAAATACTTAATGGATGAAGCATTTTTTGATATCATGGTTAACCCTATGTTGACATCCATTTGAGACATATTGATACTGAAGAATCTAAGGGTCAGAATCAGAAAAATGTAAGCCAGAGTTTGAAATTTGTAATTGGAGCCCATTGATAGTGACAATATCATCAGTAATAGTAAAAGTAATTCAATAAAAATATTGTTATCTCTCTTAACTTCCACACCAAGAACTGCACTCATGATGATATTATGTGGTTATATGTGAGAAAACAATTTGGGCTTTTTATACAAGAACATTGAATTATCAGACAAATATTTATCTTCCTTGACATATAATGGGGCTACATTTCCAGAATCCCAAAATGGGTTTAATACACATAACCCATCAAATATTGCAGCCTCCCACCAGAATTTCTGCACTGTTGTCTTGATGGTTTACCTTTGCAGTACAATAGCAAACTATGAGTTGTGGCTCTTGAGGAGACCCAGCATCATAAGAGAGTAAGGGAGTGCATGCTGCTCATTAGGGGGATAGGCCGAAAGTCGAAGTTCAAAGTACAGTTTCCACTGATTGCTATTCTGCCGAGGTAAAAACTATTAAATAGAACTATCACAACTTGGCAATCACCTGCATCTTATTGACATAAAATCCAAAGTTGTTTTGTTGTTCCAACTGATGCAAGCTGGCCAGTGCAACAGACACAACATGACCTCTTTGTTTTCAGTTGAGCTATCTTGATGCCCAAGTCACTACTTTTTCCATGATAATAGGAAAGCATGAGTGAGTGTCAGCAAAGGTCTCATTGGCTCACTACTCACATTTAAATTTGGGTAGCAGTATATTTACTTGATTTAAATGTCAACTTCACAAAACATCAATTAGATAAAAAAGTTCACATGACTAAAATGAATCTATACATCAGTATTCATAGATAAACTATTTGTCTCCTTGGCTTATAGATTTTTAGCTTGATGCTTTTAAAAAGGAAAAAGGAAAGAGCATCCAGGAAGTTTTGTTCTGTTTTGAGTTGGTAAAAGGAATGGAGGAAAGAGAGTCTGTTAATAGAGTGAAATCATTTCTGAAGCAGATATGGCCAACTAAGGTACAAACTTCTTTATTTACACAAAGACACTGTGGAGACATAGCCATGCTTTGAACATGAGGGATTCCCAACAGTTTAATAATATTAAATATAAGTAAAACATATCTGAATTATGAGAAAAACATATTATGTTTTACACAGTCTACAACTCTGGCTAATTCTCTGTAGAGCCTGGCATCATCTAATGCATCCTAATTTTGGTGTTTTACTTACTTGCTGTTATTCTACTGTGGCAAATGCATTATATGCCTCATAATGGAAATCAATTACCCAATTAGGTGCAGTCTAAGACTAAGCTCATCATTCTAGTATGCACATGGTTAGGTAGATTATTTATGTTTTTATAAGTAAAGCAAAAAATCATAGATAAATGTTTCTCTTTCATCAAATGTCAGTTTTATAATTTTATTTCATCACATTATTTCTCATCTACTTGTGAATCACAATTTAGTGTTTAAAAAAAGCAAAACAGCTAACATTCGTGTCTTAAAAAGTAAAGACACACATATAGTGCTAAGTCTGCTAAATTGGAAACTTTCTAAAATTTTGAACAATGATTTTAACTGGTTATTGAATAATAGAACACAAAATTTGATTTTCTGAAAAGCACTTGATAAGACTTAATATCATTTAAATCTATTTATTCTAATCAAATAAGCTGAAGTGGTAGGATGAATTTCCACTGAAGGCTTGCCCCTAGATAGTGCCAAGATATTTTTTAAGTTAACTTATGGACACAGTGGTCAATATGTGACCATTTCCATCACATTGTCTATTTAGCAGAGGTAAACAAATAGGAACTCAAATTCAAATCAGACTGTTCAAACTTTCTGTTCTGAGTCCTGTATATTATCAAAACGGTTTTAAAAATACTTGCACTCAAAATGCTTTTGCCATTATCTCGTTAATAGGCCCTATTGCTTTAAATCTACAAGGAATGCAAATAACTGATAATTCTGCACTCATTAAGGAAATCTCCAGTGACTTACTTCAGTTAAATGTTCCAACAGGCATGGTTAGCACTTCTTTTGGGATTGTTAAAGTTCCAAAAGTCTGTAAATTAAAGTTCTGCAGAGTGCTATCAAATATGCATAATGAAGCCCTAGATGTAAATTAAGAAGATTTATATGGCTGCATTCTGCTTACGTTATTCAATAGCAATGCCTCACAGGTTTTTATGAAGCAAATAAAGTGTTCTTTCTCTTGAATTCCATTTTAAATGGTCACTATGGATTCATTCTTACATTACTTGGTTCATCCATTATAGAATGAATTGCTGTTTAAATCCATAATTCATTCTAAAGGTTTTTCACACAACACAGTCAAATTGCACTGTATTCTATGCATAGTTCTGTAAAAAGTGGTCTAGAGATAGATGGGCAGCTCATGTAGATTCACAGATAAATACATACTGTTTATATTAAGTGTTTTACAAATTATTATACAGAAATTATGAAGGTTCAGAAATCTGCCTATCTTCTTAGAATGTGACGGAAATACCAACATATTACCTTTGGACCGTGAAGGGTATCATTAAATGTTTGATATGCAATATCTACAATGACAGATTTTAGCAACTTAGGCACAATTCATCACCTTATATTACTTTGTTGATGCAGCAAGGACTGTGTCCTAGTACTGGAAATTACATTATTTTAGAGAATAGATAAGATGTACATTTCTTTACAGAATAGATAAGCAGTGAAATAGTACATATGCTTTAAAATATAACTCTGTAGTTAGAGGCATTTGAAAAGAATACTTGGAACAAATAGGATAATTTGGCACTGAACTTAAAGAAGTTATTCCAAAATCTTCTAAAGAAAAGTACCGAGTGTGGATGCCAAGAGTGATTAAATATCACATTGTGTGATGAAGTGAAAGCATAAATAAGGACGAAGGTGGATTAAGGATAGCGGGAGATAGGAAGAATGTGTTCAAATGAGTAACAGGGCAGAGAATGGGGAAGGGGAAGGAAAGGAAATGAAAAGAGAACAAAACCGGAAACGCAGTTTTGTAAATGGGGAGAGAGGAAGAGTTGAAGAGTGGTTAGGGGAATGGACAAAGTGAATGAAGCAACATTGTATACAGGGACAAATTCACTTTAATGAATGTGATTAGTATGTGTGACAGATATGTACTGATAAAAATAAAGTTTAAAAAGTTAATGTTAAAGATTAAAACGATAGCTCATATGTCTAGAAGTTATATTATCAATGTTTATGAATGAATAAATGTATAAGAGAATGATAATATGAGAAAGGATACCTATGAAAAATCATATAATGATATAAATTAGAAAACATTTTTATCTTAGCATCGGTATTTTCAGATTATTTCAGGACATGGATACTATGTCAGAAATAATTTTATATTGAGTATTTTAAACAAAAAGTATCTTAAGCACATAAAAAATTATAAAAGTCATGTAGTAATCATAGTGTTCACATGATTTACGTAAACTATTAAACATTTACTTCCATGACTTTACCTTCAGCTGAAAAGTTTTATCTTCTCACTTCATTGGAAATATTTTATTTGTCCAATCATATTTTGAAGGAAGCTTTTTTAAAAAAGCATTTTGTTTATTTTAATGAGAAAAAATAGCATTGAAACAGTTTCAAAACAGGTTAGTAGGACAGTTATAATAATTAATAGTTATTATATATTGTAGTCATTCAGAAGAAAAGATGCAGACATGATATTTTGTCTAAATAATATTAGTACAAACCTTTCTTCTCAGTGAACTAAGAGAAAGTAGCTGTATATCTATCCTAACTATCTTGTATATACATTTTTTTCACTAAAAAATGGCCCTTATTTATATCCTTCCCTTTTTTTTTTTTTTGTTTTGTCAGAGATGGGTGTTCCATTGCTGTTAGAGAAGCTGTATTTGGAGAAGTGTATAAAGGACACTTTCATGATTTAATTTGATCTAAGCCATCCAGCAGAAAAGTATAACCATGGGGTATAAAAAGTAATGTCATATTAATATGCTGAGCTATAAAAGTTTCAAGTCAATAATTTCTGATGATTGCCAGTTCTGCTGATAACCCACTACTCTTATGGGCTATTGGATTATATTGGGTTATTTTACTGAATTCAAGTATCTACAATATTTGAAGGAAGCTTTTTTCATTGTGGTAAAAAGGGCAACCAAAGAAGATTAGACTTTAAATTATTAACATATATTCAATCTACATTATGTGAATGATAATATCTCATAAAAATCAATTTTTGTTATTTCCTGTTTATCACAGGAATAGATATTCACTAACTTCTGATGTACAAAACTTGTATCTGCTTCCCTTTTTTTTTCTCATTTTCACAACCTTGTTACTGAGATGGAGAGTTAGGGCAGGCGCCATAGTCTACACTATGCCATATGTTTATTTTTAAGTTAATTAAAATAGTTATCTTTCGCAATATTCTACACAAAATGTTTATTTTTAATTCAAAGTTATATGATGAATGTAAAGCAGAAACAAAGCTTAGGCTTTTGATCATGTTTTTTCTTCTATCTAGCAAAAGATTCCAATGTATACATTTAGATCACCTGCAGACCCAGGCTTACTGGATTCTGTAAGGTTATGCCATATGATATGAAGAAATGATTTCTTATAGCGTATTGTGATTTGAATATGAGTATTTCTCTCTCTCTCTCTCTCTCTCTCTCTATATATATATATATATATATATATATATATATATATATATATGGCTTGTTCTGTAGATTTCTACTACAAAGAGATGGAGGAAATGTTGAGGATGAGAATGAGTAAGAAGTCCTCAATCCTGGATCATGCCTTCAAAAGGGCTATAGAATGGGGCCATCCCCTTCTATGCTCCTAGATATGAGATGCTAGGAACATGCACAGCTACACTACTATTCTCATTCACTATGAGGTTATGCAAGAAAGGAACAACTCCCTAATACTTGACCTCACTGTTTGTATTTTAGCCTTCAAAATTGTCAGATAATTAAATCTCTTTCTCTCATAAGCAGCCTATATCAACTATTTTAGTAAAGTAAAGCAAAGTTCATATATATATAAAATAGGACATAGTCCAAAGATTCTGATGTTTGTTACAGCAACCAGAAAAAAAAAAAGAAAATACACCCATTTTCAATTCTTCAAATTGTGAGAATAGATGAGCTACAATTCCAGGGATACAGGGAGGTCAAGAAACAAAGTTATGGGTGATAGCAAATATCATCTGTGAGCTAAATTGGTTGAACCATGATATTCAGATATTTGGTGAAACTTTTTTTTGTGAATGTTCCAGTGAAATTGCATTTGAGATGAAACTGGCATAAATAGGTTATTGTTGAATAACTCAGATACTTTCACTACTGTTAGTAGGCACCATCTAATCAATTAAAGACCTTAGGAAAAAGAGAAACTAACCTCTCCAATAAAGCATTTTGGTCCTCTTCCATGATCCGTAGACTATGGAGTCTGCCATAACTCTCAATCTCAATAACAAGGTTGTGAAAATAAGAAAAGTGGAGAGAATACAAGTTTTATCATCATAAAATTTGTCAATAGTGTTATAAGGCTAAAGTCAAAAGGGTATTGAAGACCCACCATTAAAAAATAAAAAAACGGGCACAAGATTGCTTGATGCAATTCATGCCATGAAAGAATTCAAACCTGTTATAGTAACTAAATCTGCTCTTGGTGATGATATCAGCTTTGAAAAAAATTTGCAAAAAGCCAGATTCTACTCCAACTGAAAGAGCAGTTATCAGACTATCTGAACACCCAGTACTGAAGAAAAGAAAAGATACGCTGAAATCTACTATCCAGGCCTTTAAAGAGGCAAGACAGAATGCTACTGAAGTTAAGAACACTGCAGAAGAAAATCATTTTAAGGATGCTTGTATTCAGTTGTTGAAGAAAGTAAGTCACAGCATAAAGGAATAAAGACCAGTGAGCAGAAATTGAAAGAAACCGAAATCCAGGCAAAGAAACCAGCAAGTAATTCAGTAGAAAAAATGCCCAAGATGAAACATGGATGCAAATCAGTGCACATTCCAAGACCTCTGTCAAAGCCTTTAGAAAAGGATTCTGTAACTCCCTATGAGTCCCAGAAGACTCCTGCTGACCCAAACATGAAAGAGTTAAGTCAGATAAATAAAAAAGGGTTAGATAGCTTGCTTTGTGATAACAGTGATAGCCAAGATAATTATATGAAGAAGAAAAGGAGTATTTTGATGATAGCACAGAAGAAAGGTTCTACCAACAGTTTTCCATGTCTGAAGTGACTGTTAGTGGTGATGATTTCTTCACTGGAAAGTCATTTGTAAACAAAATCAGGTAATGGCTGCAATACTTCAGGTAAGGAACAAAAACCTCTCCAACAAACTTTAACCTAGAGAAGATATACATGAAATGCATTGGGGTGGGGAATACAAGAAATAACAAAATCAAGTCAAGTGCAAAACATGCAAAGTTTGAATCAGTGTTTTTTTTTTTTTTTTAATTCTTTTCCTCAATCTAAAAGTTCTAGAAGAGAGGGGCCGGGGAGATGGCTCAGTGGAATAAGCGCTTCCCTGGCAAGCGCAAGGGCCTGAGTTCAATCCCCGGTTCCGCAAAAAAAAAAAAAAAAAAAAAAAAAAAAAGGTTCTAGAAGAGAGCATAGAAAACAAGCTCCAAAAACCAAACTCTTAGAAAATGAACATCCTTGGTTTCAGCCCAAGCACAGCAGAGGTGAGACCTTCTTCTACCCACTTGGGACTACCACCACCACTCCATAGCATACCCCCACACCATCCCCATGTGAGAAATTCTGCAGCGTTCTGGGGACCCCCAGATCCAGTCTTAGCCCAGGCCTGGTGAATGTGTGGGAGAGCTGCCTCTCCCCCTTACTCCACCTTGTACCCTCCAGACTCAGCTCAGGCCAGGCATACAAGCCTGAGGTGAAACCCTGCATCTGCAATCCCTGCAGAGAGAGTGTGGGATAGAACCACCCAGCTAGTCCAGGAGCAGAAGATCTTGCCAGAGGGGCACAACAGGATCACTTGCAAAGGCAGCAGCAGAATGGAGCTGAGCACAGCAGCCAGAACCAAGCTAGGCACAACTGCATAGATCAAAACTTTGTAGATATGCACATGAAATTCAGTAGTTGCTAAAAGCATAACTGCACCAAAGCACTACAACAAAGGACAGAAGACATTGCTACACAAAATGCCAATGAGAAGGAACAAACTGCAATCTTTGAACCTAAGGCCAAGCATAACAAGTGCAGAAGACACTAACACAGAACAAAGTGGGAATCACAAATCTGAAATCAATGAATCAGCAGCTTCTGAAATAGAGAAACAGCTGCAGAAAGGTATAGAGGAACTCAGATTGGAAATGAAAAAAAGAAATCATTGAATTAATAACATCTGCAGTAAAAAATCAAATGCAGAAACATATGGAAGAAATCCAATCCCCACCCAGAAAAAGTGCAGAGAACACTAGAGGACACTAGAGGACACTAGCTCAAATATATGAATTAATAGCATTGATAGTAAATAAGCAACAGCATATAGTCATAGAGGAACTCAGAGCAGAATTTTTTTTCTACTAGCTCAGCTCAAAAGTATGAATTAATAGTGTCAATAGTAAATAAGCAACAGTAGAAAGTTATAGAGGAACTCAGACCAGAATACTTTTCTGAAATAAGAAAAGAATTCTCAGAACTCATAGCATCTGAAGTAAAGAATCAACTACAGAAACATAGGAGGAAACCCAATCTGAAAAAGACACTGCAGTAAAAGAATTAATACCAGCTTCTAAAGAAGAGATTGATAAAAAAAAAGAGGAGATTAGAAAAATGACAGATTACTTGAATGATCAATACAGGAAAGAAATAGATCACATGAAGCAGAGTCAAAGAGATATAGAGGAATACAAAATCTCAATCACAAACTTGCAAAAGCATTTAAGTGAAAGTAAAGACAGAGTTTCACATTGTGAAGATGTTGGTGTAGCTAGTGAAAAGGTAAGAAAGGATATCTTAAAAACAACTAGGATGCAGGAAAAAATAATCCACACCTGCAAGATGATGCAAAGATGAACAATGTTAGACTAATTGGCATCAATGAGAAAGAAGGAGTCAATACAAATGACATTAAAAATATGGGCAGAAGTAATAGCAGGAAAATTCCCAAATATTAGGAAATAATCTGACACTCAGGTAACCAAAGCATACAGAATGCCAAGTCACCTCAACCCAATGAAAAACACACCAAGACATATAATAGTCAAGATCCCAGAAATTCGGCAAAAGAATAATATACTGAAAGTCACTAGAGAAAAGAAGCAGATCACATTCAAAGGAAAACCCATCAGAATTAGGGCCGACTTCTCTTCACAAAGCATGAAAGCAAGAAGAGCATGGAGCAGAGTACTTTAAGTTCTCTATGAAAAAAATTCTAGCCCAGACTACTATACCCTGCAAAACTCTCTTGAAGTATGATGGAGAAAAGAAACATTTCCATGACAAAGAACACCTAAAGAATTTCATGGGGCCGGGGAGATAGCTCAGTAGAATAAGTGCTTCCCCGACAAGCACAAGGCCCTGAGTTCAATTCCTGGTTCCGAAAAAAAAAAAAAAAAGAAGAAAAAGAAAACAAGAATTTCATGATGGCAAAGCAAACCCTACACAGGCTACTGAAAGATGTTCAGGAGAGACCAAAATGATCAGAACTCCATGAAAGAGATCGAAAGCAACCAACTAAATAGGGCTAGCAATTAAACACAGGAGAAAAAGAAGTAAATGACAACAGGTAAATGACATGTCAACAATAAGTCGATGCATCTCAATTCTAACCATCAATGTAAATGGACTCAATTCACCAATTAAGAGAAATAGACTGGCACAGTGGATTAGGAAACAAAATCCAAAAATATACGGTATACAAGAAACACATTTAACTCATGAAGATATTAATAGGCTGAAATTTAAAGGGTGGAACACAATACTACATGCCCAGCATCTCAGAAAAAAACATGGGTAGCAATCCCATTCTCAGACAGTTTCAACTTCAAACCAAGAATGATCAAGCAAAATAAAGAAGGCCACTATATACTGGTTAGGGGAAAAATTCAGGAGAAAGAGGTAACAAACATAAATATGTATTCACCAAACATGGGAGCACCCAACTATGTAAAGCAAATATAAATTGACATGAAAAATCTAATATCCAATACAACAAACTTCACAGGAGAACTTAACACCCCCTTTTCCAAAAAAGATAGATCAACCAGACAAAAAATTTAAAAAGAAATAATAGAACTGAAACAGAGCTTGAAACAAATGGACTTGGTGGACATATACAGAGAGTTCCACCCAAACACAGCTGGATACACATTTTTCTCAGTTACATAGGGGTCATTTTCTAAAATAGACCACATACTGGTCCATTGGTCATGTTTAAGTATATGTAAGAAAACAGAAATTACCCCATGCACATTATCTCACCACAGTGCAATGAAACTGGAAATAAATGAAAAAAAAAACCAGAAAAAAACCCACGAAATACATGGAAATTAAATGACACCCTATGTAGCAACCAATGGTTAACAGATGAAATTAAAGAAGAAATTCAACAATATCTACAATTCAATGAAAATTCAAGCACCACTTATAGGAATTTATGTGATACCATGAAAGCAGTTCTCAGAGGGAAATTTATAGCTGGGAACACACACATTAGGAAAACAGAACAGAAAAAAATAAACACTCTAATGCTGCACCTCCAACAACTAGAAGAGGAAGAGCAAAACAAACCCAAAGCCCAAAGATGGGAAGAAATCATAAAGATTGCTTTGCAACATGCGGACATGATATCCTACTTACAAACACTATTAGAACAAATCTCACTGTTCATTAAGAGAATGTAGCTATATATCTATCCTGATCACTTTGAATACACAGATACAAAATTGGCATTCATCTGTATCCCATTTTTTTGTATAGCTCCGTTATTTGAATATTATAGGTGTGTTAACTCAGCAAATATTCCAAAAGAGTTCAGTAGTCCATAACAGTATTGGGTCTTCTACTTGACTGGCAATGTCAGAATTGTTGACCTGAGTCCCCTATAGCTCAACATAACAGTATGGCTTTACTTATACTTCGTTTTTATACTTTTCTGCTGGATGGTTAAGACCAAAATAAAGCCAGAACTATGCAACTACAGTTGTAGCTTTTAGATCTGATACGGTCAGTGAAATCTGCTCAGGATTTATCCTGAGATGTTGTACCTCAGATTATACATCCTTTGTCAGTGTCAGCCACATGGATGAGTCACGGCCATTGCTTGGCTAATGTGCTGTCTGTGAAAGTATGAGAGAATGTTCTCTCTCCATGTGACTCTCCTTAGGCACACTCTACATCACTGATCACTTTCCTCGTTGGCCGCATAATCTCCTTGATTAGAAAATTTGGGACACTACTGAGTTATGTGACATTACAGTACAAGTTTTCCTATGTCCTGAGTCTTAAATGACGTTGGAAGTCTAGGGGTAAAATGTTGGCTTTCCTTGAGGCCCTCCTTTTTCTCTAATATTTGTCTGCAAACTTAGGTTGTTAACCATCCACAAGAGAAGCTTATTGTTATTACCCTACAACCTAGGTTGTTAAGTTTAACGTCACTATCTGTCTGAATATCAAAACATCTTAGGCATAACATGGAACAGATATTTTTCATCAAGTATTGATATAGTTATCTTTAAGTTCCTACAAAATATGATGAAAATACATTTAAAAACTAGAATATATTTTTAAAAATAGGCAAAAATTATTATATAATTCTTATGTTTACATGTAAGTCCAGAAATCTAACCATATACAACCTTGAAGCAGGACAGTCCTACATCATTCCTTTTCCGGTCTCCTGCCTTAATTCACTACCCCCTTATTTTTGAACAATCATCTACCCAAGAGACAGCTGAGCAGCAACAGGCATGTCATGACAAGCAGCCTGTATTCAAAAGACCAGAATGACAGGAAGTCCTAGCATAAATCTACTATTACAAATTGTCATCCTCAGTGCAGTTACTTAGTTCACAGTTAAACTAAGTCTCCACACTATTTCGATAATGGTTGCACTAACTCAATATACATACTTAGTCAGGGTACAAATCATTCCAATTAACTGCTAGATTCAAAAATCTTCTGGAGATTCTCAGGATCATTGCCTTATCCATTTTCTACATATAACTGTATGGTTTGTCACTGTCATGTTTCCTAGCTCCTCTCCTTTCCTCTCTTAATTAGTTAGTCCTCGAGTTCTTGTTTTCCTTTTACTTGTATTACACCTTTCTATTTGTATTTCCTTTTTGAGATCTTATACTAGGGAAAATATATGATATTTACATATGTGCGTCTGGTTTATTTCACTTATGAGTATATCTTCAAGCGACATCCACTTCAATATAAAGGCTTCGAGTTTATCATTCTTTATAGCTGATTAATACTCCATTGTATAAAAATACCACATCTTTTTCATCCATTCCTCAGGTGATGGGCATCTTGGTTGTTTCCAAGATTTGACTATCACAAATTTTGCTGCTATAAACTGAGGCTCACATATATCACTAGGTTATGATTTTTCAGATTCCCCGGGAAAATTCACAGTAGAGGAATAGCTGGTTGAAATGGGATTTCCAGTCCAATATTTCTAAGAAGTCTCCACACTATTTCCATAATGGTTGCACCACCTTTCATTCCCACCAGCAGTGGAGAAGGGTTCCTTTTTCCCCACAGCCTCTCCACATTTTTTGTTAGGTGATTTTTTTACTATAGCCATTCTTTCTCGGGTGAGATGATATTTCAGTGTTGTTTTAATTTGCATTTCCCATATGGTTAGTGATGTGGAGCATTTTTTCATATGTTCATTCGCTTCTTAAATTTCATCCACTGAGAAGTGTGTGTTCATCTCAGATGCCCATTTCTGAAATGGGTCTTTAAATTTTGGGGCCCTAGTGTTTTTTAGTTCTTCATAAATTCTAGAGAGCAGACCTTTGTCTGAGTACTTATTTGTCATGATTTTTTCCAAATTTGTGGGTTGTCTTTTCATTTTGTTGGTAATTTCTTTTGATGTGAAAAAACTCAGAAAGAGCAAGTCCCAGTTGTTAATTCTTTCAACTGTTTCCCGTGTGATTTGATATTTTTTCATGAACTCTTTGCCTACCCCTATGTCTTCAAGAGTTCCTCCTACTTTCTCTTCCAGGAGATTTATTGTCTCTGTTTTAATATTTAGATCTTTAATCCATCTTGACTTTAGCTTATTGCATACTAACCTGGGCCAAGTTTGAGTTTTCGGCATGTAGAGAGCCAGTTTTTCCACCACTATTTGTTCCAGTGAGTATGTTTGGCCTCTTTGTCAAAGTTAACATGGCTGAGTGTCTTTGTAGTGGCTTCAGCATCTTCTAATCTATTCCATTGATACTCAGGTCTATTTTGTTGCCAGTACCATGCTGATTTTATCACAATAGCCTTGTAGTATAATTTCAAGTCAGGAATTGTAATGTTTCCTGCTTTGTCTTTATTGCCCAGGATTGCTTTTCCTATTATAGGTCGTTTCTGGTTCCAAATAAATTTTAGGAATTATCTAGCTCTGTGAGGTAAGTCTTTTGTAGTTTTATATGGATTGCATCAAATCTGTACAACAATTTTGGGAGTATGGCCATCTTCACAATGTTTGTTTTTCTTATCCAGGACCATGGAATATCTTTCCATTTTCTGAAATCCTCTACAATCTCTTTTTTAAGAGTACTGTAATTTTCCTTGAAAAGATCTTTGACTTCTTTAGTTAGATTACTTCCAAGGTATTTCATTTTCCTCACTGCTATTGTAAAAGGTATCATTTCTATAATTTCCTTCCCCGTGTTTGTTATCTGTGTAGAGGAATGCTATTGATTTTTGGGTATTGACTTTATAACCTGCTATGCTACTAAATTTCTTTATTAATTCTAGTAGCTTCTTGGTGGAGTTTTTGGGTCTTCCAAGTAAAGTATCATGTCATCTGCAAATAATTATAATTTAACTTCTTCTTTACCCATTCTTATTCCTTTTATTTCTTTCTCTTGTCTAATGGCTATAGCTAATATTTCCAGAACAATATTTCATACAAGTGGTGATAGAGGACATCCTTGTTTTTTTCAGATCTAAAAGAAAAAGACTTCAGTTTTTCCCCATTTAGAATTATGTTAGCCATTGGGTTTTCATAAATGGCTTTTACCAGATTGAAGTAGGGGCCATCTATTGCAATTTTTTGTAGGACTTTGAACATGAATGTGTGTTGGACTTTGTTAAAATGCTTTTCTGCATCAATGGAGATGATCATGTGGTTTAATTTTTGCTCTATTGATATAGTGTATTACATTTATAGATTTTTGACTATTGAACCATCCTTGCATGTCTGGGATGAATTCTACCTGTTCATGGTTGTATGATCTTTTTGATGATTTGCTCTATTGTATTTGCTAGGATTTTATTGAGGATTTTGGCATCAATGTTCATGAGGGAGATTGCCCTGTAGTTCTCTTTCTTAGTTGGTCTTTCCCTGGTTTTGGTATCATTATAATACTTGCCTCCTGCAATGATTTGGGAGGATTGCTTCCTTTTAAGTTTTATTGAAGATTTTGGGGAGTATACGGACTACATCTTCTGTAAATTTCCTGTAGAATTCAGCTGTGAATCTATCTGGACATGGGCTTTTCCTTGTCGTTAGTTTTTTTTTTTTTTTAAATTCCATCTCATACTTTATTGTCTGTTATTGGTCTATTGAGAGTGGATATATCTTGTTGATTCAGTTTTGGTAATTTGTACCTTTCTAGGAATCTGTTCATTTCTTCTGTGTCTTCTATTCTGTTCGAGTAAAAATTCTGAAAGTTGCTATTGATAATTTCTGAATTTTCACTGGGTCTGTGGTAATTACATCATTTTCATTCCTTATGCTCTTATTTGAATTTTTTCTTTCCTGTTTTTGTTGAGTGTAGCTAGGGGTTTATTGATTTTATTTAACCTTTCAAAGAACCAGCTTTTTGTTTCATTAATTCTTTGAACAGTTTTTTTTTATCTCAATTGAATTAATTTTTGCTCTAATCTTTATGTTTTCTTCCAGTCTTTGTGCTCTGGGTTTGGTTTGCTCTTCCATTTCTAGTTGTTGGAGGTGCAGCATTAAGTTTTTATTTGTTTCCTTTCTGTTTTTCTAATGTGTGCCTTCAAAACTATGAATTTCCTTGTGAGAATTGCTTTCATCGTATCCCATAAATTCCTATAAGTTGTGCTTGAATTTTCTTTGAATTGTAGATATTGTTGAATTTCTTCTTTAATTTCATCTGTTAACCATTGGTGGCTATGTAGGGTGTCAATTATTTTCTATGTATTTAGGATTTTTTTCTGGTTTCTCTTGTTATTTATTTCCAGTTTCATTGCACTGTAGTCAGATAATAAGAATAGGATAATAGGATAATTTCTGTTTTCTTGCATAGACTTAAGCATGACCTATGGTCCAGTATGTGGTCGATTTTAGAAAATGACCCATGTGCAGCTGAGAAAAATGTGTATTCAACTGTGTTTTGGTAGAGCACTCTGTATATGTCCACCAAGTCCATTTGTTTCAAGCTCTGGTTCATTTCTGTTATTTCTTCACTATATTTTGTCTGGATGACCTATCATTTTTGGAAAAGGGATGTTAAGATCTCCTGTTAAGATTGTCATATTGGATATTAGATTTTTCACTTCGATTTAGATTTGTTTTACATAGTTGTGTGCTCCCGTGTTTGGTGCATACATATTTATGATTGTTACTTTTTCCTCTTGAATTTTTCCCCTAACCAGTATATAGTGGCCTTCTTTATTTTACTTGATCATTCTTGGTTTGAAGTTGAGACTGTCTGAGAATGGAATTGCTACCCATACTTTTTTCTGAGGTGCTGGGCATGTGGTATTGTGTTCCACCCTTTAAATTTCAGCCTATGAATGTCTTCATGAGTTAAATGTGTTTCTTGTATACCACATATTTTTGGATTTTGTTTCCTAATCCACTGTGCCAGTCTATTTCTCTTAATTGGTGAATTGAGATGCATTGACTTATTGTTGACATATCATTTACCTGTTGTCGTTTACTCCTTTTCCTTCTGTGTTTAATTGCTTGCCCTATTTAGTTGGATGCTTCTGATCTCATTCATGGAGTTCTAATCATTTTGGTCTCTCTTCTGAACATCTTTCAGTATCCTGTATAGTGTTGGTTTTGCCATCATGAAATTCTTTAGGTGTTCTTTGTCATGGAACTATTTCATTTCTCCATCAAACTTTAAAGAGAATTTTGCAAGGTATAGTAATCTGGGCTGGAATGTTTTTCATAGAAGACTTAAAGTACTCTGCTCTGTGCTCTTCTTGCCTTCATGGTTTGTGAAGAGAAGTCGATCCTAACTCTGATGGGTTTTCTTTGAATGTGATCAGCTTCTTTTCTCTAGCAGCTTTCAATATATTATTCTTTTGCCGAATTTCTGGGTTCTTGACTATTATACGTCTCGGTGTGTTTTTAATTTAGTTGAGGTTACTTGGCGGGCTGTATGATTTGGTTACCTGAATGACAGATTGTTTCTTCATATTTGGGATGGTTTTTTTCTGTCTTTTTTATTTTAATAGATTGATAATTGAAAATAAATTATTTATAAACATAAGTGAATATAACAGTAAATATTGTCCCAAATAAAACTGAAGAAAGAATTTACAGATCAGTCATAATAGTTCACTGTGTCAAAATCAAGAAACATACACATATAATTGGAATTCTCAAAGTAGAAAGGATTAGGCAATATATATTTAAAAATTTAAAATTTCTGAATTTAGTTCAACTTATGATACTGCATTTCCAAGAAAAATGAACCTTTTGCACAACAAGTTTAAATAAAATCATATGAAGACCCACAAAAATGAAATTGTCCATAACTCCTTATAAAGAAAGAAATCATTAAAGTATATACATAAAATATTAGTTATGGAAGGACAAAATTGAATATCATCTTATTCCACATTAGAAAGGAAAATAGGACCAAGTGTGTAAGTGTCTGTACTAATTACAGAAATGAAGTAAAAGAAAATATCTGTCCACTTTGAATTTTATACTTAGCAAACACACCTTAGAAAACTAAAAGTAAGATTTTCTAGTTATAAAAACTTGAAATATTTTAATACCTCCAGATGTAGCATATATGAAATAACAAAGAGCATAATTCAAAAGGCAAGAGAAGTTGCAGTATGCTCCTGGATGCACAATAAAGAGCTCTCAATATGATAGTTATGCAGCACAATATAAAATATTTTAGATGAACCCTTATTTAAAGGTCATTACACATTTCTATGAAAGATTACCAACCTTATGTTGGGTTATATACGTATTTTTTTCATATATATGAGTGTATGTGTGTATAAAAGACAGGGAAGAAGTAATATAAAGTCAACAGAAAATGGAAATAAACTTTTTAAAGTTTCTAATACTAGGATAAGATATCATATGATGTCTTTTACATAAATTGTAAGTCAAATATATAGTATAAATCTTAGAACAAAAAATAAGATTAAGCAATATTCAGAAAATTAAATACTAATCAATTAAAAATTAAATATTTCAAAACAACTGAACTAAGAAAAAGTTTTCATGATAGCAAAGAAGTACTGAGTAAAACATGAGACAAATATTGGAATGGAAAATAAATGACCAGCACTTCTAACATTTTGGGAATAGGATATCACACAAAGTTCTAGTGTTTTGTGGACATGCAGAATGACCATGCCAGTTACTGGTGGCCAGGCATCACTTGTGGGACTGAGCTACAGCTATTTCTGTGAAATCCACCTTGTAGACTCAGATAGAATCATGACCCATAGGGTGGAAGGGAAGTCCATTTGTAGAGTGTGCTGATGGAAATATTTTGCTGTTGAACACAAAATAATAACTTAAAGACTACTACTGTATACCTCTTATTCTCCTGTGTTTGGTTGTTTGCCCTATTTTATTGGTTCTTTCCATTCTCTTTCATGGGTCTGTGATCAACTTGCTTCCTGTCTAGAACATCATTTAGTAGTCTGTGTTTGGGAAGTTTTCTGCTATTACTTATGCCTATATTTTTTTAATGTCATTTGTATTGACTCTTTCTTTCTAATTGATGCCTATTAGTCTAACATTGTTCATCTTTGTATCATCTTGTAGGTGATGGATTATTTTTTCCTGCATCCTAGTTGTTTTTAAGACATCCTTTCATACCTTTTCACTAGCTGCACCAGGGTCTTCAAGATCTGAAACTCTGTGTTCACTTTCACTAAAATGGTTGTTAAAGCTTGTGAATGAGATTTTAAGTTTCTCTATATCTCTTTGACTCTGCTTCATGTGATCTATTTCTTTCCCGTATTGATCATTCAAGAAATCCGTCATTTTTCTAATCTCCAATTATTTTTTATCGATGTCTTCTTTAGAAGCAGTTATTAATTCTTTTGCTGCAGTGTTTTTTTCAGATTGGGTCTCTTCCCTATATTTCTGTAGTTGATTCTTTACTTCAGATGTTGTAAGTTCTGATAATTTTTTTTTATTTCAGAAATTTCTGCTCTGAGTTCCTCTAAAACTGTCTGCTGTTGCTTATTTACTATTGGAGCTATTATTTCGTACATTTGAGCTGAGCTAGTAAGAAAGAATTTCGCTCTGAATTCCTCTATGACTTTCTGCTGTTGCTTACTAACAATGCTATTAATTCATATGTCTTAGTTACTCTTCTCTCGTTGCTGGGAGAAATACCAGACACTCGAAGGAAGGAAAGGTTTATTTAGCTCACAGTTACTGAAGGTTTCAGTCCATACTCAGCTGGGTCCAACGCAGAAAAGCACAGAGCAGAAAGCAACCTTTCATGGTGGCGGCAAAGAGCAAGAGAGCAAGGGAGGGGTAGCAGCAGCTCAAGCAGCTAGCTTCTCTTCCCACCTTACATTGTAATGCAAATTACCTGCCCCAGGTTAGGGGAAGTACTCACACCTATGGGTACTTCCCAGTATTTACCCACCTATGGGTAATTCCAGCAGTACTAATACCCATAATCCCAGCCTTGGATCACACATAATCCCAGTGGATCATGAATTAACACAAACTCTAGAAGTCCTCACCCCATGACTGCATGAGGCTTTGGGGGGACAACTAGACACAAACCATAACATCATACATTTGAGTTGAGCTAGTGTCCTCTGCACTTGTTCTGGGTGGGCACTGGCTTTCCTCCATATGTTTCTACATTTAATTCTTTACTGCAGACGTTTTTAAATCAGGCATTCTTTTTTCATTTCCAATCTGAGTTCCTCTATACCTTTCTGCAGCTCTTTCTTTATTTTGGAATCCATTGATTCATTGATTTCAGCTTTATGAGTCCCACTTTGTTCTGTCTTAGTGTCCTCTGCACTTGTTATGGGTGGGCTTGCGTTCTGAGATTGCATTTTTTTCCTTCTCATTGTCATTTTGTGTAGCACTCTCTTCTGACCTTTGTTGTAGAACTTTGGTGCAGTTATAACCTTAGCACCTACTGAAGTTCAGGTTCAGATCTATGAAGTTTGGATTTATCCAGCTGTGCCTGGCTTGGGTCTGGCTGCTGTGCTCAGCTCCTTCCTGCTGCCACTCTTTGGAGTGATAATGTTGTGCCCCTCTGGCAAGATGGTCTGCTCCTGACTAGCTGGGTGGTTCTATCCCCTACTCTCTCTGCAGGGATTGCAGTTTCAGGGTTTCACTCAAGACCTGTATGCCAGGCCTGAGCTGGTTCTGGAGGGGGCAAGGTGGAGTAAGGGGGAGGGAAAGTTCTCCAACACACTCCCAGGCCTGGGCTAGGACTGGATCTGGGAGTCCCCAGAAAGCAGCAGATATCTCACTGGACCAGCGGGTCGGGGAGGTGTGCTGTGGAGTGCTGGGGGTGTTCCAATGGGGGTAGAAGACTGTCTCACCCACACTGTGCCTGGGCTTGGACTGGCAGCTCCTGCTGGTGCAGGGTAGCTGGAATCTCTCCCACACACTCACCAGACCTGAGCTAAGACTAGATCTGGGGTTCCTAGAATGCAGCAGTAATTCTTATTCGGTAGGTGGGGTGGGGTGGGGGGTGCTACGGAGTGTTAGGAGGCCCCCAAAGGGGTGGAAGAGGGTCTCACCTGAGCTGTGCTTGGGCTTCAATTGGCAGTAGCCTGGGGTGTCTTTAGTATTATCCATACATCAAGATGGACAGATGCTTTGCAATCCCTTGCTTGTCCAACAACCAGGATGATAGCTGAGCAAGCCATGAGAGACTTCATGGAATCAAAATAATGTTCACAAACTGAACTCTGAAGACACATTTTATTAAGCAAATAACTTAGTATGAAAGCCACTACATAGGGCTGGGGAGATAGTTCAGTGGTCTAAGCACCTACCTGGCAACTGCAAGGACTTTAGTTGGATTCCTGGTACTGAATACTGTGCCAGTCCATGAAGCAAGTGTGGTGGTTTATACCAGGAATCCTGGTGCTAGGGAGGTGGAGAAAGGAGGACCACTAGGAGTCTATATTCCATAGTGAGACACTCTATCAAATAAATTAGTTTAGAAAAAGAAAAAAAAATTCCACCACAGACGTAGTAGAGACAATTGATCTATCAGATGATTCAATATCAATGAAGGAGCACAAGAAAGGTGAATAAAATTAGGTAACATGCTATATCTAGAGGAAAGTAATAACTTTCTACTAACAAACTTAAAAAAAGACATTTATTGATATCCAAGAAATAATTCAAGAGTGTCTCCAAAAAGAAAGAAAACAAGAGTAAACAAGAAAAATGAGAAAATTATGAGTATGATAGAAAATTTGGTGAAAGCAGATGAAGCAATCGATGCTATGAATGAGGTACTCAACAGTAATCAGAACAAGGTAACAAATATCACAACTGAAAAATTCAATACATCAAATAAAAATTAGATTAAAATTCATAATAACATGCTAAATCAAAAGCATGGTTTCTGAGTTTAGATGGTAGGGCTGGGCAGGTAGCTCAGAGCTGGCAACTGGCCAAGACAGGAGGATCACCATGAGCCTGAGCTATGAAGGGAGACCCTATATCAAACATGAATAAAAAGATAATAAACTCAGATGATAGACCTTTTGAAATAATATCATCGAAAAAATAAGACATACAACCAAAAACAAGAAAAAGACCAATTTAAAGAAAAAACCTCCAAGACTCACGGAACATCATTACATATATACCCATGGATCCTGTGGGGATTCCAAAAGATGAAGGGAATTTTTACAGCATGGCACATTTAAGAGACCCTCCTTTAGGCTAACAGCAGCTTCAGGATAAGTGTAAATGCAATAATATACTTCTAGCTCTGAAAGAAAAAACTTCAATGTGGAATACTATAGCCAGGGAGATAGTTCAGTGGTTTAAGTATCTGCCTGGCAAGCACATGGTTCTGAGTTCAATCCCTAATACTGAAAAAAGAAAAAATAAAAAGGAATATTATAGACACCAAAGTTTTCTTTAAGTGAAGACAGGATAATGACTTTCTCACCCATTTATCCGAGTTTGATTTAGAATATAGTAGTGGTCAACCTAAAGCATACATGCCACAGTAGGCTGCTTGTGTCATTGAATGTTCTAAAATGTTCACCATTGGTGATTTAAGTCAATTAACATTGTGCTAGTAATATATTTAGAGAGAGGAAAGAAGAAAAATGGAAATAAAAGAGAAAAAGATTGAGGTTTACAGTGGTTTGAAATTCATTAGTCCAAGACATTATACATCTAAGCTTTCTAAAGTGGCTGCCATTGGAACTTGGATGACTTTTGACTCTGGGTTTTGCTGTGAAACCTTGCAATTATTTAGTAATTAAAATCTCAAATATTCTAAGTTCTAAATGCTGATGTCTCTTTTTTTTCCTCAAAAATTAGTTGGACCGAAAATTCCATATCCTTGAGAAGCAATGCCTTCCCAAAACATATCGCAAAAGTGAAGAACTTGGAAAGAAAATATATGAGAAGCTTCTTTCTGAAGACATCTTTAAGGATGAGT
Source organism: Octodon degus (assembly GCF_000260255.1). NCBI lineage: Eukaryota > Metazoa > Chordata > Mammalia > Rodentia > Octodontidae > Octodon > Octodon degus. The sequence goes on from NW_004524582.1 coordinate 1,816,860, forward strand.
TCCAGTGGCAAGTTCATTTATTCTGCTAAAGTAGTCCCTTTGTCCAGAAGCTATATTCCTGTAAGTTACCATAATATGGAAAATCTGGATTTGAAAGGTATGGTAAGCTGGAGTGGTGACATATGCTTGTAATTCTAGCACTCAGGAGGTTGAAGCAGTAAGATTGTCATGAGTTCAAGGCAAGCCTGGGCTACAGCAGCAAGAAAGGAAAGTAACACAAGTGAGAATTACCCATCCAGCAGAAAAGTATAAAAAGGAAGTATAAGAAGTAAAGCCATGGTGTTATGTTGAGCTGTAGGGGACTCAGGTCAACAATTTCTGACATTTCCAGTCAAGCAGAAGAACCAATCTATTATGGACTACTGAACTCTTTTAGATTATTTTGCTGAGTTAACACACCTATAATATTCAAATAACGGAACTAAACAAAAAAGGGTATACAGATGTATGTCCATTTTGTATCTGTGTATTCAAACTGGTTAGGATAGATATAAGTTACATTCTCTTAATGAATAGAGGGATTTGTTCTAATGGTGTTTGTAAATAGGATATCACGTCCGCATCTTGTACAGCAAATAACCTCTAAGAAGAATGTATGCAACGTGTTAATTATTGAAACTGTTCTACCAATTTGGTTTGAAACTGTCTCATTGCTATTTGCTTCTCAATAAAATTATGAGAAAAACAGAATTGCAGATTAGACTAATTATTACTGCTTTAGTTATTTGTGAAAAGAATACTGAAGGTAAATAGATTAAATTAGTACAAAGTGAATTGAAGGCCAGCATAAACTATACAATAAGACTCTGTCAAAAAAAAAGAAAGTAAAAACAAGGAAGGAGAAAGAAAGAGAGAAAGAAAGAAAGAAAGAAAGAAAGAAAGAAAGAAAGAAAGAAAGAAAGAAAGAAAAAAGAAAGAAAGGAAGGAAGGAAGGAAGGAAGAAAGAAAGAAAGAAAGAAAGAAAGAAAGAAAGAAAGAAAGAAGGAAGAAAGAGAAAAGAGAGCCATGGTATAGATGTAAAAATTCTTGTTGAGGCAGTAAAATTTAGGGATAAATTTTCATCAGAAATTTGATACAATTTGTGAAAATTCCATTGCCAATGTACTTAAGATTTATACATCATAGGAATGTAACAGAAAGTAAAATAATATAAGAGAGTGTAGATAAAACTTTTCTTTGTTTTAAGTTGTTTATCTCACATATTTGAAATGACTATAGCAAGCTACACTACCAGTGATACATGGGCAGTGCCTATACAATCCAACAAAAGTAACAATAGCGATTCCTCCAGATGCCTGGTGCCCAAGTATCTTGATGAGAGGGGAATGTTACTCATTCAGGTATACAGTTCACATACAAATCAGTCTTGAGTTTTCATGTTTCCTCACTAGAAAAGTGATCTTTAACACCTAATCTTGTTATTTTACTTACAATTTAGGATGGCAAATGATGGAAAGGCATTTAGAAATCCAGTGTTACTAGGTCTTGGTCTTGCCTGCTGACTAAAGATACAAAATTAATTAAATTAAAGTTTAAATCCTATGGCCCTTTTATAGGACACACACACACACACACACACACACACACACACACACACACTCACTCAAACTGTCAAACTCATGAGATAAATTTGGAAGAAAGGTGAGTGTGTTGTTTGAGTATGAGTTGTTCCTAATGAAGAAGTTTCTCTATCAGTTCTCTAAAACAAAATTGAAATATTAGTAAATTAAGAGAGTATTGTAACACTTTATTATACAAAGAATATGTTTTGTCATATAACTTCAACAGAGTTCTGCTACTTCTCTTGGCTCATAAAAATCTAGAATTTTAGCCCATTTCTTCATAAAAATGATGATAATATACTTTTATGAGGACAGATTTTAATTGAACTGAGTATGGATTGAAAATTTAATTGGAAAGGGATTTTTAAATTGTCACATCAGGAATCCATTCAATTTAGGCTAGTGCCAGATTTGTAATTTTTGTCATTTATTTTGGCAGTGCAATTTTTTAAAGAATAATTCTCCCATTCATGAGAATAACAGTGTAACATTTTAATCACATTGGTAAATACTGTGATTAGCTAGATACACATTTTTGTGGTTATAGCACACATTTACTAAAAAATAACAACCAATTTCATTTATTGGAATTAAATTTCAATCATGATTGTGAATCTGTGTGGAGAAATAGAATTAAGTGACCATGCTGAGAGTATTTATGTGAAAAATGTGTACATTTGCTATGACTCATTGACCTCTTTCCAACCAATTTCACTTAATTGTAAACATTCTTTCTGGTGTGTTGTGGAAAATTTTGAGCTGCAAAGAGCTATTAGAATGCATGTCTGGACACTTAACATGCAATTTATCTGTCATGGGAAAAGAACACTATCTTAATATAAACAAAATGACTTATAAATTTGTCTTCTACTTGATAGTATTTTCTTTAATATAAAGACAACTGAGACTGCACCTAGTGGTCTTCTCTTGAGTACTGAATGGATGCGACTGGTCCTGCAAATATTTGCAGTAGAATCAATAAACTGTGTCCAATCATGATGATAAATAATTGAATTGATGGCCATATAAGAAGTACCTATGGGGCCTGGGGAGATGGCTTAGTAGAATAAATGCTTCCCTGGCAAGTGCAAGGGCCTGAGCTCAACCCCGGTTCCGCAAGAAAAAAAAAATAAGTGAAAGGTACATATGGAACTATCAGTTCTCTTATTTTCCTTTAGTTGCATTTTGCATAATTTACTTGAAATATTCTGTACTAAATAGTTATATATTATCTGTCACTTATGTTTTTATACTCAACACTTTATATCAAAATAAGAATTTAATTTTTTTTTCATTATATCTAATATCATTTTTATTCATGACATGGTCAGATTATTCCAACTTTTCAGCACTAAGAATTCTTTCAACTTAACTCCTGTATTTCTTCTGCATATTCAAGTTTTTAAAGTTTACTAATTTTTTACCTTTTTGTAATGCATTTAGGACAGGGTCTACAGGGTCTCAGTACGTAGATCAGACTGGTAGTGATTCTCCTGTTTTCAGCCTTGCAAGCACTGGGATTGCAGGCATGCATCTTGATGCCCAGTCTCAGTGCACCCCAGGGGCCGGGCCGCATGGCACCCTGGGGATTGAACCCCAGCTATTGAGCTCTGCCTAAGCAGGCACTTTGGTTAACTGAGATATCTGGCCGGCCCTTTACTTTCCTACCTTTTAATACTCCAAGATATTTCATACTCCTCTTGCGTATTCTCTAACCCATTCATAGAATGACCATATTCTGTTGAGCACAGGTTGCTTATGATGGGGAAGATACTGCGACAGATCACAATTTCCTGTGTGCTTGTAGCTAGGAAGGCATTGCATCTAAGCTCTTTCAGGTCAAAGCAGTGTGCTTAGGTGTCATGTAAGGTTTCCAGTATTTTAACAGATTTCATATTCTCTGACCATTAGCTCTTGCTTCTGCTTTACCTTTTATGTTTGTGTCATGTGTCTTTGGTGCTAAGTTAGGAAACATTTGAACACTATTTTAAACTGAAATATTTGGTATTCAAGTTTGTCCCTACATTGTAGGTTAGTTCATACTTTTCTATATCATTTGTGTTCTACTATTCAGTGCCTTATTCACTTATGAGTTCTGATATTTATCATAGTAAGCCTAATCTTAACACATGAGCATATGTTGATTAAAATGATTTTATAATTGTGTATAACAAACTATATAAATATAAACACCATGAAGATGTTACTTAATTTTAATTTTATTTTCTGTGCTCAACACACCTAATGGGACTTTTGAGGAAATTGCTCTTGTGTTCCCTTTCTTGCCACGTAAGAATCCATCTACATTGTCACTTACAACTCTGCATGAAATTGAGAGTGCTGGGATGTGTAAATGTAACGAACATGGTTTGTCCAATACTCTGCAATAGTGAAGTCAATAGTGTGCCATATAGAAGTGATGATTATGTGAACTACAGAAAAAATGTGGGTTGGAACAAGGTGGATTATTTGAAGTCCAAAATAAAATGAATGAATAAAATTGATATTTATGTTGATAATTGGTTTAAAAATTAGAAAAGTATTTCCCCATTTATTTTATTTCAGAAGAAATCACCTACTCTATATTTCTTGCTATTGTGTGTATTTTAATTTCATTTATATTTAGATTTCTCTTTAGTGATGTGATACTCTTAATATTATCCACTTCTAAATCCATTCAACTTCAAGGACATTGCAATTTTTAATCTGTAATGCCACATGAATTGAGAGGACAGGATTTTCTACATTGATCGTCTTACTTTTTTGCATGTCAAAATATAAATCACAGTTGTCATTCAATTGGCTACAAAATTGATCACCCATATCTGGCAAGTGGCTCCCAGCTGTAATAGATTCTATCCAGGACCTGGGCATGTCATCTTCTGGTGGACATCTGCCCAAAATAACTCAGTTCACATTCATGAATTGAGTGTCACCAACGTGCTTTCTGGTAGGTTTTCTCATGGCCTCTGAAAAGAAGCTGACACTGATTGAGTATCACACTCAAACTTCTATCTGCCAAACAGAGCAAAACGTGCTTTGTGCTCTTGGCAAGATGAAGAATCTTGAAAAACATAAAAGCCTCAAGGACACCCAGCAAAACACTGTCTGGAACTGCTTGGTTACAAGATCACTTTATGAACCCAGGTTAGCTACAGACTCAGTTTGCTATCTCTAACATTGATGGCACCTTCTTTTATTTCATCTTCTGATTAAACTGTACTATTTGTCCATATGCAAGAACATAACCCAGATTTACTAACAAAAGCCTATAGATATCTTTGCAAATTTACAACTAAACAGTCACATTTTCGACATTGTTTTCTGGTCTACTTGCTGAAACAGATAGTTATAGTCATAAATCTTTAGTAAACTAAAAAATTTCATGTATTTCTAGGTTTGTCTTACTAAAATCATACTAGAAAGAGAAATCTTTCTTTCAGGATAATTATTTTCTCAGCTGCAGGGAAGGGTCAAATTCCCAAATATCTTTATTTCAACAGTAATATTATTCCCAATAAAATAACATTTTTCCTTTGGAAAAAATATATTGCACAAAAATGCTATAAATACAATATAATATAAAGATTATCTGTTTGAAATTGTGACAGAATAGCTGCTGCTTTACTATAGATTCTTTCCATTCTACAGGCAAATTTTGTCTTCATAAATAAACACTATAGAGCTAATTAAAATTTTAGATCTGTGAGCAAACTTTCAGTATGTATTTGTGATTTTATTGGTAACATCAGAAAATATTGAGCACTACTTATTTTTGAAATATTTTATTTAAGCATAGGCCAGATAGCTGGGCAGATTAAAGAGCCTGCTAGGGCAGAGACAGGGACTAGGATTTGATCCCCAGCATGCCATGCTGGCCTCCTCCCTGAGTGCTCTAATACGTTGAGTGAGACTGAGTGCCGTGGTGCGTGCCTGTAATTCCAGTGTTTAGGTAGCTGAAAACAAGAGGATCACTACAAGTGTGATCTGTGTAGTGAGATCCTGTAGACTCTTTATTAAATACATTAAAAAAACAATTATTACAATCAAAGAGTTATATTTATGTACAGATGAATTATTATATAATTCTCTAAGTTTTTAATATTAAGGAAACAAAGTGTTTTGGAGGCTTATTATTGTGTATAGGTCACCAAGTCTCCATAACTCTATGAACACAACAATTATCATAATCTGGGGGGCTTGTCCCAAAAGACTACTAGTTTAATGAGAACTTCCTTATATCTGTGGTGCACACCCTATATTTTGTGCACATCTATCATAATTGCACCCTTATCACTCTCAGAACTGAATGCCATAAAATATGCTTAATAAATACTTTAAAATTATTGTTTAGCACAACTTTGGCTTGAAACTTCCAGACAAATGTTATGTGAGACTTTTGTAATCTGAATATTCTTCCCATTCAGAATCGATTGTTTTCTTTGTAAAAAAAAATTATTTATTTATTTATTTATTTATTTATTTATTTATTACAGGGTCTTTCTACACAGTGCAGAATTGTAGAGGTCCCCCGTCTCAGCTTCCCCAGCTCTGGAATTACAGATGTTTATAAGCATGCCTGGTTTTGAGGCCAATATTTGGGATCAAAATTGGGTCCTTGCACTTGCCAGACAAGTGCTTTAGATCACTGATCTATCTCCCCAGCCAGCATCCATTATTTTCCTTCAGTGCAATGTCACCAAAATATACTGATGCTATACCATATCTAACTATCCTGGAAAATTTTATGATTTTTGTTTTTGTTTGTTTGTTTGTTTAGAGGAACTGGGGATTGAACTGAGCCATCTCCACAGCCCCCAATATTATGCTTTTAAACAAATATTTTTAAAATATATGTATGACAGGGATACAAATAAATCCAACTAAATTCATAGAGCTAGTTAAAATATCATATAGTTGGAAATTATTTAGAGTTATTTTCCATATGTATTGTCAATGAAAATTTTTGGAAAACTAATAATTTAGTGATAATATTTAACAAGTGAATAATTTTTCTCATTGTAGTTTTTGTTCTCTTTAATTGAATGTGAATTTCTGTGATGCTTTCAAAATGTATTTTTCAGGTATGCACTTGCAATAAAACATTATATGGTAACTATAAATATAAATTCCACTACATTAAATACAAGGAGAAACAGTTTGAATGCCAGCATGACTTCTATGAAAACTGTGAAAAACTGTAACACTCAGGTTTTATTAAGCTAAACATATTAATAGAATGATGGAGAAAACATCATTTTCTAATGTTGCATAAAAGCTTTAGTTAATATTTAACAATGACCCCTGATAAAATTTCTTAGAAAAATGGAAATATGGTGCAATCAGTTAACATGTTAAAAGAAAGATTCTGATGATGTCAGTGCTGCTGATCTTGTTTCATAACATTAGCAACGTTTTTAGAAAGCTGGCTTTCTCATTGCCAGACTTCTCAGTAAGTAAAAAAATCATCAGAATGTGAATTAATTTTTCATTTTCAAATTGAAAAATGTTCACTTTCAATTAAAATCTTATTAAGCTCAAACTTCATATAGATGTTTAAAGCTAGGAATATAACTCAGGCACAGTGACTGCCTGGCAAGCATAATATCCTGAATTCAGTTTCCAGGGCCAAAAAGAAAAAAAAACAATAACAAATAAAAACCCAAACAAAACAAAACAGAAAAAGAAATTTTAAAAATGTTTTAAATATGAGATT
>NW_004524582.1:1824432-1825116 GCF_000260255.1 Octodon degus
AACTATGCATTTATTGCAGTATCTATCAAATTATCAGTATTGTAATTATCATGGATGTCCAAATAGCCTTGAATATTCAAGCTATTATGATTATACAAAAGACCTTTATTTAAACAAAAAAACAATCTTGAGCAAATTAAACAAAGCAATGGGCATAATATTACCTAGCTTTGAAAGATATTAAAACCCTATCTTATACAAAAGACAATTTCACTTCCATAAAAATATATGCATAAACCTGTAGGGTTTAAGCCCAACTGTGACAAAGGAGGATTAAAGAAACAGAGTTAGTTGGGACTGTTAGATTCACAAAGTGCTGCCTCTGCTGAGCAGAGGGCTCAGTGTTGACTTACCTCCCTTATTCACACAGACGCAGGAACCAGCAAGTAGACAAGCAGAAGATTCATCTGCCTCCCAGTATCTATACCTCATATTTTAGTGGACAGCAGGTTCACAGCCGTGTCGACTTCTCCCTGGAGCTCAAAGTGTGCCATCCGCACACCTGAATGCTACCAGAGGAACACAGCTTAACACCTTTCTCCTTTGCACTTGCTGAGAAGGTTGATCAGGCCTCAGTTCTCACCTGGTTTCCCACAGAAAACAATAGAACAGAATAGAGAACACAAATATCAACATATACAGACAGACATACATGCACACAAACACAAGCACACAAACAAATGA
>NW_004524582.1:1826141-1827717 GCF_000260255.1 Octodon degus
ACCACTGAGCTATCTTGGGGCCCAAGAATAATTTTTTTTAATATTGCTCCCAAACACAAGAAACAGAAGTAATCATAGGGAAATGTATAATATATTAAAATAAAGTATTCAGTACAGCAAAAAAATATGAATACAATGAAGAGACACTTCACTAAATCAGAGAAATAGAGCCAGGGAGATAGCTCAGTAGAATAAGTGCTTGCCTGGCAAGAGCAAGGTCCTGAGTTCAATTCCCAGTACTACCTAAATATATAAATAAATAAGATAAATATTCAGATACTATGTATCTGATAAGGGATTAATAACTTGAACATGAAAAATTTTTAATGAACCAAAAGCAAAGCAAAGTCATTTTTTAAAAACATTGAGGTTGGATCATAGCATGTGGTGGCAGCCCAGCCCTTGGTGGGGGCTGAGACATTGAGACAATGATTGAAAGTGGGCATGGTGGCACATTCCTGTGATCCCAGCACTTAGGATGCTGAAAACAGGAGGATCACTATGGGTCTGATCTCTGTAATAAGACCTAGTAGACCCTGTACTAAATACAAAAGAGAGAGAGAAAAAAAATCCAATTGAATTAAGAGTGGGGGGAAAACCTGAGTACACATTTTTTTAAGAGAAAACATTAAAGGCCTACCAATATAGCTCAGCAGACTAAGCACCTGCTTAGGCAAGTGCAGGGACTGTGGTTTGATATCCAGCACCATATGCTGTGCCTGCCCCGCCCCTGGGCACAATGAGTGGGCCGTAGAGTCCAGGTGTGATGGCACATGCCTATAATCGCAGTACTGGGGAAGCTGAAAACAAGAGCATCATTACAAGTCCAAGCTGCATAGTAAGACCCTGTACCAAATACATAAATTGTAAAATTTATAAAATCAGCTAGAAGGACTATCATCAAAAAGCCAAAACTAACACTGTGAATAGGGATGTGAAGGAGAAACTAATGTACTGTTGGTGAGAATGTAAGTTAGTATAGCCAAAATGGACAATGTCAATGTCCATCGAACTTTAACAAATACAATGATATCAGGGAGAACTGACCAGCCTTTGGAATATACCTTATTTATTTATTGTGCCACAAATACTAAATGTAAAAATCTAAGCTTTCAACACATTTTAAATGTACAATATCACCTGATTAAGCAATTTCATTGTACAGTGTGTACATTATTTAATGAAAACATAATTTCTTTAAAAATTACCTGCAGTAACTTATTGATTATAGCACTGTCACATTAGTCAACATGTAGACTCAAGTTAAAACTACATCAACAGATCACAAGCAGATAAACAGATTAATATGATATCATATATATACATATATAATGTTTATCAGTATATATCTCTGTCTATGTCTACGTCGATCTCTATGTCTGTATCTATATCTATATCTATATCTGCTGGAGCAATGGCTCAGAAACATAAGTGCCTGCCTGGCAAGTGTAAGGTCCTGAGTTTAAAACAAATGAGATATCATTATTTTATGAGCCTGGACTTTAAATTCAAAATGTGCAATGAACTAATTCAGGTACAGAGAGACAAATACAAATATACAAGTATTATGTGTGTG
>NW_004524582.1:1828932-1833753 GCF_000260255.1 Octodon degus
CACACACACACACACACACACACACGTAAAGCAGAGAAAAAAATTAAATAACACACATTTCATATGCTTGACACATAGTCATGTAAAAAATACATCTCAATGTAAATATATGCATGAAAAATGTGAGTAAATTTTGAAAAAATTACAAAAAGACATGAATTTTTTAGAACATAAAAGAACTGGTAGTATGATTAGTCATATAAATACAAAGTAAAACCATGGTAAGATGCTATTACAGAACATTTAGTTCTAAGCGCTATCAAGATACAAAAGAAAAACAATCTATATTGTTGATTAGCATCTAGAATTCTGAAAATATTTTATAAAATTGTGCACTAATTTCAAAACTAGTTTATTATATATGATCCTTTAACCCAGATATTTAACTTTCTAGTATTTACTCAAAGAACAATATAACATTACATTTTAATATGTATACAGAAATGTTGGTAGAATCTGTATTCTATTTTTATGAGTTTTATGCATGTGCATTTCAAAGTCTATGGGGTTTTATATTATAATTTGTCTCAGTAAATAGCATCTCAAAGAATTTAACAAAAATACATATAAACAAAAAATAAAACAATACAATGTGATATACTGTAATCATGCAGATAATAAGCTCAAGAAATTTGGGAGAGTTGGTATTATATTTTTGAGAGATAGGTAAAATTCAATATTTCATTTTACAAATGGTACATGGAGGTATTACACGACAAAAATAGTATTGATTCATCCTGGTGATATCACAAACATAAATGCAAACAAAAACAGCATCAATGTTTGACACACAAACAAGAGTCAGCCTAGTAAAATGCTTTTCCTCTGCAAACTATGCGATAGATATACAGCACTCCAAATGGATTAGAACACTATTGCATATTATGACTCATCTAATATTAAAAATAAAAGTTAACGCACATAATTTTCATGTTCATGGATAGTAAGTTTTAATAATTTTTATATATTCATTTCTTACACATTATGTTATCCTAACAGGGTTCATTAAATTTTAACAAATGCAATATTACCAAGTTTATACCAAAAACCTTTGGAATTTATACTTTATTTGTTGACTGTGCCACAAATACTTCATGTAAAATCTACCTTGCTAAGTATTTTGTCTACAATATAGTATTGTTAACTTTTAAATATATGTACAGCACATGTCTAGAATTTATTCATTTTATGTAACTATATTCATGTCTTTACTTATTAATTTCCCATCACTCCATGCCTTGGGCCCTGCTGACCAATTTTTCGCTCTCTGAATCTATGTGTTCGACTACTTCAGAAACATCACACAAAGGGAATCTTCCACTATTTGTCTTTGTATGAGTGGCTTAGTTGGTTTCAAATAATTTCTCCACAGTTTATCTATGATATAGCAAATAACATTTTTTCCTTATAGCAGATTAATACCCCATTGTATGTAGCTACCATGTTTTCTTTACCCATTAATCAGGTCTAAGGAGCATGAGTTGCTTTTGGCAGTTGTGAACAGCGCAGCAATCAACATTTGGGTGCTGCTGTAGCCTTAAGATCCTGTTTCAGTTCTTTGGAATAATTATGCAGAATAGAATAGGTTGCAGGATTGTAAAGCCACTCCACATTTAATTTTCTAAAAAGAATCTCCTGCTTCTCACAGCAGCTGCAACATTTTTCATTCCCATCAACAGTCTACTGGGTTCCAATTTATCCATTCTCACCAACCACTGTTATGTTTTTGTTAGCTTGGTTTGTTTGATAGAAACAGCTAAGAGAGGTGAGGTGACATTTCACTGTGATTTCAACTCACATTTTCTTGATTATCAGTGTTTTCCATATATGTGTCAGATTTCATGTGTTTTCTTTGCAGAAAAGTCTGTTAATCTCTGTAGCCTCCTTCATACTGGATTTTTAAAATTCATTTTAATGAGAAAATAAGATAGCAATAAAACAGTTTTAAAACAGGTTAGTAGGACAGTTACAATAATACATTGCATACTGTTGTCATCATAGTGGTCATTCAAAAGACAAGATGCAGACATGATATCTTGCCCAAACAACATTAGTACAAACCTTTCTTCTAATTGAACTAAGAGAAAGTAACCGTATATCTATCCTTAGTATTTTGCATATACATATATATTTTTTACTACAAAATAGTCCTTTTTTCCCCCCTTTTATTGTTTTGTCAGAGATGGATGTAGGGATTTGATTTGTGTGTGTTTGTGTTTATGGGCATAGCATATTAGTTCAGTGGATTTCCACTGTTTATTTTTCATCTTGTCTCCTGAGCTTTTTTTTTTTTAGCCATGAAATAATAGCCAAGACCAATTTTATAAATATTTATCCTTATGTCTTGTAGGGTTAGAACCATCTTATATCAGTTTAAGTCTATCGTTTATCAGAGAAAGTTTATAGCTAGTTTTTCCACTACTATTGAAATAGCAGATGTAAACATGGAAACACACCCAGGACTTGGAGGCAGATTTATTTATAACATGGGCAGTGACTAGGATCATTCCCAGAATATGAGAGTGATCTCTGGTGGTCTAAGGCTTTTTTATGATGCACAGCAGGAAGTACAGCAGCTCTGATTAGCTCACAGGGTGTGATTGTAGGTCAAAAAGATGGATTAATGATCAGCAGCTTATGAAGCTTGGTACAATGGTACACTCAGAAATTTTGTATGTTCAGTTACACTCCCATTGTTACAGGGTTAACAAAGTAATTACAAAGCCATGAAGTAGGAACAGAGTTAGGCAGTTTCAAAAGAACAAAGTTTTAAAAAGAGGAGTTTTTCTTGTAGAGGTTTTCCCTTTCACTATCTTTATCCTCAAATGAGCAATTGGATAAAGATGACTTTAGCTTACTATTAGTTTCTATTTTCATAGTCCCCAGTTGGCTAGAGTGTGCTGTATCTCATATCCATTTTTTGAGACATGCTGGAATGAATCCTGGCTTCCAGGCAACTCCTGAATATATTAGAGGTGTTGGGCACATAGTGTACCTTTTTCTATCTTCAGCAGGAAAACAGCTGAGATTTGGGGATGGGTAGAGCTGTATGGATCAGATAGTGCTCTCCTAGGTCTGGGGCTATTGAATGAAGGTATATCAACTTCCTAGTGGGTTCAGCATAGCTGGTTTTGAGTACATGAGACCCTCCTAGTTGTCCTCGGAATTTCTCATAGACAGAATCTCTCCAGGAAGTTTGGAATCAGTGTTAATTTGGGGGAAAGAATATCCAGTTTTTCTATTCTATAATCATGCTGAAGTCAGCTCCACTAGAAAGTGTATCTGTATGTAACTTGTGAAGTACAGAAGGTCAAAATAGAAAATGTTTTTAAATGACTAAAATTAAAAAAGTGATTATACTTGTTAAATAAACTAGTTATTAACAATCAATTTAATATTTAGACCTTGATTTTTTCCAATACTATTTAATTCAATCAAATAACAGAATCTATACCAATTCTGTACAAGCTGCAGCATAAAATAAAGATACATGTTTATATTATAGTAATTATGTTTATATAATTATGTTAGTTATAATTTAAGTAAGCAATGTATAATAAGGAATAAAAATTTTCATTCACTCTTTTCATCTCATGAGTATTGTGGGTATAATATAAAAAGTGGTACATCAATTTTGGAACTTCACAAGAGATTAATAGCAAAATGAGCAATTTTAAAACTGTTTTATTTTAAAGCAATAAGAAATATTTAAAAAAGAAATGATACAGAATTTCTGTAAACAAAATGATAAGATTTCTACAATGGTTGGGATATTAAATATTGTTTCCTTTAAATTTGTCACTCAGATATAAGCACACAAAAATGGTTTCAAAATTAAAAAAGAAGAAATAAGAATTAAGCATTAACTGTTCCTTTAAACAGTCCATTAAAAATCAGCAGTAAAGTTATCTAAGCTAACTTGAGTACACATTTCTTTTTCTTTCTTCTTTCTTTTTTCCATCATCCCAGTTGTTGCTTTCCTTTGAACAGTTTTATGCCCTTTTGTAGTATCAATTGTATCTTTTGCATTTTATCTACTCTTTCAGGACTTGCACTAGGGAGACCATACCATGTTTACATATGAAGGTCTGACTTATTTCATTTATGAGTATAGTTTCTAATAGTGTCCATTTGTCCATAAAAGCTCTGAGGATATCATTTTATAGCTGAGTAATACTCCTTTGAACAAAAACAACACATATTCTTTATCTATTCCTCAGTTGATGGGCATTTAGTTGTTTCCAATATTTATCTATAGCAAATTGCACTGCCATAAACGTGGGGACAGATACGCTGAGAAAATTCCCAGCAGGGGAATAGGTGGTTTAAATGGGATTTCCAGTCCTAATTTTCTATGGAGTCTCCAAACTGGTTTCCATAATTGTTGCACCAGTCTACATTCCCCCCAGCAGTGGAGAAGGGTTCCTTTTTCCTCACAGCCTCTCCAATAATTGCTGTTGGTTGATTTCTTCATCATAGCTATTCTTTCTGGGGTAAGATGATATCTCATTGTGGTTTTAATTTGCATTTCACAGATGGCTAGTGATGTGGAGCATTTTTTCATATATTTATTTGTTTCTTTAATTTCATCCTCTGAGAAGTGTGTATTCATCTATGATGCACATTTCTCGACTGGGTCTTTAAATTTTGAGGCCCTAGTGTTTTTTAGTTCTTTATAAATTCTAGACAGCAGACCTTTGTCTGACTACATATTTGCCAAGAATTTTTAGAAATAATGGGTTGTCTTTTCACTTTGTTGGTACCTATATTTATAGCAGCACAATTTCTGATAACCAAACCTTGGAAGCAACCAAGATGCCC
>NW_004524582.1:1836263-1881055 GCF_000260255.1 Octodon degus
TTCTTGTGCTGAATTTCTGGGATCTTGACTATTATATGTCTTGGTGTGTTTTTAATTGGGTTGAGGTTACTTGGCATTCTGTGTTCTTCCATTACCTGAATGTCAGATGGTTTCCTCATATTTGGGAAGTTTTCTGCTATTACATCTGCCCATATTATTTTAATGTCATTTGCATTAACTCTTTCTTTCTCATTGATGCCTACTAGTATCACATTGTTCATCTTTCCATCATCTTGAAGGTGATGGATTATTTTTTCCTGCATCCTAGTAGTTTTTAAGAGATCCTTTCTTTCCTTTTCACTAGCTACACCAGAGTCTTCAAGATCAGAAACTCTGTCTTCACTTTCACTTAAATGGTTTTGCAAGCATGTGATTAAATTCCTCTATATCTCATTCACTCTGTTTCATGCTATCTATTTCTTTCCTGTATTGCTCATTCAAGGAATCCGTCATTTTTCTAGTCTCATCTATTTTTTTTATCATTGTCTTCCTTAGATGCAGTTATTAATTCTTTTACTGCTCTGTTTTTTTCAGATTGGATTTCTTCCCTAAATTTGTGTAGTTGATTCTTTACTTCAGATGCTATGGGTTCCGATAATTCTTTTCTCATTTCATAAAATTCTGCTCTGAGTTCCTCTATGACTTTCTGCTGTTTCTTATTTAATATTGACGCTATTAATTCATACATTTAAGCTGAGCTAGTGTCCTCTGAACTTGTTCTGGGTGGTCATTGGTTTTCCTACATATGTTTCTGCTTTTGATTCTTTATTGCAGATGTTATTAATTCAGGGATTACTTTGTTCATTTCCAATCTGAGTTCTTCTGTACATTTCTGCAGCTGTTTCTTTATTGTAGAAGCTGTTGATTCATTGATTTCAGCTGTGTGTGTGTCCCACTTTATTCTGTGGTAAAGTCCTCTTCACTTGATATGGGTTTCTGAGATTGCATTTTCCTTCCTCTTGTTGTCATTTTGTGTAA
The DNA here is from genome assembly GCF_000260255.1 of Octodon degus. NCBI lineage: Eukaryota > Metazoa > Chordata > Mammalia > Rodentia > Octodontidae > Octodon > Octodon degus. Next base: position 1,837,242 of record NW_004524582.1, read on the forward strand.
CTCTGTCTTCTGACCTTTCTTGTAGATCTTTGGTGCAGTTATAACATTAGCACCTACTGAAGTTCAAGTGCAGATCTACAAAGGTTGGATTTACCCAGTTGTGCCTGGATTGGGTTTGGCTGCTGTGCTCACCTCCTTCCTGCTGCTGCCTTTGGGGGTGAACCTGTTGTACCTCTCTGGCAAGATGTTCTGATCCTGGACTAGCTGTATGGTTCTGTCCCCTACTCTTTCTGCAGGGAATGCAGCTGCACGGTTTCATCCCAGGCCTGTATGCCAGGCCTGATTTGAGTCTGGAGAGGACAAGTTGGAGTAGAGGGGAGAGGCAGCTCTCCCACACACTCACTGGGCCTTGTCCAGGCCTGGATCTGGGGATTCCTAGAACATGATAGGAATTCCTATTCTGTGGGTGGTGTGGCGGGATACAACGGAGTGGTGTGGGGCATCCCATGGGGGTGAAGTAGGGTCAAACTCACGCTGTGCCTGGACTGGGACCAGTAGGTCCCTCTGGTGCAGGGTAGCATAAGCTCTCCCACACACTCATTGGGCCTGGGCTAGGACTGGTTCTAGGGGTTGCAGAGTGCAGCATCCCAAAGCTACAACTCTTGTTGCATAGGTCTTGCTTTATCTTGTTCTTAACCATCTAGCACAAAAGTATAAAAGTGTTGTTATACTGAGCTGTAGGGGACTCAGGTCAACAACTTCTGACATTGCCAGCCAAGGGGAAGGCCCAATCCTATTATGGAGTACTGGACCTTTTTGGAATATTTTGTTGAATTCACACACCTGTAAAATTTAAATGATGGAATTAAACAAGAAAAGGGGATACAGAAGAATGTCTATTTTGTGTCTCTGTATTGAAAATGGTTAGGGTACATATATAGCTACATTCTTTTATTTCAAAGAATAGAGGGATTTGTTCTAATAGTATCTGTAAAAGGATATTATGTCTGTATCTTGTACAATAACTACTAGGAAGATATTATGCAATGTGTTAATTATTGGAACTGTCCTACCAATTTGATTTGAAACTGTCTCATTGCTATTTATTTCTCAATAAAATTATGGAAAAAATAAACATGAGTATAAATATATTGCTGTGGCAGAATTTTATCAGTTCTTCTGGAAATATACCCAGGAGGGGAATAGCTGGTTTGAATGGAACCTCTAATTCTAGTTTTTTGAGGAATCTTGACATTGATTTGTATGGTGGTTGTGCAAGTCTCCACTCCTACCAACAGTACAAATGGCTTCGTTTTCTCTCACAGCCCCTCCAGCATTTCCTATTGGTTGACTTCTTGATGACAGCCACTATTTATGTGGTAAGATGGAATCTCAGTGTTGCTTTAATTCACATTTCTCGATTGACCAGTGATTTCTGGACATATATTTCATGTATTTATTTGCGATTTGTATTTGCTCATCTGAGAAGTGTGCATTCATCTCAGATACCCATTTTTTTAATTGGGTCTTTACCTTTTGAGGACCTGATTTTTAAAAAATTCTTTATGTATTCTAGATAGAATTCCCCAGGACAGTCCGCTAAAGTTTTTTCCCAGTTCATAGGATTCCTTTACTTTCTTGTGATTTCTTTTGACATGTAGAAACTTTTAAAGAAGATGGGATCTAAGTTGTTGGTTCTTTGAATAATTTCGTGTTCAGTATGGTTCTTGTTTGTTAACTCTCTGCCTATCCCTATGACTTTCACTGGACTGGAGAACAGGGAAGTAAAAGCCAACTCTACAGAGAAAACAAGATCTAAGCTTGATGATAGTCTCAGTAAGTCAGGAGACATACTGAATTCCACCTCTTCAAGATGATATAGAAAGAGGAATTTTATAGGGGCTTAACTGTCTAATTAGAACCTAGAAGTTTTCAATGGCAATAATGCAATTTTTGTTCTTTTCCTTCATTTAATAACATGGAAAGTTGGGCACAGACTATGTATCTACTTAATTATTACTTGATTCATTGTATGCATACTGAGAATTTAATACACTACAGTCATTTATGTATATACTAAGAATGATGTCATGGGCAAAAGAAAAAATTTTGCTTTGCAAATTAAAATCCATCAAGAGAGTACATTCCTAATTCAAGGCTATTTTGAGAAATACTTTACGGGGCATCACTATTGTGTGGAATTTGATTTTTTGGCTCAGCTTAATGATCAATTTTATTTATTAATTGCATATCATATTGAGACCATTTAATGCTGAACAGAAATTTCTTCTTGTCAATTTATTTTGTATTTATTTATTTATTTATTTATTTGTATTTTAGGGACGAGTGTACAGGGTGTTCAGGATCTAACTACTAGATCGGACTCATAGTGATCCACCAGTTTACAGCCTCGCAATAGCTGGGATTACATGTTCACGCCATCACACCCAGTCTTCTTGCCCATTTCAGACAGTTATCACATGTAAGCATAATGGTTCTTTGGAAATCTATAAATATGCATCCATATAATTGGATGAACAGTAGGAAATTGGTGTAATAAGAAAATGATCAGTAGTTCTGTTATTATCAGTTATTTCTTTCATTCAGAGTATAGGATGTGAAAGAGACTGGTTGGAATTAGTTTTGTTATAGTTAAATTGAATGTATGAAGCACTGGAAAGAACATTGTTGGTGTTAAAAATAGTTAATAATCTAGTGCCTAATGGAAAAGACACAAAGAAAATGTACATTGTTAATAATAATGGAAAAATTGATGATGCTTAGAATACTTCTGGCAAATTCTGCAGGCAATAAACAGTATGACTGCTTAGTATTTACAGTAACTCTCTTGATCTTCCACTGAGCAGCCTAAAATTGACAGAGTACTAAATTGTTATTTTCACAGGCTGTTTTGTTATGAATAAAACCATTGTATAAGTGTCAGCAACAAATGCCATGTAAATGACAGAACCCAGGCCAGATTTTAGAAAGCACAGCTGGTGTTTTCTGCAGGGGACTGTCGCAGTACCTTTAGCCTGGCAAAACTGAAAACTGGGTTTAGTCACTGGGTTTCAGATTCCTTACTGTGGTGGGTTCCAAACACCATTCGCTTTGAAAGACAGGCTTACATTTAGATGAATTCACAAAATAGCTCACTTTTTTGTGAATTCCTACTTTGTACAAAAGCTTCATCTCATCATAATGACTTGTCTGAACTAAGGAAATATGCCCTCTTCTAAACTAGAAAGAGGCTCCCTCAATGTGGATCGGTGTCTTCCTTGTTCTATATATCAGAGAATAAATTAAAACCTTCTTTTGTGTTGTTTCCATCACAGCCTTTATCAGTGTTACCCCAAGTGAGCCTCTGCATTGTACACAATTTTACAACCCCACAGCCTAATGTAATGACTGACATGGATTAGGTGGTCAATAAACATTAGTGAAACATAACACAATAATGTACCTCTCTCTTCACCGCCTAATCTTCACACATTCCATTCCACTTTTGTGGAACCTGCTATCTCCTCTGTAGAATAAAGTTTTATTTTGAAGTCATTCTCTCATATCCTTCAGGCCTCTGCTTACAGCCCTACTAGTGAGTTAGTTCCTCTGTGGGAATACCCTTATTAACCACTGATTGTCATTTTGTACCGTGATGTACCCTATAACTCTCAGCTCAGGTTGATGCAAGAGACCATCAAATTGTCTGTTTTCAGGTTAAATTATAAAATCTGTAGGAGCAGTTTCTCTGTGGGTCCAGACCCCTGACAACAGGAAAAACAAAAATAAATGTTTACGGGTAGAATGAAGTAGTAAATAATCATAAATTTTCTTATAAAGGCTTAAACAATTCTTAGTGTGATTCTAGTTGAGAGTTCTTTTAAGTATACATTCTGCCACTTATTTCATTATGATCCTCATGTTTCATTCAATAATAGGTAGAACTTAAATTACATGTATGGCCTTGAATAGAAATTTTGTTCAATCCCTATCATGCCATGCCAGCACGCTGACATGTGAATGAGACCAGGCGTGGTGGCACATGCCTGGAATCCCAGAGCTTGGAAGGTTGAAAACAGGAGGATCACTATGAGTCTGATCTGTGCAATGAAACCTTGTAGATCTATCTCTCTTTCTTTCTCTATATATATTGCTGCAAAACATCAAGGTTAGCCAAGTTTAAAAATGGACAATATAAGGGCCAGTTAAATTGCTCAGCAGATTAAAGTGCCTGCAAGCAGGCACAGGGGCTGAGGGTTTGTTCCCCAGGCATGCTGTGCTGGCCCCGCCCCCGGGGCATGCTGACATAGCAATTGAGACTGGGCATGGTGGCACGTGCCCATAATCCCAGCTTTTGGGAGGCTGTAATCAGGCAAATCGATGAGTCTGATCTAGTAGTGAGACCCTGAACACCCTGTGGACCCTTGCATAAAATACAATAAAAATTAAAAAAAAATGAAAAACCATTTTGTATCTGTATATACAAAATAGAATAGATATACAGCTATTTTCTTCTAACTCAATGAGAAGAAAGGTTTTTGCTAATAGTGTTTGGACAGGATATCATGCCTGTATTTTGTACTGCGAATAACCACTACAAAGAAAAAAAATATGCAATATATTAATTATTTAAACTGTCCTACTAATTGGTTTTGAAACTGTCTCATTGCTATTTATTTCCTCAATAAAATATAAAAAATAAAAATGGACAATATAGATTTGTTACTTTTGCATAAAATGAATTAGAACATATTAAATATTTTCAGTTAAATTATCAAAATAAAAATATGATTTCCAAATATTTATTCACATGGATTTTGTTTTTAAAATTTGTCTGTGCTAGGGACTGGGGATGTATCTCAGCAGCATAAGTATCTGCCTGGCAAGTGCAAAGTCCCGAGTTCAATCCCCAGTACCAGAAAAAAAAATCTGTACGAACAAATTCACTGAAATTTTTTTGTAATAGGTAATTATTGTTTTTTATCTAATTTTTCTTGTTTTATATGATTTAAAAGTAATGCTTTATGATTTTGGTAAGAGTTAAGAAGAGAATTTAGGGGAAAAACACACACTAGTTTCAAAATATTGATGGCAAACATTTTTTCCTATATTTATGATCCACTTTTGTTTCTAAGAAGCTTCTATTCTCTTGTAAAGTAGCTCCTTTTTGGCTTAGGCTTTCATTTTGGAAGTTTAATTTTTTTGAATTGTTTATAAATTCTAGGTATCAGTCCTCTGAGATACAACTTAGTAAGCATATTTTTCCTTTCTGTAGCTTGTCTGTCCACTCTGTTGGCCTTTTCCTTTGCTGTTCAGAAACTTTTTAATTTATATAATCACAGTTCCTGACTTCTGGTGTTATTTCTTGTGCAGTTGGTGTTGTGTTCAAAAAATCTGCACCTATGCCTATGTCTTCTGATTTTGTTTTTATTTACTAAATGGAGAAAATAATTGGATGGAAGCAAACAGAGTAGATCAAGGATCTTTGTTCTCAATGCAGAATAATATAAAATTCACGTTAGTGAATTTAGTTCACGTTAGTTTTAGAGCAGTTACATGGTAGCCAACAATATAAATAAAAGGAAATGACTTATGAAATGCTTTTATGTATCTGTGCCAGATTCTATTCTGTTAGTAAAAATCTTAATAATCACAACATTAAAGCAAATAACTGCCCATGTCAATTTGATATGAGAATACCCAATTGATTCTAAGTTTTCCTTCTCCCTTAAGAATGAATAATAAGACAATGTTACAAATAAATTTTTTTGATTATAAGTAACATAGAATGTGAACCTGTGTAAAAGGAAAAATACAAAAATTTGGAGAAACAAATTAGTGATATTCTGTTACATTTAAATAAACTAATACTACTAGAAAACAAATTTTGATAATCCTAGTACAATTAATAAAGTGAATGGAATATAGTCAAGACAAATAACAATTAAGATGCAATGGATTCATTAAAAATAGTCAACTAATCTAAAAATAGTAGGAAACTGAGAAAAGAAGCACATATTAGAAAAGAAAAACAGCAAAAGCAGTTTTAAAATATACATAAGAATTTATTTAAGAGGTAAGTTGTAGGGGCCAAGGAGATAGCTCAGTAGAATAAGCACTGTTCTGGGAAGCACAAGGGTCTGAGTTCAATCCCCAGTTCAAAAAAAAAAAAAAAAAAAAAGTTAACCAGGGTGCAAGTGAATGCACTCCTGCAATGCTCATTCTCTGGGAGGCAGAGGCAGGATAGTCACAACTAAAGGGTCAGCCTGGGCAACTTTTCCACTTACTATGACTGTTTCAAAACCCCAAATAAAAAATACTGCACGTGTAGGTCTGGGTGAAACTCTGAGTTAAATCCTTAGCAAATGCACACATCCACGTGCAAAACAGTATGACATCTAATAATTTCCACTAAACATACAAATTGTCTTGATGGATTAAAACACAATAATGCATCTTATATTCTTTACAAAATTATAGCCTCAGTAAAAAAGGACAAATACTTATAAGTACACAGATGAAAAACATATGCCATAAGATTCTCATAAAATACTTGAAATACCATATTTATATTACATAAATAAAAAACAAAATGAACATTATCATTAATAAGAATAAACATTTGCCAGTAATTTATTTGAAGACAGTATCTCAACATGTAGTTCAGGCAGGTCCTATTGATTGTGTAGCCTAGGTTAGCTTCAGACTTGTGGTAATCCCCTGCCTCAGCCTCCTTACTACTGGGATTACAAGCATGTCCCACCATACCTAGAAGTAAATTCTGATTTTTAAGAAATAAAGAGTATTAATGTTTGAACAAATTTTGAGATATTAAGGGAAATTTTTTTCAAATTACTTTATGAGAACAATAATTATATAAAAAGTTATTACATTGTAATAAACAAAATTGAATTATATAAGTCACCCATTTATTCAAAAATTTTCCATGCAATATTAGTCAGTGAAATGTAGTAATACGTACTATTATAATACCTGATTTATTTCCAAGAGACCAGACAAAGCAGAAGCAATCCGAGGAACATTCAGTTATTTGATATTTAACAAAGGGGCCAAAGCATCAGTGAAGGAAAGAAAGCCTCTTTAATAAATGATACTGGAAGAGTATGCACATGCAAAAGATGGAGTCTTAAGCCCAAATGTAACAGAGTTTTGAGAGGTGTACCCAGTCAATCCTCAGAGCTAGATAAACATCCATGGAAAATAGCCACTGTAACAATGAATATCATTATGAAAAGATCATAAAATTTTCCAGTACTACACTATATAGATTAATATAAAAATAATTAAACGATTAAATCAAGAGGCAAAAATATTTTGACATTATAAGCTAAATATAGGTATATTGTAGAAAAACTAGCAAGCTTATGTACCAAAAAGAGAATGTTATATATTAACATAAGGTTTTGTTTCTACAGTGTTTGTTTTAATTGAATACATTTTAATTTAATTTTCAACATTTTATCTGTTTGCCTACTTTATGGGTTATAAGTATTAAATAAAACTCTACAGTAGTGGTGTCAAATTAAATTAGAGATTATTTGAAGATACATAACATATTTCAGTGGATAATTTAACAAAGGAATACAGTTACATGCCAAAGCCATAGTTACACAATGCTAAAAGTAGGCATTGACCAAGTATTAAACATTCAGTAAGATTACCCAAATTTAGTTATGCTTCTAAACAAAACAGTTTATTATGCTATACATTTTACTTTTGTCTGTACACAGATTATGTTACTCTGAATTATTATCATAACTGTTATCATTATATCACAAGTAATCATTTGATTATTCCAGTTAACAATGAAAGATCACATGGAGCATAGACTGAAGGAAAACTTATTTTCATGTTCCAAAGCATAATGAGAACAAGGAAAATAAATGACTCAGAATTAGCTATTAAACAAATTATAATTTCAGAGGTAGTTTTGTCTCATCACTTATAACATTTCTGTTAATAAAAATCAACAATTCTAACATCACCCTAACAGTAGTAACTCAGCAGCCAAAAATATCATTGCCAGTAAATTAAAATCTTATTGTTTACAATAAAATGATGGCTTTCACTCTGAAAAGAATAGTTTGTAGAATGATGATGCTAATTCCACATTTTTATTCTACAAAATTACAATGACATCACGACAAATGAGTCTTATTTCAATGTGCATTTTGGGTGCAGAATACAAAAGAACTGATAAAATATATCTCGATTGGAGTTTGATACAATGAAAAGTTTTTAGGGTAGCTAAATTCTTATTATCTACCTTTGACCAAATTCCTTAATTATACTATGAGGTAGATCTAAAATATGCCCAGTAGTCTTAGTGTTCATAAATTGGGTTTTGAAAATGTGTTAGGATCATGGGGTGGGGTAATGAACATGAGCAGATTAACCTAATGGCAAGTCACAGCTAAGTGTGCTGCTAGGGCTTGGGCTTAGGTGGAGGGTTGACTCCCTGGAGTTAAAGTGAGGGCTCTTTGTCTCCAGTGACTTTCTTTTTTTTCTCTTTTCTGGCAACCATGGGTTAAACAGCTTTCCTCCACAGTCCCTTCTATCACGCAGCTTCTGCTGTGGATCAGTCACCATGTATAGAACCCATTAAAGACTTGAACCAAATGAAACCTTTTACCAGCAGCATGTGGATATCAGTTATTTACTTCCAGCTATAGGAAAGTGACTAATAGCAGTTATCTTTCCAAAATAACACGTTTGGAGGTCAATGAAATGTGGGGAGGTTAGCTGAAAAGTATTTATTTTTAATGAATATAGGAAACTTTATACTTAAACACGCATGCAAAATTTAATTAGTGTACTGACAAAAAGTGAAGCTTAATCTTGCAAAGTAATTACTAAGCTACAGTTTGTAGTTCTATCTATAGCAAACTTTTTTCTTGTTATCTAGTATTTTTATCTGTTATTTTATTTGAAAAAGTAATGAATTGTATTTGCTATACATATGCAATGTACAATGATGAAATCATGATAGTCTATGAGTGGTTTCTAATTTAGTTCATTTTATAGCTCATAGCATTTCAAATTTTGGAAAAAAGAAATTTTTAATCTTTTATTTGGTACAGGGTTTTGCTGTGCAGCTCAGACTTGTAGTGATCCTCCTGTCTCAGTCTCTATGGAGCTGGGATTACAGGCATGCACCACCATACCTATCTTCGCATGGGGCCTATCAGCATAAAATAATAGGGATTGAAACCAGGCCCTTGTGCTTGCCAGACAAGTGCTTAGAATGTCAAGCTAATTTCCTGGCCTTCTTATCATTTTAATCAATCCTTTTCAATGCATTTTGGATTATGTTTGATATGAAAAAGGAAAAGAAAGAAATATACATTTAAATTATTGAGGATTATCATCATCATTTCTTTTTTAAAATTCTTTACTATGCTTAATGACAAAGCTAAGAAAATGAGGTTTAAATAGAGTCTGGTGACTGAAAATCAGCACGTTAAAAATGTTAAAGAAAACCAAACTGAGATTGAAGAAATTATTTTCCAAAAGAAATTCTGAGAGTCTGAGATTAAAAACAATTCTGAGTAATGAAGTGTTCCAGCTGAAATTGTTTCCTTATGTGTCTGGTCCCTCTTGCAGTAGGAATGTTAGCTATTTCTCAGTAGGCTTTCCCAAGCTTCTCAGTTGGACAAAATCATTTCTACTTCTGTCGACTTTACAATGTAGTAGCAAAATTTCACATTGTCTCCGAAGCCGCTGAATGCATGCAGAGCCCAGAGGCAGGTTGCGCACTCTAATAAATGGCATCTTGATTCCATATTACAGCCTTCTAATTTTTGGTTCCAAAGCTGGACATTCAGCATTTAACAAAATATTTTTTGATTCTTTTATATATAGTAATCATATCATTGTTTAGATCTGTAAATAAAAAGAATAGTAAGTAATAGATGATACTGGAAGGGGGGAGCTACTTTATCTTCTATATGGGGTCACTAAAGCATTACTGGAGACATTTACAATGAAACTTTAATGATAAGAATGTACAGTGCTAGAAATCTTGACTGCATTTAAGAATTCATCACATATATACATATATATAATAATCCTCAAATATTTTCTTTTTTATGTTGTTCATATCTCAAAAACAACTAAAAAAATGATCCTGAATGCTTGCAGGCATATTCAAAGACATTTCTATAAGCAGGTCAGGCAAAGTTGCCATAATGAATGATTTAGGAAATGTCTGGGCTAACAGAGATCAGAGGTCTTTGGATCTTATTCAACCCAACTATTCCCCTTCTCGGTGTCTTCTTGAAAGAATTAGAGGTGCCATACTACAGCAACATGTGCAACACCCATGTTTATATTATCATAGCTTGCAATAGTCAAAACATGGAAACAGCCCAAAAGCCCGTCAACCAACGAATGCTTAAAGAAGTCATGGTTTTCTTACACAGTGGACTACTATTCTGCTTGAGAAGGATAAGTTGAAGATATTTCTAGATAGATGGATACACCTTGGGACTGGACTGTAAGTGAAATGAGTTGAACACATGTTTAGAAATACCACACTGAGTGAAATGTGTGACAGATATTGGAAAGTGGCAAGAAAATATTCAAATGGGAAGGGGAGCTAGGGAGAAGGGAAGGGTAAAGGAAGAAAAAGGAGAAAAAATGGGAACAAGGATTTTACAAATAAGGGGATGGCAAGTTAAAGGGAGGGGAGGGAAATGTGAAAAAGAAGTTAAATTGTGTCATGCATTGGTACCAACTACTTGTGATGAGTGTGACCATTATGTCTACCTAATATGTACCAATAAATTTAAGTAATTAGAAAACTGTCATTTTGGGCTCCAGAAAGTAGCACAGAACTGTCAGAGCATGATATTAATCCAAAAGATTTATTCTGATTTATAAAAGAAATATCACAATAACTTAAAGCAATTGATATTTACAAATTTAAAAATAAATTTACATAAGTGTAAAAATAAAATAAAGGAAATGGTAATCTACAGTAAACTTGAAGTTAGGTAATTTCATGTGTCATTGATGATATGAAACTGAATCTGGCTTAGAGATAATTACCAGAAGGAGGGAAGATAGAAAGTTTAAGAGGATTCTCTGTGAAGATTGTCTAATTGAGCTAATATCTGACAGATTATATAAAGGCAGAAATGAATAATTCCAAGGGCATTAACTTCACACAAAAGAAGAAATATATCGAAGTCTGAGGCAGTAATGAACTTTTCATATATATGGAGAAAAAAACAAGCTGTTTTGTCTGGAATATGGGGAATAAATTCCCTAGTAGAAAATTAAGTCCTGGATACAAGCAAAGGCTAGATTATGTAGCAAGCACCATGATGATATGCTAAAATGTTTTGGAAATTTGTAAATCATTCCCACAACATATGAAATATAGAGAAAACCTAGGAGAGGAAGAATTAGAGTTTTAATGGTCAGTGAAGTTAGTTTTCATCCTTTTTTGATGGGGTTACAACCTATCTATTATATAACATCCTAGGATAAAGGGAGGTGGCGATTGAATGGAATTTCAGGAAAAAAAGGAAAATGTCTTCTCACTAGAATTTGTATCTGAATGCTTACCACTGGAAAATGACATAGCACTATTAAAACAAAAGTGTGCAAGCATCTAAAATTCTCACTTTCTATGTCTTTCACATTATGTTATTTCCAGCAAGTGAATATATCATACAATAAAAAAAAAATCATTGTTGAAAATGGACAGGGGTTGAGGAGATAGCTTGGCGGTCTAATTACATGCCATGTTGGCCAGTGAAACCATGCAAACTGTTCCAGCCACCAAAAACCGGGCATGGTTTCACACATCTGCAATCTCAGGGCTGAGGAGGGTAAGACAGGAGATCTCTATGAGTCTGAGCTGCATAGAAAGACCCTGTGCCAAATAAATAAATAAATAAATACGTAAAAACATAAATAAAAGACTTAAAAAGAAAAAAAGGACAAATCTGAGTGAAAAAAGCATTCAGAAAAGAGTGTTTGTTTTTCTTCTTTTACTTTTTCTTTTTCTTTTTTTTTAAATCTCAGAGTAGATTCAAAGGGTCAGGTCAGCAGCACTTCCAATCCCTTTCATAAATGATATCAAGTCATTTTAATGGATTTGAAAGCACCAGGTTCAAGGGAGATAGTGAAGAAATCAGGATCCTAAGGACACTGAAAACTTTATTGCCATTACATTAACTTAAAGTAATTTCGCATCAAACACTGGGAAGTGCTCTGCACTGAAAATATTACAGTAAGACCAAGGTCTTGCACCGGTTGTTGTTGGCTTTTCTTTTCAGACATAGTCAATGACATCCTAAAGCTTCCCCAAATAAATCCACATTAGTGCCTTTTTGGAAATTCAGTTTTGGAATAACCAGTGGTAGTTTAAGGAATTTGCATTAGCTAGATCGGCTTTTGCTCAAAATAACACATAGAGCAAATCAGCAGCTCAGACAATGAATCTTTTGCATCTTCGTTCTACCCAAAAATTTCAGTTAAAATAAAATAAGCTGACATTCTTATCAGCTGTAGTATTGCTTCTCCATTCTTCCTTTTGAAAATTAGGATGGGAATTACCTCGTATTCTAGTTATTAGATTAAATTCTAAGTGCCATTATATGCAGTGCACATAATAGCAATTAGGTGAAATTGGTGAATGATATATATTTTCAACCAAGAGAATAAAACCACAACAAAATAGAAGCAAAGAGAAATAAAATAAAATGAATGAAGATAATAAGTCTTTTCTGAGACTGCTTTAAGAGTTTGCTGTCATTTTCCTTACAAGAACTTTGTTTGTACAGGTAACTGTGCTCTTTCAATGTATGTCAATAAATATTTAGAATTGTTTTATAAAATCACGATCACATATTTTATAAAATACTATAGTTAAGAACACCATGGGCACATGACTGCAATTCTAAAGTGTGACATAAACTTCAGAGAAACAGTTCTGATTGTACCAATAGTAAATATATATGGTTTTGGAGATTTCCAACAGACGCAAAGAAGACCAGGCCAAGAGATCAAGGAAAGATGTTTAAAGCCCCTCTGTTTCAAAAATCAAATAATTGAATCTTTCCATACCTAGCAATTAGAGAAAACTATAAAAGAAAGGAAAATTAAATTCTTTGTGATTTTATTTTGGATAGAATAAAATAATTATATATATATATATATATATATATATATATATATATATGCAATCAATGTGGAAATTTCTCAAAAGCTAGGACTAAAGGTCCCTTTCAACCCAGCTATTCCCTTCCCCCTCCTAGGTATCTTTCCATAAGAATTGATAACAGCATACTCCAGTGACATTTGTGCACCCATGTTTATCACAGTGCAATTTGTCATAGCTTAATATTGGAAACAACCCAAATGCCCATAAACTGAGGAATGGATTTAAAAAATGTGATATTTTTATACATTAGAGTATTGTTTGGTTTTTAAGAAGATAAACTCTAGGCTTTTATAGATAAATAGTAGTGGCTAGAGACTATATTAGTCAGTGAAATAAATCAGGCCCTCTTCTATAAACATTGCACTTCTCCCTAGTGTAACAGCCTGAATGAATAAATAAAATCCAAAGGGTACCATAGATATGGTGAAAGGGAATGAAACTGCTCAAAGTGAAGGAATGACTGGGATGAAGGAAAAGACAAAAGAAAAGTAAAATGGAAGGGAAAAACTATGCAATACATACACACGATAGCTTGGATAACTGTACTATTGATTTCTACTGGTCTAGTAGAAGCAACAGTTAATGCTTAATTTCTTTATTCTTTTCAACTTCTTTGAAGCCAATTTTGCATGCTTACATCTGAACAATTTACATGAACACAACAATGTGTAATATATCAATCATTATGGAACACCTATTATTTTGTCTAGTGAAATTCTGTATCTTTTTTAATGCTTTTTTTTTTACTATTTTTTGTTTTCTTTGAAAAATAAAAGATGAAGGAACAAAACTACAGGAACCCTACCAGAATTAAAACTCATATACAGTAATGTCACTGAATATACAAAAAATTCAATGTAATATATGCTCTTGGTTATTTGGATACATATTATACATGTGTATGTGTGTATGTTTCAATTTTACAATAGAAAATAAATTGGAAATAAAAAGTGCACAGTACACTTGAACAGTCAAAACCTCATAAATTAAATCTGCTATGTGGTTGATATTTTCCTAATACCTGGACATGTGATAGCTGAGTTAGATATTTGTCCATATTAAATATCCTTATATGTGTTATTTATATGCAGAGAAATGAAATTAGTTTTCAGTGTCAAACAATTAAAAAAAAAAAAACAACATTTTTCAGGACTTAGGAGACAGCTCAGCAGTCTAAGTGCCTGTCTGGGAAGTGCAGGGACCCTGGTTCAATCCCTGGTACAACATGTCATTCTGGCACCATCCCAGGTGCACCAGGCTGGCCACAGAAACAGGGTGTAGTGGTGCATACCTGTAATCCCAGCACTGGGGAGGCTGAAGCAGGAGGATCACTATGAGCCCAAGCTGCTTAGCGAGACCTTGAACAAAACTAAAAAAGAAGAAAGAAAAAGAAAGAAAGAAAGAAAGAAAGAAAGAAAGAAAGAAAGAAAGAAAGGCAGACAGAAAGAAAGAAAGAAAGAAAGAAAGAAAGAAAGTCATTATCTAAGTGATGCAGCACTAGATTCTTTCTTACTCCTGAGTTGGGGGTGTGTGGCAGAAGCATAGGGCCTTACCAAATTGATATCCGCTAAAGGGGAGGTGCCTTTCTACTTCCAATAATGTTTCTATTATTCTATGACTCTTTTCCAGCAGAAGACCTTGCTTGATTCTGTTATGATTCAGATGCTCTAAGATTTCAAATTAAATTGGGAGTTCTATCATTTTTACTCATTTTTTATTGCAATATATAATTTTCTAAAAAACAAAAAAATTAAAAATCACAAAGCCTCATGGGCCAAAATATTCCAAATACTACCTTTTACATAAAACAGAAGGGATAAGAAAATATATTTGTGTAATTTTTTCAATAAATCCAAAATACTGATAGAGTTTTTTAAATAATAAACTTAAAATAAATTTAAATGTGTGAGATCTGGGGGATAGTGATATAGTAGGAATAGCACATGACTTTAACTAGAGTAATACTAGCAAGAACAGCTGTAATTATTTAGAAAAATGAAAGGAATTGTTCCTGTGATTATTCTGCACCAAGCATCCATTTGTAAAATGAATTGCTGCTATGTGGCTGCTTTTGAGAAATCGGCTTCCAGGTGAATTTAAAATATGAGAAAATTAAGGCTTCGTGAAGACAACTACATTTTTGAGTCAACAGATAAAGGGGAACTTCATGTAGACCACTATTACAAGCATATCTCCAGCCAAGCTTCACTCCTTTATGTTTTTGTAATGTAGATTTTTTTCAGTTATGTATTGTTCATTTTCACATGACTGGGAGAAATTATCCAAGACCTAAACACTGAAGATGGAGAGGCTGACAGTTTTAATGGATTTGGTCTCTGGTGAGCTGACAAAGGCCAAGCCAGCATGACAGAATGACAGAAACCTGTTCGCTCCACAGCAGATAGGAAACAGAGAGGGAGGGCTGGGGTGAGAATGGACCTTCCAAGTCATAGTCCCAGTGATCCATTACTTTCAATATTAACCACCTCGAAATATGACACATTTGAGGATATTTTACATCTGAATCCAATACATTTATAATATCGAGAATTTACTCCCCATATTATTTAGCATCCTGAGTTATGAATTACTGCATCTATTCAAGATGGTTTTATCATAAAAGCATGCAACTGGAATTTGAATAGCTTGTGAGTTATCCAGAGGAATTAAACAATCAGATAGGAATGCTTCATTTCTAACACAATAGTAGGCATGATTAATTCTCCCATCAAAAAAGTATTCTAACAGAAAACTGTCTATTTTCTTTATCCTTTTTGGAGTTAAACAGCTTATGTAAACTAAGCTCAGATTCTCTTCTAGAAGTAATCCAGAAAATTCTGATAGCACTATACACTTGTTGAAAGAAACGCACATCCCCAAATATCTATGTTGCTCAGCTCTTTCTGTCATGCGTCACATAAGTGTTACTGCTTAGACTAGTGTTACTGCTAACACTAGAACACGGATAGAACCTTGGCTATAAGGAACTTTAAGAAGCATTGCTTCATTGGAAGATAAAGCCGAAGTGCCATACAATAGATACCGAGTGGGCCAATCCCTATATTTAAGACTACAAATCCACATGTGCTCAACTATATAAACAGAGCCATTGTTTAATTACTCTCTTCAAATTAGTGATAAAATACATAGTAGAGCTTTTATGAACAATAAATGATAGCCTTACCATATATAGCGCATTAGACCTTATTCCTACTATCCCTCCCTGTGTATTTGTTAACCAGCCTTCCATGATTTGCCCTGCCCACTGATCCCAGTCTCTACTCTACATCCAGACCGGCTTTGTGATTTCCAGACATGACAGAAAATATGTAGTATTTATTTTCCCCTTAATATAATGTCTAACAGCCCTAACATATTTTGATAGAATGTAATTCATTTTTAACTTTTTTTTTTTTTTTTGGTGGAACCAGGGATTGAACTCAGGCCCTTGAGCTTGCCAGGGAAGCGCTTATTCTACTGAGCCATCTCCCCAGCCCTGTAATTCATTTTTATAACTTAATAATATTCCATTTGTATACACATAATATGACAGTTATTTTCTCATCCCTAAAACAAGTCATCCAAGAACTTTACCTTAAAGGAGAACAGGTTTAAGATATTAATAAGAGAAAAAGTATAAACAATTGAAAAAAGGAGGTAAAATACTCTGTATCACTTGCAATTTTCTTCTGTTTTAAATCATAAAAAATAAAGAATGTTTATTGGCACATATTTTTAGGGAATTTGAGTTCATGTTTGACTGGAATCAAGGCAAAAATCTTTCTTCTGAGTCTCAAGGAAAAGGCTTATCCATGAGCCCATATAAAAAAAATAAGTGAAAAATTTACAGCACATAATGGTACCATTTATATATTCCTATTCCGATAGAGAGATGTAGGACAAAGAGAAAAGCATCCAACAAAAACAATGCAAGCAGCATAACAAACTTTAAATCTATAGCTCCATGGCAAACAGCTGAGGCAGGTACTGATGAGGTGGGAATCCAAAGGCCTTGGAGATAAAGAGATATAGAGAAAAACACACACAAAGCAAAACTAAGCAGACACAAGAAAAATAATTGGATAACTGGCATCATGTATCTAAAAGCCAAGAAATATCAAGAAGCTTTATTGTGAATAACAGCCACTAGGACAGGTAAGGAATGATTCTACTATACAGCTATCAGGGAAAGTAGAGCTCTATGGGTTTCTAACACCCAGTTTGAAGAACTGGGAAACAATGTATTTCCAGTGTTTAAGAATATCAGTGGTTTACTACTTTATTTAAACAACCCTAGGAAGCTAACAGAATGCTGTAAGTCACCAAACTGAAGCTTCAGATTTTGCTTTGAAAGTTATATGGACATAAAATGTGAAGGTAAGATAGTAACTACTTTATTGTAAAAAAAAAAAAAAACTAATCATAAAATAATAAAAAAATAATCTCTGTACTTTCAATAGCCTTTTGAGGTGAAAATTACAATCCTAAACTGGTCACTATCTTTGTAACATAGTCAGAGACTGCCATTCTCCATCCCTCACCTTTACTGCATGGTGTAAACCTGTCGTCACTACTGATCACTGTAACGATGAATATGCTACATCTTAGCTCTGGAGGAGTGATTTATTCTAGGAGACCAGAAGGAATAATTCAAGTAAGCATTTTTTCAGTGAGTGCCATGAATTGCTAGTACATATATTTTAGCCTTTCATATTAATTAAATCCTTTGACTTAACTGCAACTTTGTCTCAGACTAATGCCACGATTCCTTTAGCATGTCTTTTGGTAGTGCTTTTGCTACCGATTATTGCATCTGTACAATTCCTGAGTTCTAATCAATAGCACAATATATGAAGCGAGGATGATATTATAGACTTATTAAAACTTTCAGAACTTCCAGGTTTAGATAATTCTCAGTTAGCAATATTAGAAGCCTAAGTGAAGCTGAACACCCTATAATACTTCTCTTTCAGAAAAATCACTGGTTTACCCACATGTTACTCACTTAGCTGAAGATGTTAAGGAAAGCAACTGAATATAGCTGGCCAGATGGTATGTACTCAGGAATGCACCTATGTGAGTTAAAGTCTTGACTTACATGCTCACTAGCCCTGTGTCTTAGCTTTGCTTGTAAGTTAGCTCAGCTTTTGTCTTCTCCCTTTACGGAATGAGAGTTGTAATAACACCTATCTTAGTGATGCTTGATTACAAAACTCCTATGAATCCAAAATGAGTGGATATTCTAAAGATGTCTGGAATAGTGTCTACCCCTTAGTAAGCAGCAGAAAAGTATTAGGAGGCAAAATATATAGAATTATCACAGGTCAAATTCATTTTAGTTTCTAGTCACAGAAACAGTCCATTTAAAAAACTCTCATTTTCAGTTATCTTCCTTTCCAGAATAATATCAATTAAAAAACTTGCACAAATAGGGCTAAAAACATTATCTAGTATTCCATAGTGCAATTTTGCAATGGAGTATAGGATATAATATGTCTTGTAAACTAATGCAAACATAGGATAATTTATCAGGCTTCTCCCTGGTAAGGTAGTATTTTAGAGGTAGGATATTACTAACAGTGAGACATTAATTTTGTGTATTCAATTTAAGCAACTCACTGCACTTTATTTTTACTTGCTGTCTTTTCCTATACCTTGCACGCCTTCTTATTCAGCATCAACCACAAGGGATTGTGTTACATACAATTGAGCATACTGAGAATATTTTCAATATATGCTTATTGCTTGATGCCTACATTTGGGTAATCCTTCTAGTATTGTGGGCACTTTTAATTTTGCTCTTAGTTGGTTCATTCAAACGTCACTGATCATATATCTTATCTGATCAGCATAGATAAAATATCATACCCAATATCGCTGTTGAAAGTTCACCTTCACTATTAATCATGTCCATCTTGTACTTTCAAAAACAGATGCATGAGAATATGGGTTTGCTGATACTTACTTCTAAATAACTTGTTTTAATATATTAATAAATCAAAATTAGTTCTACACACGCTTTTTGGTATATTTTTGTATTTATATTTATGTTCCCAAAGTAAGCAAAGACATTAAAATAATATAACTAGATTAATACATTTTATTTGAAAATAAGAACACATATTAATCCTTGCTATGTGACAGATGCCATGAGAATGATTTACATATGTAATCTATTTCATCTGTGTATTGAGAAAACCCACCATGTAGAATGTTTTGCCACAAAATAAAATACATAAAACATTAATAAATTTTAGGTGGAAGATACACAATGCTATGCATTATTTTGTCAGACCTGTAAAGTTTGAAGAAATCACTAGAACACCTGGGCTTTGAAAAATTGTGATCCTTTGTTAACACCTTTCAAGGCCTAAACTCTTTAATTTGATAATGTCAGTGGATTTGTGCAGTACTCGTATTTGTCAAACAATAATAAACTGTAAAAATCATGAGAAATGGCATTATCAATCCCTAGTCTTTATTTTTATGCTAAATTACTTGTGCAAGTGCAAGAGTGAATAGCACGTTCTAGACCAAAATGAGCTGTGGCTTATACACTGGATTGAATGGTTAGGGCAAAAAATGAGATATTACTCTGCATTCCAAAAGTATATTTCATGTAGAAAACCTACTTTGGTCAGACATCTAGGGAATAATGTTTTCTGAATGTCAATTCACTTATTTTAACAAATATACCCAGGTGACAGGTGCAGTTGAAAAGGAAGAAGCTGCGCATGTGTGGGCCAGGTCATACGTGGGGCATCTCTGTCCCTTCTCTCAGTCAGGCTTTACTTTGCGTAGCTCTTCTTAAAATAAGTCTTCAAAAGGTAACACTTCTCCTGAGATGAAGAAGGATGTCAACGTGTGTGAAAGTGGACCGAGGTGTTCACTTATTACATTTAGCAGGATGAATATTTTGATAGAGAAATGGAACCATAGAACCCTGATGGGACTCTTTGAAAGACATACTGAAGTCAAAAGATTATGTTATAACAATAATAAATGTGAAGGAACTGAATGGTAAAGTTTTAAACAATTTATTCAAAATGATAGTCAAAGTAAATGAGTTGATCTCAAACAATAAAAAGAAATAGTGAGGTATAAAGACTTCACAGCCTGTGAAACTATACAAAAAATAAATGTTCTATTATATAAAGTGAACATCAGTATACCTTAGGTGAATTGCACACTTTAAAAACTTTTGGTGACAACTATTAGATAGATAAGCTGAAAAGTTTAAATTATTACAATTTGAAGGCTTGCCCTAAACACCAGAGGTAACTCCACGAATATAAATTGCATTTCATACTAATGAGGTACAAGGTCAAATATCATTTTTTAATAAAATTTCATACCAGTGTTCAAAAACTGCATTAGGTGGTATTTATAAAAAAAGAAAAAAAGAAAAGATTTAACTTCTCTTTGCAAATTCTTTTAAAATGATTTTGATCAAATTTAGAACTGTTAAATATTTCTGCATGAAACTTTTCCTCAGAGAATTAAGATTTCCACAGATAAAGTCTGAAACAAATCCAAGGTGAAATCATTAGCTCATATGTTATCAAGATATTTTATTTAATGTGCTTATATTTATACTTCTATAAAATGGCAAATGCAATAATATACTTTTATTGTTAAAGTGTAATTGTATATTAGATATATGTAAATATTAAACATTTAGTTTAAATTCAAAGTTTAAAAAATTAAATTATAATGTCTTGTGTCATGTTTGTTAATTGT
Organism: Octodon degus; assembly: GCF_000260255.1. Lineage (NCBI taxonomy): Eukaryota > Metazoa > Chordata > Mammalia > Rodentia > Octodontidae > Octodon > Octodon degus. Next base: position 1,858,117 of record NW_004524582.1, read on the forward strand.
CATAATTTCATTCTCTAATCTCTCACATTTTTCAAGCTTTGATGTGCTAAAATAAAACAGATTTCCTCTAATATTCTGAAATACTCCAAAAATATTGATTCAGTTTTTGCAAATTTCTTGCATTGAAAATAGCAAACAAATGAAATGATAATATTCTTAGACTTTCTGTCAGTTTTTAAATATTTAGTGGAAAAATAAAATAAGACATTGTAGATTATGAAAATCAATAATAGCAATTATCCTATCAAGAATGTTTAATGTTTATTCCCAAAATTTATTTTTAAATATTCTTCCACATCACTAATCATTGAAAATATGTTAAAGAATATAGGCCATATTCTTAAGAAACATACACATGTTCCTTTTTCCAAAAATTAATAGTGTAGTTATGTTTTGTGGCAGGCAGAATTTAAAGTCAACTGACAAACTGCAATTTGCAATTTTATAAAGGCACTTGTTTGAGATGTGAAGTGTATCATATTTTCATTAATTGTTGCACTTTTTTATTTTTTAAATTCATCTTAAAGAGAAATACAATAAAAATGACACAGAATTTCAATATCTTCACATTGTATTTGTTAAATGTATAGGGTAGAACAAATAAAACTTGTAATTTCTGTTTAGAAATTATGGAAGTAAAACACATTTAAAGAAAAGTTTTGAAAATGTGCTTGTTTTAATTAAACTTTAACTCCAAAATCAATTTTTATTTAAGAAAACAAATATTGTGGCAACTTACCTGGAATCTCAAACACAATGAAGAGTGTACATTTTTAGGTCAGAATGACTAGTGTAAGAAAGCTGCTTCTCTTGTCAGTGTACCTTGGAGTAGAAAAAGGGGCAAGCAGAGTAAGCTTCAATTCTCCAACTGAGGCTCATGGTCCCACACGGTCCCTCTCTCTGTTTCTTTGGCTGACTCTTACCTTATGAAAAACGTGTTGACCCATGTCATCAAACTCTTGTGAATATAAATGGAGTGGCAGCAGAAGCTTTACTCAGTATTTCAGAAACGATATATTTCCTTTTTCTGTCCCGTGCCCTTTCATTCTTCTTCCTCTTCTTTCATTTCCTTTTCTCCTTCTATTTTGTTTCCCTTGCCACAAAGGGAACTGAAACAAGGGTGCTGTGCATTTTAGTCCAGTGCTGTAACATTGAGACACACCTCAACGTTTTTATTTATGCATTTGTTGTTTATGCATTGGTTGTTCATGTATTTTATGTCTATGTATTGATGGATGGATGGATTGAGAGACAGAATTGAGCTACAATGCCCAAGATAGGCTCAAAGTTCCAATCCTCAACCCTCAACCTTCCCAATTCCTGGGAGTTTAAGTGTGTGCTACCAGTTCTAGCTGCCTATTCTTTATTTTTTAACTAAATTAATTAATTAATTAATTAATTTTTACATGTTTAGTATAGAGTCTACAGGGTCTCACTACACAGATTAGACTCATAGTGACCCTTCCTATTTTCAGACTCCCAAGCCCTCGGATTACAGGTCCGCACCACCATGCCCCATCTCAATCTCCATCTCAGCATGCTCGCGGGGTGGGGCTGGGGCTGGCACCGCAGACCAGGGATCAAATCTCCAGCCCCTGCAACTGCTACGCAGGGGCTTTAATCTACTGAACTATCTAGCTGGCCCTGTCTTTTCTTCTTTGTAATTCTTCTTCAGAAATTTATCTTGTAAACTGTAAAGATTTTGTGCTAATGGGTAAAATCTATATTGGTAACACAGGTTGTGGGTATCTAAGTTTAAATATAATCAAATAAATTTAGTAGGAAATGAAAAAAAATACATAAATGTTCTCAAAAAGATAAATTGCTTTTGCCCATAAGTTTTTGACAAGATCTTGTTATTTTGGCCTTGAGCAAATTTTATGAAAATCATTGATATGAATTCTATAAAACAAAAAAAATCTAATTAATTATGTTACTTCTTGTAATTATTCTGTTTGCAGTGCTAAATGGCAAATGACTACCTGTTTATTTCCCTCTGACCCAGATCTACTCCACTTGCTCTTTATTCACAGAATGTTACCTTTCATGGTTATACAAAACAACATATTTTTAAAATAATATCAAATGTCAAGTCCTTTTGGGGAGTCATTTTTATGTGACTTTTTAATCTTGTTACTGAGCCAAATTTGTGCTGATATTTTGCTAGTAAATAATTTCAGACATTGTCTCTGAATTATATTTTAGACGTATATCTTATAGAAGTTTACCTTCTTCATTCTTGGCATAGTGTAAATTTCAGGCAGTTATGTAATAAATGCTACCTGAACCTGAGATTGAGTAAGTTACATGAGAAAATAAGTCATTTGGTGGCTTTACCTTGGGCCACCAATTTCAACATTCGTATTCTTAGATTAGTACAACTCTATTTTCAAACCCTTTTTTTCTATTTTCTAGATTTTTCCATTTTAATTTTCTCTTGCTTTATTCAAAATTGAAGAGACCATGATGAACTGTAGATTACTCTTGCTCATTATATACTTAGTTATGTTAATATTTTTGTAAATATTCTTATTCCTTTTAAAAAATATACATTCTTTAAAAATCATTACCTTTTATCACACACTGCTTCCATAGAAGCTCTTTCTATTATCTTGAACTGTCAGAGAGAAAAGTATTTTACTCTTGTGTTATCTTTCAGTTGCTATGGCAAAATATCCAGGAGAGAAAACTCAAAAATAAAAAAATAAAGATTTTATTCGATTTTGGTTGAGCAATGGTTACATTTGATCAGATATGCTGAAGTTTTTGTGGCCACAAAGAAGAGAGAAAGGGAGAGAGACAAAGAGAGGGTGAAGGAGAGAGAGAGAAAGAGAAAAGTAGAAAGGGTGAAAGTGGAAAAGGAGGAAAAGAGATAAAGGGAAATAGAAGATGCCACAAAATGTACCTACAAAGGGCATGATTGCAGGGATTGATTTCCTCCAAGTAGGTCCGGCCCTCTGAAGATCGTGTGACCTTCCAGCAGTGATATAACTTTTAACATGGACAGCTTACAGCCTGGACTAGTCAGCTGTCCTATAACTGAAATGTAATACCTGACACTGACAATGATGAGAGGTTTAACTTGTGTCACGGTTTCAGGGGATTCAGTCAGTGGTAATCTGAGTCAAAGGCAGAAACATTGTGGTGGAAGGATTAGTTCATGGTGATTAAGAGACAGACAGTTGGGCCGGTGAGATGGGTCAGCAGACTAAATGCTTCCTCAGGCAAGTGTAGGGACCAGGATTTGATCCCCAGCATGCTGTGCCAGCCCTGTCCTCGGGATATGTTGAGCCAGCAACTGAGTCCAGGTGTGGTGGTGCATGCCTATAATCCCAGTGCTGGGGAGGTTGAAAACAAGAGTATCATTATGAGTCTGAGCTGTGTAGTGAGACCTTGTACCAAATACATAAAATGAGAGAGAGAGAAACAGAGAGAGAGAGAGAGAGAGAGAGAGAGAGAGAGAGAGAGAGAGAGAAACAGGCAGTGCCAGAGAAGAAGTGAAGGGACATGTTATAGGCACGAAAGCAATGCTTTAGTGACCCACCCAGACACAACAAGTGTGCTTTCCTAAATGCCTAGGCGTGTTCCAACAAACCTCATTGACAATCCACTTTTGGGGGCTGGGGAGATAGCTCAGTAGAATAAGCACATGCCTGGCAAGTGCAAGGGCCTGAGTTCAATCTCCAGTTCTGCCAAAATAAATAAATAAGTAAATAAATAAATAAATAAATAATCTCATTGACAATCCACTTTAATTGTCAGCAGTTTCTGAGTCAAACCAGAATCACACTCTTTCTCTTGATGCTACAGGCCTATCAGAGATGTCTCATTTCATCTATGGAAATAATTAATATTTCTTAACTGCAAGATTAGCATGCTCTTTAAAACCAAACTTGACTATCTTCTATTTTCCAAATAAATTTCTAATTTATAAACTTACAAATTTATAAGGTCTGCTTAAGATCCACAGTTAGAATATCCTTATTTATTTTTTAATGATCTTTTCACTTGTGCTTGTTTTATTCTCAGTATTTAACTTTAGCTGTATCTTATGAATTTATTAAGTGATGGCATGGTTTCTTAGTTCTAAATCTTTGTATCTCTTCATATCATACAAGTGGAAAATTTAATAGAAGAATTTTTTTTTAGGAATGAGGAGAGTGATATATTGAAACCCTGTAATTTCAATATTGCTAGAAGACTTAAGCTACTCTAAATGTAGCTTATTAAATTAAAAAAAAATTACATAGAGGTTTTGTAATTGGCCATGATTTAATAAATTACATATGTTTATTCATTTAAGATTATGTTTTCATTAGAGTCAGTCTGTTGTCAGCAAAAGGGCAGTGACTACAGTTTTAAGAAATGCTTACCTCTAAATTAGAAATAAATATTGTCTTAAAATATTGATAATCCAACTGTGACACCACATGCCTGTAATCCTAATGCTAGGATGGCTGAGACAAGAGAGCAGCTGCAATTTCAAGGGCTGTCTGTGTTACAAAATGATTCATAGCCAGCCTGAACTACAGGGTGAGACGCTCTTTCAAAAAACTAAAAGAAGGATAATAAAGAAGAGGAGGACAAGGAGAATGAGGAGAAAGAAAGATACAAACAAAGACAATTAGACAACAAAAGTAAAAATTATACATCAAGTATCAATTTACATGTGGCACTTATTTTCAGATCAGTGGTTACACATCATGTGGCAACTAAATACCAAGAACTACTTCTGTTCCATAATAAGGCTCATAAAAATGTATATTTTTATGAAATACTATTGTATGTACTCTTCTGTTAACCTCCCACGAATTCACTTTACCTTGCAGTCATTGCATGCACTTTAAATTGCGAAAGGTCATGTATAGATTCCAGTAACCACCTTTACCACCTGCATTACCTGATTCTAGGGCAAGCAACTTGCTTTTTCTCCTGCTGTCTCCACCTGTATTCACAGAAAATTCAAAAGTGAAGGTACATGTCTTCATATCTGTTTGAGAAAGGCAAGGAATACATAATGGGGTTGATTGTACAGCTCTGTACATAAGTGAATGTAGATTGGCTACAAATATGTCTTTAGCAGAAAACATCATTGCTTTTGTGCTCTTGGGACGACATAGATTCCTCAATTTTCTGCAAGCTCTATGCACATAAATATTTATTAGTATTTAAAACTTATTTCAAAACAACTTAAACTTCTGTGTTCTTGCCTCTGGAAAATAGTTAAATGTTAAAACACAAGTGGTTTAATCAGACGCTAAATGACATGGCCATTAAATGTACACTATTATCCTAAGTATTTTGCAATGTTTCTTTTCATATCTTAAATAAGTAAACAAGTCACTCAACATAAAAATATGCAGGAAGTGTAACTTGATGAATAAAATTCATGAGACTAGCTAAATTTAAAATAATGATTTATTTCTTGCTTAGTGGTAGTGACTACTATGGAGACATTTATCCTGAGACATTTGTTGTGCTCTTGAATTTCTAGCTAAAGCAGTTTATCTTACATTTTATTTACTGAATATGGCATCAATATGTCAGACAAAATCCTTTTAAATTTGTCAATTTTATACTAAGTTGTGCTATTAAAAAAATCAATGACTAAAAATAGACTAAGCCAAAACATGTTGAAATTAAGTAAGCTTCATTAGATAAGAATTTCCTTTCTCAAGATAATTCAGGCGTATTTGTCTGATACATGTTAAATTAGCCTTTAATAATATTTAATATGTATTAAACTATCCTTTAATAATGTCTAGAGATAAAAATATGCTTTAGTAAAGAAAAATTAATGAATAATGATTCACTATTCTACACTCATCTCTTATTTTAAATATTAATTTTAATTTGTACAATAAAATTGTATTTTTGATGTTCCAGAACATGATTATACCTTTTATTTATGCATTAAACATTCATTTATTACTTCTCTCCTACATTCCATCACTCACTGTGCTGGGTATCAAGGGGCAACAGAAAACCCAGGTTAAACTTGGAGACACAGAAGCTCAATGAAACAAGTGTATTCACATCAGCACTGTTGCAAAAATGGAATATGGTGATAATGAAATGATTCTCTCTGATAGTAGCAAGGAACATAATTCTATAGAAAAAGTCAGCACCGCAAGAGGAATTGAGAAGGAATAGCATTGCCATGTGGGAGAATGGGGCATTCACAGAACATAAAATTTTGTTTGATGAAGACTTGATCAGAAGTTTCAAGAGGATCCAAGGTGATCAAGAAAGTAATTTGAATATATTTTGGGAACAAAGGTACTTTTTCGAAGTTTAACTTAGAAAAGCCAGCGGCTGGTGAGATAGCTCAGTGAACTAACTTGCCTGCTTAGGCAAGCTTAGGCAGGTGCAGGGACCACAGTTTGATTCCCAGCACTATGTGCCACACTGACCACAGGTGGGCTCAGCTGACCTTGGAGTCTGGGCTTGGTGGCGCACACCTGTAATCCCGGTAACTAGAGTGGTTAAAAACAGGAGGATCAACATGAGTTTGAGCTGCATAATGAAACCCTGCAACAACCAAATACATTAAAAAAGAAAAGAAAAAAACAAAACAAAACAAAACAAAAAAACAAAAACGTCAAATCGTGCTTTGAGTACCAAAACCAAGTTCCTGTCCTGTGGCCTATTTTGGTGATCTCTGTGACCATGTATATGGGAACTCTAAAATTGTGTGCTACTAGCACTTAATTAAAATTGCATAAGAAACTTTAGTGAAAGAAAACAAAGTAAAACAAACTCATGGCTTATGTTAGGAATTCAGATAACATTGTAGTTGTTGAAGTTATGAATGGCTGTAAACATCTCGCTGAATACCAGCTGGAGCTCTGGTTACTTCTATGCACTGGCTTTCCAAAGACTTGCATTTTGTGTTCCCTTTTGTCCGGTGAATGGGTTGGACCGTTCATGATTTCTGGCTCTTTATAGCATTCTATGCCCCTGATACTCTTCAAAATGACTGTAATGTATCCTTGTTTTAGACACGTCACCTATGAATCTACCAATGTTAATGTGCAGTTTTATAAAACTAAATATAAATGCAAACTGCAGAACACTGAAAATATTATAGAAGCTAATGAAAATCAAAGTAAAAATCTTGAAGCACTCTAAACTGGGCTTGTCAGTCATATTAACAAGACGCCAAATGTGAGCTTTTCTTTGTGGGTATATAAAGTAAAATAGGACATGGGGTTTGATCCCTGGTGCGCCATGCCGGTCCTGCCCCGGGGAGTGCTGAGACAGTGATTGAGACTGAGCATGGTGTCTCACACCTGTAATTCCAGTGCTTGGGAGACGGAAAACAGGAGGATCATTACAAGTCTGATCTATGTAGTGAGACTATAGGGTCTAAATACTCAAAGAAAACATTAAATAAATAAAGTAAAACAATGCAGAAAGAGAAATGGAGAGAAAGAAAAATACAGAGATTTTGAAGCGGTGAGAATTATTTCCATGTCAGAACAAAGATCAGGAAAAATCAGAGTTTATTAATCAGGCTAGCCACCGGACCCTTCCTGGTTACAGATCAGAAATGCCTGGCCTCATTCTTAGTTTTGTTTCTGCTGAAATACCTTCTTTTTCCATGGTGACCATGATGGAATGCCATGGTTGTTGACTCCATAAGTCATGGGCTTCTTATTTTCAACTCATTCTGTTTTCCTATTATCTCTTTTATGTTTACAACATCTTAACAAAGGTGGGGAAGGAGTGAAGGAGTGAGGCACCACAGGCAGGGTCATGTAGAGTTGCCTTGGCCCAGGAACTTCCTATCATTAGAGACATTCTGGGCAGGACATGGTCCTGTAATGTTGGCTCTGCCAAGTATCTCCTATCTCTAAGGTGGATTAAAGCCTAAACTAGAACTTCTTTTGGTAGGATAAAATTAAGCCATGAGTAGCCACCATCCCCTGCAATTGTACTCACACATCTGTGAATGGTGGTAGTCCAAAATCTATAGGGCCCCTGGGAGAATGAAAATTCAAATGTGATGTAATGTTTTCTGTTTGTTCATTTTTGTTTTTTTTTTTTTTTTTTTTTTTTTTTTTTTTTTTTTGTTTTTGTTTTTTTTTTTTTTTTTTTTTTTTTTTTTTTTTTTGAGATGTAATGCTGCTATTCACTCATTCATGCATGCACGCATGCACGCATTTATTCATGTATCCATTCAGTTATTTCATTTGAGGTACTAGAGATGAAATCCACAATCTCACAGAGGCTAAGCAAGTGCTCTATCACTGATTTACACATGTATTATTTTTGAGATGGTGTCATGCTACATTGCCTAGACTACCCTGACTCAGACTATCTGTCCTTCCACATCAACCTTCTTAGTACCTGATATAACAGGCACAAAATCTTCAGGATGAAGCCAAAGGCTCTGAAAGTCAAGTAGATTGGCTATCATGCAGCCCTGAGGCAGATTTTCTTTTTGTATCTAGTTCTTTAGTGAGGCACACCCACATTATTGAGAGTAATCTTTAAATAAAGTCTACTCTTCGTAAATATTAATCATTTTAAAACACCATCATAGCCATATCTAGATTAGTGTTGGAACAAAGAAATGTCCACCACAGTTTAACTGGTCTGAAACACAAAATTAATCATCACATTAGTGTGGACACCAACTTGAGTAGATTTGGAATATATAACAGAGATCCAGATGAACTGGCCCCAATGGGGAGTAGTCTGGTGACCTGAATGTAATTATGTGAGCCTATAAATACGAGTTTTACCATCAGGGAAACAAGAAGATAAATTTGAATTGTGTACAATTTTTTTCTTTGGGAAATTCTTTGCTGCTAGTTATGAAGACAGAGTAGAGCACATGACACCTGAAGAAGTGGTGCAGGGCTAAAAATTTTAGCTGACAATTATTTTTACAACTGCCATGTAAGAAAATAGATTCTGCCAATGCAACGACTGAATTATCAACTCAAAAATTCAGCCCCCAAACTCTAAATGAGGACTGAGCCCAGTGAGGTTCTCAAAACTGCTGCAGAAAACCTGGCCTTGTGATAACCTGGCAGAGAACATGTTCACAACAGAAAAGCATCTCAAGCCACAATATGTAATAATAATCTTTTGTTTCCATTTTAATTTATTCTGTTCATGAAAGATAAAACATCCATGTAGCTTTAAACCACTAAATGTCTGCTGTATCTTTTAGGAAGCAAGGAAAAACTAATTTATATGAGCAGCATAGGATGAATTATTTCAAAATCTTCTAAATTGATAGAAAACTTTTCCGTATGTGTGATATTTGGATAAAATATGCATAATGTATAGTTTTTACAAAATTTAATGTATTTACCTATAATTCAGCTGAATTGTCTTCAAGGCATATGCTAGATAGATTCCCCTTTGAGTTCTCGGAACTCGGATGAGACATAGTCCTGTATGTAGTTTATCACATTTCACAGGAAGCCTGATTTGCGCCCGGCTCCAGAATTCTCTTCAGTGCAACGTCGGGATGCTAACTGTTTTTTTACTCTGTAACAAAGAAAAAAACAAAGTTATTAAGAGAATTTAGTGAAATAAGCACTATAAAGACACTTTGAACAACTTTTAGCACATGCCAAACTCAGAAATGACACTGTACAGTTTAGATTTCAATACTGCAATATAATTTAAATGAACATTATTTATTTTACAAAGAGTACTAATGCATGTATCTGAAAATGAGAACACGCTCCTCTCTCTGCCTGTTGGTGTTTTCTCACCTGCTTCTGCCATATGCTTTGCATTTTATAGCCTTAAAGACTGATGCATATCTGCACAATAAATCCTTCATATTTACTTGATATACTTACAATATCCTGCTTCAAAATGTAAATTGTCCAACACTGTTGAATAATCATGGAAATTTATTTTTATTTCCATTGAAGTATCAGATTGATTTGGAAATGATAGTCATTTCAATATTGTAATACTTTTTTATGTATTTAGTACAGGGTCTACAGGGTTTCACTACAGAGATTGGTGTCATAGTGATCCTCCTGTTTTCAGCCTCCCAAGTGCTAGATTACAGGCATGCATCACCATGCCCAGTCTCAGTCCCTGTCTCAGTGGGCCCTGGGGGTGCGGCTGGTGAGGCACGCTGGGGATGGAGCCCTGGTACCTGTGTCTGCATCTGCCTGGGCAGGCACTTTAATCCATTGAGCTGTCTGGCTTGCCCACTATTGTAATACTTTTTAAATGATTTTAATTTGTAGGACTGGTGAATAGCTCAGTAGATTGAGTGCTTTCCTGGGAAGTAGAAGTTCCTGAGTTCAATCCTCAGGGCTACAAAATAAATAAATAAATAAAGTAAAATAAATGATTTTAAGTTCTATACCTAACATGTCTTGCATCAAAAGGAGCCTAAACAGAAAAAAGGTAAGTATGAACAAATAAATTAATAAATGATAAGATAGCTGAACATATCAAATATCATCCAATTGAAAATGGACATTGATTTGGAATATTTGTGTTGATCCCTTTTACTTACTAGCAATCCATGCGTTTTTCATGTATTAAAAGTGATATATTGACTTACACTTTTTTGGAAAAAGGGAAAGTAATATTAGAAACATCTATATGTTTGCCAATATAGAATTTATCTTTGATTAGAAAAAAATCTATTGAAGTAATTACAATAATCATTTGTTTTACTCTCTAGAATGATTTGACATTAACATGCAGATTTTTAGCAAAACAAATAACAATGCAAAATGAAATATTTTATAAGGTTTACATTTATCTCAAATTGTTACGATTGTATAAGATGTTTGTTAGACAAATTTTTACTGAAAATTAAATAATAAATTCAACATATATAACTTACCCTTCATTATGAATTTTTCAGTTTATTTGAGGTAGTTTGCCATCCTCACTTAAGAAGTTCATTCCTTTGGTATTTATTTCACTTATCTCACCATACTGCTATTTATCACTAGAAAATAATGAGAAAATCTGAGGGTGAAATAAACACTGTCAGCAGTAAATGCGCCGTGACCCTGATGCTTGTGTCTGACAGTAACACTGACAAGAGACTGTGGGAAGTATCACAGGCTGAAGGATTGTGGGAACAATTTTTGTGAATGGACAGAAAGGAAAAGCAGGTATCTTGGTACCTGTGACACAGAGTACCTGGCCACAGACAACTCCATGGAAGTCAGCACACCCAAAACTCCCAGTAAGCACTCAAGGAATAACCCACAGATGTGCAACTGTTGTAAACATTAACAACACCTGGAAACACAAAGCTTAGCCTGATCGCAACTAGGAGTTAAAAAGGGACTTTATTTGAAGAATACAAAGTAAATGGAATATTTTTATGAAAAACACCAATCAGCACTATTAAAATAGTTCAATTTTTTCTCCCTTTTTTATGACTTTAGTACAGGGTCTACAAGGTTTCACTATATAGATCAGGGTCGTAGTGATCCATCCTGTTTTCAGTCTCCCAAGAGCTGGGAATACAGGTGCGTGCCACCATGCCCAGTCTCAACTGCCCTCTTAGTGCACCAAAGGAGTGGTAAGACACACTGGGGATGGAACTCCCGGCTGCTGTGCTCTGCCTAAGCAGGCGTTTTAGTCTGCTGAGCTATCTGGCTGGCCCTCTTCTCATTTTTAAAAGCTTACATCTTGCATCTTACAATCTTTCGAAAGAGGCTTCTGTAAAATCATAAAAACATTATGTTTTGGAGAATGACTGCCAGTTTGAAAATTTGCTCCTTGATACTATTTGTATGATTACAATAATAATAATAATAATAATAATTGTTATTATTATTATTATTATTATTATTATTATTTTGGTGGTACCAAGTGTCAAACTCAGAATCTTGCACTTGCCAGGCAAGCACTTATTCCACTGAGCTATCTCCCTGGCCCCCTCCTTGGTATCGTTTTAAGCAATATCACCAGCTAAAAATATGCTCATAAATTTGAAGCGTCACCTGGCTCTTGTACTATGTGATAGATTAGAGTACAAACAGAATTGAGGGAAACCCAGTCCCTGCCAATTGTATTGATCAAGCAACTCTTATGCAGGTAATGTGCTTTCTGGTTAGAAGAGAAACCAGGCCAAATATTTCTATCAACTGAAAAGATAAATATGTGATATAGAACATTGGATTTTTATTTACTGTTTTTTAACAGTAAAAATATGAAAACATATGTAAACTCTATTTCCAGCTGATAAAGAAAATGGACCTCTATATACAGATTATTACTGCCTACATTTGGTATAAAGTTCAGGGCCTTTCTGCTAAACTATCTTTCTAGCCATTTTATGTTTTTATTATATCAATCAATTAAGTTTTCCCCAGGTTGGGTCTCATCTTCCTAAGCTGCTGAACTGTCCCATCAGGAACATAGAATCCTCCTGTCTGACTCTCCAGGGTGCCGGGATGGGCCGAGCCTAACCAGGCTAGCTCTATGAAGTCTTCATTATCAAGTAGGGAAAACACAGAACATTAACTTTCTTGGGCTGGCCAAATAGCTCAGTGGATTAAAGAGCCTGCAAGCAGGCCCAGGGGCTGGGGATTCGATTCCCCAGCCTGCTGTGCCGGCCCTGTCCTGGGACCTACTGAGACAACAATTGAGACTGGGCATGGTGGCACGTACCTGTAATGCCAGCTCTTGGAAGGCTGTAAACAGGTGGATCACTAGGAGTCTGATCTAGTAGTGTGACCCTGAACACCCTGTAGACTCTTCCCTAAAATACAAAAAAACAAAGCAAAACAAAATAAAAACACTTTTTCTTGTTTTTCATGTATACTTCACTCTTTGATTTCTCTTTTTATGACTCTTTCTCTGAGATCAGCTATTTTCAGATTAAGGTACAATTTTTATAGCATATAAATTTTAGTTGGAGACAAATGAATAAAACAATGATGTAAAAATTTATTTTTCTAGTAACATAAAATATTGAATTTGAATACTCTAAGATCAATTTATCCTTCAAAACATCTTTTTATGTTTTTATTTAATCTTCCATACTAAATTTTCCTAAATCAATTAAACTTTCTCATTGGTGTTATAAAAATATTTTCCTAAATATGGTGTTTCAGACATTCTGAGAAAAAGAAATTTATGGACATGGTGATTGCAATCAACCCTAAATATGTGGCAAATACATAAGGGCTTATCAAATTTATTATCAATCATTACTCCAATCTCTCTTTGTAAATGAATTGAGACTAATATGTTAAGAAATTTAATGTTCATTGTAAATAGAATATCATGTCCGCATCTTGTAGAGCAATTAACCACTAGCAAGAATGTATGCAATGTGCTAATTATTGAAACTGTCCTAACAATTTGATTTTTTTTATAAAGACTCTTTTAAATAGCCTTTTAAAAAAAAAAATTACTTGTGTGTGTGTGTGTGTGGCCAGCTCAGCCCACCAGGGGGTGGGGCTAGCTGGCATGTGGTGCTGGGGGATTGAACCGCGGTCCCTGTGCTTTGCTTAGTTTAGCTTGTTCTATGTAGGTGCTTTTGACCACTGAGCCATCTCATCAGCCCTGTCTTACCAATTTGATTTGAAACTCTCTCATTGCTATTTGTTTCTCAATAAAATTATGAAAAAAAGAAAATATAAATAAATAAAAGAAATTTGATGTCCAGCTTATGTATTGATATAAACATCCTTACATTTAAATGAATAAGAATATCATTTCTATAATTTTTAAAACATGGACATCTTTGTAGAACTATGAAACATATCAAAATTCAAAAAGTCCATATCCTGCAGAATATTCCCTTACGTCACCACTACCTTTGCCAGGAGCAGGGTCACAATGGTGAAGTCTTTTATCTTGAAAGAATCTGCCTGTCTTTAAATATTATGAGTGTGTACTATGGTAGTTATGAATTTTAAACTGAATTATTCCAAACATTTCTCGTGCTATACATAATTAGAGTTTATTCTTTTCTTTTGCTCTATAATATTCAATTGCAAAAAGAACTTTAAACTTATGTATCCACCCCCTTTATCCATTATACTGTCTCAATTTTTATCATTTCCAGTTTAAGATACTATGAATAATACTTCATTAAAGTTTTCTGAAGCTATTTAGGGGAACATTTATCAAAATGTTGTGAATATACACCTATAAATTTAAGTATGGATCATAGAGCACATGTGTTTAGTGATGCGGATTTAGCTCAGTGTAGACTGCTTGTGTAGCACACAGAAGACAGGCTGCTCAGTCTCCACCACCATGAAATCAAACAAAACAAAACCAAACCCCAAATATATTCAGCTTTCGTATGTACACCTGAAGCAGGCATTTCATTAGAAAGTACATGAAGCTCCTAGTTTTCTATATTTCTTAATAAACACAGGCTTTGTTATTTTTCTAATTTTGACTATATGATACCTATAAATAATATTTAACTATGGTTTACTTCAAGAGTAAACATGTTGAGTATATTTAGCTAAGATTATTTTAGTACAACATATACAAAGTATTCAATTCATTCTTTTTGTTTCTTTTCCTTTATGTGTTTAGGACAGGGTGTACAGGGTGTACAGGGTCTCAATGCATAGATCAGACTTGCAGTGATTCCCCTGATGACAACCTCCCGAGTGCTGGGATTACAGGTGCATGACACCACTCCCAGTCTGAATTGCCATCTCAGCATGCCCCGGGGACGGGGCCGGCACGACATGCTGAGGATCGAACCCTGGCTCTGCATCTGCCTAAGCAGGGGCTTTAGTCCTCGGAGCTTTTGGCTGGCCTTTTTTTTTCACTTTTATGGTTTTATTTTTTAAAGAATACAAGGGGCCGGGGAGATGGCTCAGTAGAATAAGTGTTTGCCTAGCAAGTGCAAGGGCTTAAGTTCAACCCCTGGTTCCCCCCGCCCAAAAAAACAAACAAAAAAAAAAAAACAAGATAGTGATAGAAAAAAAAAACAGCATTAGAAATGATACAAAATTTCACTACACAAAGTAATAGGAGTTCAAGAATGATTGCTGCGTTCCATTCCATGATGGTGTCTTCAGTGCTCGCTTCGGCAGCACATGTACTAAAAATGATGGTGTCTTCAAATTAGTTGATCAGGCTACCAGATATAGACATGCAAAATTGGATTAAAGAAAACAAAAACAAAAAAATGACAAAAAAGTTGTTAAAAATTCAAAATAAAAATATTAGAAAAAAATTTAAACATTAACTTCTCCTTTCAAAGACCAGCAGAAATAAATAGTACAATTATCCAAATAGTCTACATTTTCATTATTGATATGAGTTATTACTTACATACTGTATATGAGACCTTAGAAAGTAATGCCCTCTAAACATTTTTTGTATACATATGCATGTTTTAGTTTTTCCAAATTGTTGTTTGATAAATAATTACTAATTGCTTCTATGTAGTTGACTTTTGAGTATCTCATTATCTTTAATTTTTTTCATTTATTCTTGTTTGCTTGTTTGTTTAGTAAAATATTAGCTATTTCATGTTCAATATTACAAAGTTTCCATTGGTATTATAATGCTGCAGAAAATATTCTCTCTGAGAGGTAGATAGAATATTTTGCTCCAATAGTGACAGCAAATACTTCCAAGTCCAGTTTCCCTTTGTGAACGCTCTATTCTTATCTGCCTTTTCCCTTAAATCAGGTCACTTTAGAACTGTTACCCATAAACCTAGGTAGCTTCAGGGTCTGATTTCCTTCTAAGGCTTTTAGAGTTCCATTTTTGTCTTATCATGGGAAATTCCCAACCCATGATAAAGTTAAGATCCCTCACTCACTGTTTTTAGCTTCTTTTTGTTGTTGTTTTGTCTTGTTCTCCTTTTTCTTTTTTACCTTTTGCTCTGGGAAAGTGTAACTTAGCCCCTGATAAAAGCCTTTTGGAGGATTCATTTACCCAAAGCCTGGTCAACTTCATGGTTGCATTTCTTTATTTTAGCCTCTTAAACGCGGCTGTGGAACCCACAAACTCCAACAACTGCTGATCCAGTTCCGTAGGAACAGTACCATTTGTGGACAAAATTGGGCTCAACTTCTGCCATCTAAACTCCAAAAATTCTCCATGGGCAAAAAGACTGCTTTGAACGGAATTGTGATATATCTATCTTCTTATATTTATATTTATTAAAATTTTGATATGTTGGTTTTTGTTCAATCAATATTTTTGCTAATTTAGTGTTGCCATTATCTTAAAACCTTTGTAATTGTTCTAGGGAAGGAAGTACAGCATCGGCTGTGCATGATACCTAGGGGTAAACTAAAGATTAATTTATACTAGGTTGTTTGGTTGTAATAAAGAAGTAAACAGGTGACAATGCTAAGGAAAATTTCAGGAAACTATGCAGGGCAAGTCTTTAGCAAGTGTACAAATTCTCCTGACAGAAGAGTCCATTACATTTTCTGATAGCCAGGGAAGAAAGTGGTCCCCTCACCTGTAGGATCAGAAGCTCAGCTCTCCAGAACCATGAAGGGCGCCCTTCTTTGTCTGCACTATGCAGGTCCAAGGACACTATTCCTCATGTCATTCTCCTATCTTTCCTTATGTCTGGAAAGCACTCCCACTTATCTTGGTACAGTTTTATTTCCTGATTTGGCACGCATTGATTCAGCCACATTTTTGAGGAAAATTCCAACATAGACATAGTATGGACATAAAACTTCTAAGGAAAATTTTGAGATAAGGGTCACAGACCCAAAAGGGACCAAAAGTTTAGGGATACTGTGATTTCAGAGTAGGAATACTAATAAGATAGCGGTAATATTAAGCCGTGAACACACTTGTGCACTTGCATGCAGAACTACGAGAAACGTTATAAATGAATACAGAGTTAGGGTTTAGATAACCTAATCTACAATTCAACTAACTAGAAGGCCAGAAGGTTGATTAAAAATAATAAATAATTCAATTATGGTGGTGTATCCATGTAATTCTAGTGCTCAGGAGGTTGAAGCAGCAGTAAGGTTTGCTGTTTGGGAACAGATAGGACTGCCTAATAAGGTCAAGACAGCCTGGACTATATAGCAAGACTGTCTCAAAAAGAAACAAAAGGCAATAAGTAAGACTGAGTGGAAGAAAACTTGGTGGGTGTTACAGAGGTATGACGCTATGATGCCCAAGTGATAAAAGAGTCAAGTTAGGAAAAATGGGATTAGGATTCCAAAAATTTTCATTAATTTCCAATAATGGCTAAAAACTGGCATTTTTCTAGACTACAGATCATGTGATTTGTCAAGTTAAATGGAACAATAAACTGTTTTCTTTAGTTATATTCACGTTAGTCTCTGTGTGTGAGTGTATGCGCATGTGCGTAAAACATGTTTACATACATGAAAAGATGAGAGAGGTAAAAATAAGAAGAGCCAAGGTTGTAGGCTTTCCTATTTTTATGATGCCATGATGAACATCAAAAGTTGTATTTTATTTTCATTATCACTTATAGAAAGAGGATATATCACTACCATCCAGTTAAAAAATAGTATGGCTTTTTAAATTTTTGTTATTAATTTTATTGAAAAACAAATAGCAGTGAGACAGTTTGAAAACCAATTAGTAGGACAGTTTCAATAATTAATAATTGTATATTGTCTTCCCAGTGGTTATTCATAGTACAAGATGCAGACATGATATCCTGACCAAACACTATTAGTACAAATCTTTTTTCTCATTGAATTAAGAGAAAGTATCTGTACATCTATTCTAACTGAAAAATAGTATGTTGACAGTTATCCAAAACTTGTATCTCAGGGCATTCTCTGAACAAGAGAATAACAACTTTATCCTCTAGGTCTTTTCCCACATATAAAGTTTTCAGATAGACAATCATTTCAGTAGGTTAGATGATTAGCAAAAGAAATTGAAACTCTTCAAAATATTTGCATAAATTTCCCTAGTATTTTGTCTCAAAGTAAATAAATAACTGGTCATTTCAATTATTAAAAACATGTTGCTTGTTTTGTTAATCTATGCTTTGAAATATACATTGAAAAATAAATTCTACAATCTAAATCATAAATAATATACCTCAGATCCTATATTTTTAATATTTTATAAAACTTTGTGCAACATTGTTAATAAAAGGAATTTCAATAATTTTATTTATATTGTTTCTCTTTGAGTAAAATATATATTGCATACATCCTTTCATTTTAGTAAACCTATCTACTTTAAGTTAATCTATTGATATTCTTGTTTATGCACTGGTTTGTTATCCATTTTGTGCTTAGGGATTATTTTACTTATTTTCATTCTGCCTGATGATACCAATGATTCTGAAATCCTAAACTGTCCAGATTTAAGACTAATGAAATGATAATGGTGGATTACCTAAGGTAAATAAGGCACAGTGATTTATGTAGTTCAGATAGACATGACTGTGTTTCAGTAACTTTTTTAATTATTGATTTTCATTATGGCTTCCCATTGTGAACCTGGAATGATTTAAAAGTTGTTTTGTTCATTCCAATTACTTATTATTTCTTTATGAGTATTTTAAGTTACAGATATTATATTTAGCCACTGGTACCAATTTTAAAGAGGAAGTAATATTTAAGAAGATAAATTCTGTGTGATATGAATTTTAAATAGTATTCTGTAAATCCATATTACACTAAAAGAAAATATTCATTCTTAAAAAAAATATTTGGTGCACATATGTTGATATATTTTAGTTCAGAGTATAAATTTAATAGTCATGTATTATTTTTAACTAAAGTCTCATATATCTTACTACTACCATAGAAAACAAGGCAAAATAATTAAACATTTTACTTCAAATAAAAAATTCTCATATTCTTTTGAGAGACAATTATCTGATAAGAAATGACACTATTCTGGTGGGTGTACCCCTTTGACTGCATACAGATTTCATGACTATTACAGTTTTTACAACAATGAAGTGTGTCATTTTAGATTATCAAAGCATACTTGTTGAAGCAACTCATTACTGTAGAATCCTTGAATAAAGTTAATTTAACAACATACAATTTTAATATAATTATATAGGGTTAAGTTTTAAAAACTCAAAATTTAGTACAATAAATAAGAAAATCTAGTGTAAATTAAGCAAGAGATTTTACATTCTTCACTGGGATTACAGGTGCACGATACCACATCTAGTCTCAATTGCCATCTCAGTGCCAGCACAGTACGTTGGGGATTGAAACCCGGTCCCTGCATGTGCCTAAGCAGGCACTTTAGTCTGCAGAGCTATCTGACCGGCTCTCTCAACGATTTTTTTTTTTTTTTTTTTTTTTTTTTTTTAGGGAAGGGTGTACAGAATGTTCAGGGTCTCACTACTGGATTGGACTCTTAGTGACCCGCCTGTTCACGGCTTCCAAGAGATAGGCACATGCCACCATGCCCAGTCGCAATTGCTGTCTCAGAGTGTCCCGGGGATGGGGCCTGCAAGGCAGGCCCGAGGATTGAATCTTTGTCTCCTGCACTTGTTTACAGGCACTTTAATCCGCTGAGCTACCTGGCCGGCCCTCAAATGATTTTTTGAACCACCCTCCTACTCAACTGAATCCAGCTGCAACTCTGAGTCAGACCACATTCAAATGCTTTTGTCAGTTTTGGTGAACCTCTCCCAGGCTGCTAATTAACAGTTTCTGTATTGCTTTGAGGGGAAATAGCCTGTGGAGAACTAAATCGTGATAAAGAATCCCAGCAAAATGGAAAGCCAATAATAGGGCATACCATCAGGAGTTATTCTTAAATATAAAAAACATTAAATTGTAAACTTTATTTGATAAAAATAAGATTAAAGAAACATTAGATGAGTTTTTTATGGTCAATATATCTGTGAATAGAAAAATCTATCCTTTTATTAGAGATACTTTATACTGAATAGATGAGGTGATATAATTACTCCTTTTTTGGTGAATAATATAGGTTTTAATGATTTATCAAGTTGCTATTTCTGAGAATGCTCTGGGACCCACCAAATATCATGTATTTCTATAAATAATTCTGTTTTCTGTTATATGAACATGAAGGCTGTATCACTAGATATGTGTTATTTTTCTAATTTTCATTCTTTTGCAAAATAAAAATTATTGCAAAATATTTAAACCCTCAATTCTCATTGAGAAAGTATATTTTAGTTTATATCTGTTTGTCTTTATTCGCACATGATAAGATTAGAAATTGTCAACTTGGAAAGCAATATCTAATTTTCATTTTTTTTTTTACTTTCAATGCTTAGCTAAAGTATCATGTAAACTGTTTTATAAAATTGGAAAAACTTACGCCTAAAATTTATATGAAACTTACACCCAAATTGGAATACTAATTCTTCTAAATATCGACCATTGGTTTAGATAATCAAGGATGCATTTTATTTTAACATTATTATATGTAGCTCACAATTTATTGTGCTAATCTATAAGATTTACTTTTCTGTTATTCAAGTACATAATAGTAAATTTATATGTTTGCTTTTCTTTTCAATGTTAAATCAGTTAAAATATAAATTTTAAAAAAGCTTTCAATGAAAAGCAGAATGCAAGGTACAATATTGATTTCTTGAGGTCATAAGAAGTTAGACCTGTTTTTGTAAAATATCAGTATACCTTTTATTAAATTGATTATTAAATATTGACTTGAGGATTTTAAAGAATCCCCAGGTGAGCACTAATATACCTTCACTACTATCTTTGACCTGCATTTAATTGGAATGTTAGAATGGACATATATGTATATATATTTATTTATAAACACTTGATAAAAGGTCAGTAAATACACGGATACATAACAACTAAATCATTATCAAACTACTACAAAAGAAAACTGTAATAAAGCCTAGGAATAGATGTATGTTGTCATTTTACTTTTGTATACATCAGATTATATAGCCACTTAGTTGTACCTCATCTCAGGTAATTTCAGTATATAACTATTAACTTGGTTTCATATATTCATCAAATTTACATATGCAAAACTGTCATGTTATATACTAGTTACAGGAAGAGAAAAAGAATGCTTGTCTCCTTTAAAAATCATAGGTGTTGGCCAGATGGTTCAGCAGACTAAAGCACCTGCTTAGGCAGACTCAGAGACTGGGATTCAATCCTCGGCATGCCATGCTGGCCCCACTCCCAAGGTAAGCTGAGATGGCAACTAAGACTGGGCATGGTGACATTCCCCGTGTAATCCCAGCACTTGGGAGGCTGAAAACAGGAGGATCACTACGAGTCCAATCTGTGTAGTGAGACCCTGTAGACCTCGTACTAAATACATTAAAACAAAAACAACAATAAAAATCATATACTTTATATGCACCTTCTATAATTATTTTATTCTTCCAAAGGCATGATTGCATACATATAGTATGTTGTTATAAACATTAATTCAAATTTTTGTATAAAGTTCTTAGCTTTTCTTTTGTACACATAATTAATTCCATTTCTATTTGTCAAACTATGAGCTTATCAGTTCTATTCTAATAGTAACATAAAACAGATATATTATTATAAAACATTGATTATCAGAGGAAAAGAGTGTAATTTAGGACTTCAGAGCATGACTTCTGGAGGCAGGTCCTAGATAGCATCTATCAGCAAAATAAAGTCTGTATTCTTATGTACTATTTTGCTTGCAAAGTAATGTAAAAAGATTAGTTATATTCACTAAATTTATGTCCAATTTTTTATTGTTCTGAGAATAAAAGAGAATACTACATTAAATATTTCAGTTACCTAACATTTACTATTTAATTAAATTTACCAGATACTTTAAGAATGCATATTCAAACAATATTCAAACAAAAATATTTTCCCAGAATTGCTTAAAAATGGTTTGAAAAGAAAAGAAAGTGACATATATTGGATATTTATTCCCTATGTTCTCGTGTTTTTTGTTGTAATTAACAGGATATATTATAAAGGGTGGAAACCCCATGTAGGGCTTTGGATCTGTGATTTGCAGATATGTGAAATACAGATTAACAACTCTTCTTAGGTACAAATAGGAATGAAATAGTTTAATACTAATGTGTTCAGAGTAATGAATACTTTATGTTTATTATAATTCTGATATTATTTATCTAATCAGTAACATAAGACTAATTTAAATTTATTTTCTTCATTTCTGATTCAATGATCAAAGTTATTTCAGGATATTACTAATAATTATTTCTGATCATAATCAGAAATGTTTTTCTCACATGAACAAAATTTCTATGAATATTTTTATGTACCATCAACATAGTATATTACTGTTTGAACCATATAATCAACTGGATTTAATGCAAAATGTTCATTCTCAAGAAATGTTTTGATTGTATGTGTTTTATTTTTTTTAATTTTTTTGTATGTGTTTTATAAATGATACACTACTAGTGTTTTAATTTAGCTTTGTAGTATAAATTAATGTTTTTAATAATAGTTTAATAGAATAAAATCTACAGAATAGCGATAAGAAGGGTGAATTTAACTTTCAGTTAAAGTTTATCTGAACAATTTCAGATAAATTTTAGGATAAGTTTGTGACACTCCAGCCAGTTGTTATTGTTTAGATGTGAAATGTATCACCAAAGATTTGAGTTTAGATGATTAAAAGGCTCATGGGAGCATGGTACTCAGCCATAGATTGATACATTCATGAATTCATTGCAAAATATACTATGAAGAAGGGGATCTTGGTCAAAAGAAGTGTCCCAGGGGCAGTACAGTCACAGGCTGCACCTGTTCTCATGTGCTCCCTGCTCTGCTTTATGAAAACCCACAACCATACACTTCCACCATTGCATTTTAGCCTTGAGGCCAGCAGCCCACAGGCTGAGCTCCGGAACACTGAGTCAAACTAACCTCTTCCTCTTTAATTAATGGTTGTCCTTTGTTGTGTCCAAGTGAAGGGAAGACTAATATACCAGTAAAAAGAAAGTACAGATAAAAAGACAAATTACTACTAACACACATTACACTAAAAACTTCATCTGTTTTGTTTGTCTGTTTTTTTT
>NW_004524582.1:1881419-1893619 GCF_000260255.1 Octodon degus
ATTCAATATACAGTATGTACCTACTGAGTTCTTATTACTTGTAAGAAGTGCTGCTAGTTTTCAGAAACAGACAGGAAGATTGACAGTAGTGAAGAGCATTTCTTTTACAAAAGAAATGACAAAATCATGTTAAAATAAAAAGATTTACATTTTTACTTACATTAGGTCTGTCATACTAGTATTTGGAGACTCTGAGTTAAAGGAGTGATTGAGGCTGTAAAAGCAAAATAAAAAAAGCATTTAATCAAAATAATAAAAAGGAAAATTTCCAAGCGATCAATATCCATTAGCGATTTTGAAAACTGAGTTAGACAATCACAAAAGAATAAAATCAAATGAAATGGGAAAATGCTCCTTTTATATTCACAATAAATCTGGAATGTATGAATGCTATCTAAGAAACACCAATTTCCCGGTGATTTTGGAAGGCTTTTTAAGCTTCAAATCGGCAATTGTTATACAAGCAATTTCCTAGAACATGTGACAGTTAAGTCATTGAAATCATTCTCAGCTGCCATTTTTTACTATATAGAAATAGCCTTAATGTATCTTCCATTATCTATAGCTGAATCACAAATCCAAATGCAGGAACTAGTAAATGCTGCACAAGTTGGAAATTTTCTGGGAGATGAAGGGTTTCTCCCTTGCCCAGGCTCTTTTAGGTAGATCTAAGCATAATAGTTCCTGTCTTTAAAACACTACAGTTTATGTACAAAAGCACACCTCAAGACCTAATACAGAAAGGTTTATGTGCTTTAAGCATACGAATATACGTTTAAACTAGACTTTCTACAAATTGGATAGATTAATATAATTTTACTTCAGAAAGAAAAACTGAATTTCATTGTCCAGTATTTCTCAGGTATTTATCACTGTTTGGCCATGTCAGATATTTAAAACTATAATATATTTGATTACATGGCTTTTAAAACTGAAAATATAATGTGGTAGAACCAATTGTGTTTTGCTCAAAAGTAAAATTCTTAAGGTCTTATTTCTCAGATATTAAAATGGCTTTTAAATTTCTATTGATTTTTTCATAAAAAATGTAATATGTTAGGAAGCTTAGGAGTACAACTTGCAATATCATATATTGAGATTCTAGGATTATTCATTAAAATAATTTTATTTTCAAAATGTTTTGATTATTTGATATATTTTAGTCTGAAATGCAAACTAGTTTCTCTCCTTTATCAGACATGAGTAAAGCCAACCAAATATTTCCTATTTCCATTAAATGAGACTGCTTCGTTTCTAATATTCACTCCTTACACTTAAAGAATAAAATACATGTATATTTTTTTCAAAATTGATGACCAAAGCCAGGTCATCAAATTATTGGGTTAGACACATTTTGCACTGAAACATATCCCTAGCCTTCTTTATTTTGACATAGGTTCTCTCTAACTTACTCAGATTGGACATTGCACTTGAGACACTCCTGTCCCAGACTGCCTGAGTTCTGGGTTTGCAGCAATTTCTTAAGTTTTCTTAAACCTATCTACTTCTGGATAAACATGGATTAGAGATACAGTGCAAACGAATTACTTTGGTTATTGGAGCATAACTATATAACATTAGGAACAAAGAATACCTAAACATAATTCCTCATTTGTCCCAACAAGAAACAAAGATTCAGAATATCAGCATGAATGTTACTACTATTAAGTTTATTGCAAAATATTCATATTTCTATAGTTTTCGGTATGATATACAACACTAGACATATTTAGCAGCATTTATGTATCTACAATGAGTTGTCCTACTTGATTATGATTCTCCATGGCATCATGCAACCAGCCATTTTCACAATAGGTCTTACTATGTTTTTTTTATTTAGGACTTTCAATTACCAGGGTTGCTTTATTATTTAATTTTATAATCAGCGCAAGTATGCATGCTTCAAAGTTAAGTGTTTAAAATTTTATTTCCACAAAAGTGTCTTGTTTTATACATTTTTGAGAAATTATTGTGTTAGACACATAGAGTGGAAATTGCAGTGGAAATAATTTTTAAAATTGAATTATGCTTTTTACTGAATACATATTGGTTTTGCACATTGATAAAGAAAAAAAATTGGAAACTGAGAAGTTATAAGTTTAGATTCTGTGTATAATACCGATGTAAAAACTATATGCATATACACATATATGAATAAAATACAAAGCAAATGAACTTATATAAATCAATGCTTTTTAAGAACAAGTATAGGACAGATTATTATAGGAAATCTGTTCAAAAATCCCCCTAAAGATTTGAGTAGCATTGCCTTTTTGTCATTTATTGAGACTCACAGTCTATGAACAAAAGAAACCACAAGAAACTGAAAGAGGTAGGTCAGTAGAGGACACAGTCATTTTTCTTTTAAACACTTCACTCTTCAATACTTCAAAATATAGAAGGATGCACTTGACATTTCTTTAGGAATCAGCACCTTATGGCCACATCATGTCCTCTCTATCATGTAGAATTTGAAATGGCACAAGTAACTTACAGAGTGAGTGCTTACAAGAAAGAATGATAAACATCTTTCTAGAATATTCCATAATGTTTCCTATTTAACTGAGGTGAAGATGAAAACTCAGTATCAAAACTATACCAATATTTATTATTTGAAACATTGCATGCCACTATGCTGCTTAAATTATAAAAGCAGTTACTTCATATTTATAACTTTTGCAGATGATTTTGATACATAATCTAAACAATGCAAAGAGAGGTGGGAAAGTTGACTTTTATTGAGTTTATAACTATGGTAAGCACATTAAGTACACTGGTTAATTTCACACTCATAAAAAGTTAGGTGCAAATTTGACTCATAGAAAACATAGACATTATTTTCCTTTTACTATATTAATTATGTAGGAATGGCTTAGAAATGAAAGACAGATAATGTCTGTCACCTTATATCCATAATGCTCAATTTTCCCTGGCTTACTACCCTCAGTGTCCGAGCTTGAAAGAAATTGGTTAATCAGCAAGTTGACTAATATAAAAACCAAATCTATTAAGTGTTAGGGGGCCAGCTTGATAGCTCAATGGATTAAAGCTCCTGCTTAGGCAGACACAGTGGCCACGGGTTCAACCTCGGGCCTGCCATGTTGGCCCCGCCCCCAGGGCACATAAGTGGCAAATGAGACTGGTCATGGTGGCATGTAATGTCAGCACTTGGGAGGCTGAAAAACAGGAGGATCACTACTAGTCTGATCTGTGTATTGAGACCCTGTGGACACTATACTAAATACATAAAAAGTCATGTAAGATTCAATTTTTTAATTTAATTTTACTAATTAATAAGAGATTAAAATACTCCCTAAGGTCTGGATGTGGAGGTCATGTTCTGATGTCTTAAGCTAAACTCATTTTCATTGTTTTAGAAAAGGTGCTTGATAATTTCCAAGATGAAGCAATCCCTGCTACCATTGTGGTGACTTGATAATTCATCTTCCTTAATTCTACTACTGCCTGACTCAGCAGGAACTCTGTGTGGAGAGTAATAAAAAAGACATTAGTATGACAGTCATAGATAGGAAAACATGGAGAAACTTTGTTTGCTTATGAAAAGAACCAAGTTCAGAGACCTGGCCTAATCAGAAGTAGCAAGAAAAATTTCATGCAGGTACACTGAATTGTTCATATGGCAACCATAAGAACAAAAACTAGAGACTTGATTGAAGTGTAAAGCACAAACTCTGTAAGAGAGCAAATTTATTTTATAATACATGAATGTTTGTATATAAAATTAAATAAGAGTTGATACACATGTGAATTGTTTCATAAATATATTATTTGATATAAAATGCAACAAAAGTCTAAATACATTA
The DNA here is from genome assembly GCF_000260255.1 of Octodon degus. Lineage (NCBI taxonomy): Eukaryota > Metazoa > Chordata > Mammalia > Rodentia > Octodontidae > Octodon > Octodon degus. The sequence goes on from NW_004524582.1 coordinate 1,885,244, forward strand.
CTTTCGACATGCTATGATGTATAAATATCCAATAAATATGATGTCCAACAGACTTTAAGAGTGACTTCTATAGTTTGGAAGAAATAGAGTGAGATTTTGCCTCATAGAAAAATTTAATCAAGCAGTGTGTGAAAGCACATTGGAAATGGAGACTGTGGTGAATGTGAGTTAGCAAGGCACTCTGAGCTGAGGCACAGTCTCAGTTTCTTTTACAAAGAAAGTCTCATTGAGCCCAGAGTAACTAAAGAATAAACTGGGCTTTGACTATAAGAAAAACAAAATTTAGATTTTAATATATTGAAGTTAACTTTAAAGAGTATAAACAGGAGAGTTGATGGATTGCTAAAAGAAATGAGAAGAATGTACCCATTGTTCTTCCTTTTACTATATTCATTATATAGGAATGGCCTAGAAATGAAAGACAGATGATCTCTTTCACCTTATATCCATAATGTGAAATTTTTCCCAGCTTTCTGTGTATCTGAGCGCCAACAGAAACTAGTTAAGCAGCAGATTCCCCTGCAGAAATTCCAAAAACCACTTCTTGTCTTGAATTCTTAATTACATTTCTTCTATTGCTAAGACAAAATATAAGATGGCCAAAGTTAAAGGAGGGAAGGTCTATTTAGCTCACAGTTAGTGAAGGTTTCAGTCCACAAATAGCTGGCCTCAAGGCAGGGTGGCACATGGGGCATCTGGCAGAGAGGCAATGGTTCATGGTGGCAAAGGACAGCAAAAACAACAGCAGAGAGATAAGAGTCCCTCACTGTGTATACAGACTACCTTTCTTAGGGCAGGTATAGCTCTCACACCTTGCTACCTAACCAGATCTGGGCCAAACCAACTAGTGGATTGATTTAATAATCATACACCCTGAATCCTAGCATCACATACTCAAGATTCAGCCACCGCTGAAAAAGCCCTATGACAGCATAAATTAATGAGGGGCTATCTAGATACAAACCACAATATAGTCTACTTCATTTAGCAGCTATGCTCTATATGGTATAATGAATTCATTTGCATTGTATATATTTTCTATTTTTTTCAAATTTTTTTCACTTCATATTTATGATGTTCCTTACAAGCTGTGCATTGATAAACTTAACTAAGATTTTAAAATTTAATTAAAAGGATTTTATAACTATCTCATTACTACCTATTTTTGTCAACTAATCTGTTTATCATCCTCTTCTTTTTTGTTTTTATTTTAATTTAATCATGCTAACAATGATTCTATTTCTATTGTAATTGTTTGTTGATTTTTAATATTCGTTCAGTGCTTAGTATAAAATATTATTCATGAATGTTTTATTAACATGCATTTTAATGAGCGATGAGTAATGATTTATTAATGTTCTTAGTAATAAAAATATTATTTACTTTCAAGGAAGTACTAGACATCTTAAATAATTTAATTGTTTTCTTCTCAATTTTGGTGTTATTGTCATCAAGGTTATCTTTCAAGGTATTTAAAAGTCCAAAGGAAAACACAATATTCCACATAGCCTCACTGAAGCATATTATCTCTACTCAACTTTAATTGCTCTAGTGTTTACCTAGGGTTGTAGCTAGGGTTAGTAAGGGAATCGATTTATACAGGACACATAATTTGTATAATTCTTTTAAATTCATTCAAAAAGTCAAATGCAGAAGAGTGCAGATCTGTCAACACACTAGAATCCAGCTGCAGGCTTGACTCTTATGGAAATGTCCTGCATGAGTTCAGCCATAGACCTGCAGCCTGTGGCAGTCTCATCTGCAAATCCAACCAGAGGCCTGAAGCCCACGACAATGTCTCATGCAAGTCTATGTCAAGCTTCTGCACTGAGAAGGCCCAAAAGTCAGTGGTAGAAGCTGGAATGTCTGCAGTAGCAGTATAAAAGATGTGTAATGAGAAGGCTGAGGGATCTGGCCTGGAGCCAAGAAGCAACACTCAAGGCAGGGATCAGAGCTCCTGTGAAAAGAACTGAAGCCATCCCCAGTGACAGAGAGGACCAGAGCTTCTCTCATGATAACAGCTGAGTTTATCCCAGGAAAACCAGCATGACAAGCTCCACCCAGAGAAACAGCAGCACACCACCTTCCCCTCCAGTCCTCCCTTCACACTGTTGGTAACAATCCTCTGGTGGGTCCTCCACACCCTGCACCAAACTTATTTAGTCCAGTTGGGTGCTACAAGTTCCCATTATTTAATCCACCATACCTATGTTTTCTGTTTTAATCTGGATTTTTTTCATTCTACATATTTAGTAAATATCTGGAGGGGAATATCTTAAGTGAAGTTTTTATTTGTAAATACTGCTATTCCCTATTCAGCATTAAAAAAAAATTTCACTTAGAATTAGAGAAGTTGCTTCCTTTTATAAATTTAAAAAGAGCATCCCAACTATTCTGACTTTGAATGTATGAATGCAGTTATCTATCTTTCTGATTTGCACCTGAAATTAGTAAGCCTCTTTGTTAGTAAGGATTTTTACATTTTCAAAGGCTTTAATGAGGGTCTTTAGGTTTCTACTTCTTTTTTTTTCTTCATTTTCAATTTCATAGTCTTTGACTCTGTGCCTCCTTTTTATCAGGCTTGTAAAATTCTAACCTTGTTATCATCAAATATTCCTTTACACTATTCACTTTTGCTCATGGGATTCAAGACACAGGTGGAGTACAGTTACCATCTGTATCCTGTATGCTGCATATATTTTTTCTGTATATAGTGCACATGCTATACATACTTACTTTTCACTTTTAAATTTAGTATTGTCTTTGCTGTCTGGATTGTAGCTTATTTTTGCACTTTTATTTTGCAGTAGGACCAGCTAATACTGCTTTTTGCTGGATCTCTTCTTGCATGACTACTCTGTGATTATTTTTCTTTTTTATGCTCATTTTTATGTTATAACTTTTATTATTTTCTCATAGATTATAAACTCAATTTATTTCATGAAATCCTATTGCAGCACAGATTTCTTTAATGAACTAAATGCAATTTTGAAGAAAAAGTTCCTATTTGACAACTCCATGAACTTGGCGAGCAGTAAATCCATGTATACTATCTGCTTCTAGTAAATGGGCCTTGCCATGCTAACTAAAATATGATTGAATTTTATGTTGAAAATTGAAAGAAATACACTATGATTACTCTGAGTGAACTTCACTCCATTTTCTGAAAGATGAAACAATGCTGGCAGAACAGTCTGTTAGTCAAAGGCTAAGCTGACTCAAACCTGCCTTGAAGGATTTTAGAATGTCAGTCCACCTATGTTCACCTCTGCACTCTGTTTATAGTTCTTAGGGATTCTGTGTAAAAATCTGCAGTATTTATTGATAATTCTTTGGAAGATTTTTGTACTCCATTTATTATCATTTTAGTGCTAAGAAATCGAAAAAAACCTATCCTTTCTTTTGTGGTTTTCACCTGTTTTCTTGTCTCGCTTTGGTAAAAACACATAGGAAAAATATTTCAGTTTCAGATCCATGTACTTGAATCTATAGCATTTTCACATAGGGAAATAAATTTAAAAATATGAAAATGTACAAAAAACATACTCAGGGTTGGCTAAGTAGCTCAGCAGACTAAAGTGCCTACTTAGACAGGTGCAGGGACTGGGGTTCAATCTCTGGGATACCTTGCCAACCCTGGACCCCGGGGCACACTGAGATGGCCAATGAGACTGGGCGTGGAGGTGCACACCTTTAATACCAGCACTTGTGAGGCTGAACACAAAAGAATCACTATGAATCTGATCTGTGTAGTGAGACCCTTTAGACCCTGTCCTTAATATATACAAAAACCACGCTCATATATTTATGTATTTTTCATGATAATATTTAAGATATAATGCAAAGAGCACTTCATTTATTAAAGTTACATAACTTGTACCTAGTTATAAACTTGGGTAATTTGCTTTCCATTCAGCATATTGAAATGTGTAAGAAGATTTATATTTTTATCATGGGAACAAAGAGAATTGCAACTAGTGATCTAGACTGTACAGGCTATATTTTCTTACCTTAGATTGACATAAGAACCATAAGAAATGACAAGAAATGTGTGTCACTCATTTATCAGGCACTATAATGAGTTCACTCCTACCCATAAGAAAATAATCTATATTCCTAAACTTACGATTTTTCTCAAATAGTTATTTGTTCTTTAATTTGTTAGATTGTTTGTTTGGTTTTTCAATGCCCTCAAGTCTCATTTCTTGATTATAAAACATGGGCAAAGTTAGGGTGATAGGCTACCTCAGGATCATAAAATACTTTAAATCTCCAAAGATAGATAAATGGAACAATAGCATGCTAAGCAGTAACTAAAATCTTTACTTTCCTTAAATTATCTCTGAGATTATAGGATTAACTTCTGTTGGGAAAAAGTGCTTAAACATTTGGTCTCTAAAAGTCCAATGACAGTTCAGTACATTAGTGCAGAAGTAAGAGTTGTTGTAGACAAAAGTATACCAATTTTTAGTAGATACCAGTAATTTTCACAAATCTGACACTGTGATTTCTCTTGAAAGATATTTACTAATGGACAGTGTTTTAGACTCAGAAGTTGAAAAAGTTCATTTACTTAAAACTATTATTTTTCATGGTAAACTACTGTAAATTACTTAATCTTTTTTTATTTTTGTATTTGGTACAGGGTCTCACTATGCAGCTTGGACTCATAGTGATCCTCCTATTTTCAGCCTCCTCAGCACTGGGATTATAGGCATATGCCACCACATCCAGACTCGTTCGCTGGCTCAGCACACCTGGGGGTGGGGCCAATGTAGCATGCAGGACTGGGTATTGAACCCTGGTCCCTGCACTTGCCAAAGTAGGAGCTTAATATACTGTGCTACCACAACATCCCCATTTGATCTTTTTTTTTTTTAAATACTGGTTGAGATAATAAGGATTTGAGTGTTCCCCTAATACTATCAAGTTACATTTTAGTAAAGCCACTGTTATTTAGTAGCTTCAATATGTTTATAATGAATAACAGAGTTACTTACCTAGTTCTTTTGTATTGTTCACTGACTATTTTTAGTTTTTTTATTCATTTTAATTCCCAAAGAGAGAAGTACTTCACCTGGCAGCAATGAGTAAAACCACATGTCATGCTAATCCTACACAATAGTGGTAGAAATGATTCAAATTTGTATTACAAATGTAAATAAATGTGGCTTTTCTTAGACTTGAGCGTTTTCAGAGAGAAAGGTAAGTAGGATAGATTTGATACCAGGAATGGGGTCATGGTTATGTCTGTATCTATGATGTGGTTCAAGAGCCTTCAGGTTAAGTTTGGAAAGGTTTGCCTGAAAGAGTAGAGAGTTGGGAGATGTTGCTTGAAAGAGTAGAGCTGGAATTCTTTGTACTTTTCCATATGGAAAATTCTTTTTAAAGCTCAGAAAACCAGTGAGGACCATGTTAGGAAGGTTTTTGTTGGGAAGAAGGACTACATTGACTGTTAGACTCCAGACAATGTATGTTATGTCTTGGCAGAATGTTTCTGTGCATTGTACTCTTGTTCAGAGACTTTGTCTAGGACTAAGATTAAGGGTGATGGACTATGTAATCTGGAAGAAAAAAATTCAACGAAGCCAAATATTGTGGCTGTGGCAAGGTAATTGTTGAGGGCATTTAACCAGATTTGCATTGCAAATCAAGAGCGAAGAGCCCAGTGTGAAAATTTTAAATGATGTGAGTTTGGTTAGAAAGCAAGCTGTAGTAAATCTGTGAACTACAAAGGTAGGATTTTTTTTTTTTTTTGGGTGGGGAAGGGGCTACAGGATGCTCAGGATCTCACTACTAGATCAGACTTTTAGTGATCCACTTGCATACAGCCTCCCAGGAGCTGGGATTACAGGTGCACACCACCAAGTAAAGATAGGATTGATGAGATAAGCATTATTGAGAAAGAACAGGAAAATATGAAATATGACTAGAGAAAAATCACAGAAAACATCAAGTTTCCACCATGTGTAGCCCCAAAACTGCAAAAGTGAAAGACTATGAGAAGAAAGCCTCAGAGAATCATGTTCCAGAATGGTGATAGCTGCAATGTGTTCCAGAATTCTCACATAGAGAACTTATTCCCCAAATTGGATTCAGAGTGCTCAGTGATCCAGGTACTCAACCCCTACAGCTGAGAGAGAAGAGAGCCTGGTTAGTGCTCCACCTGGCAGCAGATGTTGGCATTATCCACATGGTGCTGGGTTTTGGAACATGAAGAATGCAGGAGCTCTAGGTTAAGAAGGCTTCCACCCTGATTTCAGAAGGTTTTGGAGGCCAGCCAGTGTGCCAATGAAAGGATAGAGGGTGAAACCAGAGTTGCAATGGAGACAGCAGAAGTTTAGAAAATCTAAGAACATAGATGGTCTGAAGAAATGTTCAAGGAGGGAGCAAAGTGAGCCCAAGAGAGAATCCAGGAGAGCTACTATGACCAGAAGTGTGGAAGGGATGGTGCCATTCAGGCCCCCTAGAGCTCATAATTCCCCATAGCTTGCCTCAGATGCTGCACATGAATGACTTGCTTTGGTCTCAACCCTTTGTAATCCCCTGCTTGTGACTTGTTAATGAAAATGTTTATCTTGTTCCATTGAATGTTGGAAGTGTTTAACTTTTTGTTTGTAAAAATAACTTGCACCTCACAGTTTGCCTTACATCGTGGTGGAGACTTGGGACAAACTTTTCAGCAATGCTGAACTGTTAGTACTTTGGCAACACTTGCTGGTGAACAAAAGGGATTTTACATGAAAGGATGTGCATGAGCCTTTGGGGGATCATGGCTGGAATGTAATTGTTATGATTTAATACGTTGATAAACTTAATACTATCATTCGGATCATGAAATTTTTGTTATAATATTCAAGCTGTGAAATGATGGAAATAAGCATGTCTTTGTGTCTGGAAGCCAGTTTAAAGAAATGTGCCTGGTTACCAAGTTGAAAAGGGCTGGATTGTAGTGGTTGATACAGTGTATCAATACAAGAAGTTTAGAAGTTGAACTAAGTGAATCTATAGTAAGCAGAGTCCTTACTCTGTAAACATCCTGAGACAATTCAAGAGTAGGTTACACTGGTGGTGTAAGGGCTTCACTCATCTAAAAACCGATAGCCTGTATACAATATAAGTGAGAAAAGAGGTTTGCTCTCTCCTATTTGGTTCTTGTTACTTTTCTGTCTTCTTCCACTATAAATATTGTTCCTCTGCCAAACTACCCTAACTTGGAGTGAGCTGATTATGGATTGAAATATCAACATACTGAGCAAAATAAATCTGTACTTCCTTAATTTTGGGTGTCAGATTTTTTTCTTAGCAGCAAGAGGACAGTAATTAGGACAAAGAAGATCTATATAAGTAGGTTCTATTTATTCATTTACATCTTTAAGCTAAAAGATAAATTGCATAAAAGATTTTTCTGGACTCTTGGAAACAGAACAAGAAAAAATATATATCTTTATGTTTTACATCCTAAATTATACAAATGAGTGAAGACACCTGTGTAGAAAAAGATGTATAAAATTGGTGAGAAAATCCTTCACAAGAGACCAAGCATATTCACTGGAAGAAAGATAGCCTCTTCAATAATCATGCTGGGAAAACTGGCTTTTCACATGCCTAAAAATAAAACTAGACACATGTCTATTGCCATGCATTAGACTAAAGTAAAAATGGATGAAAGATCTCAATATTGAAACAGTAATACTAAATCTACTGCAAGAAAAATTAGATAAAAGTCTTGAAGACATACGGGTAGGCAGAGAATTCATGTACAAAATCCAAACTGCACAGGAAATACTTGAAAGAATCAACAACTGGGATCTCATGTTTTTAAATTTCCATAAAGAGAGCAGAAAATAGTATTAAAATAGAAAAATTACAAATGATACAGAATTTCACTTAACAAAATGATGTGACTTTCAATATTTATTGTAATACATAGTATTGTCTTCCAACCAATTATTTGTATTACCAGGCATATACATGCAAAATTGAAAGAAGAAAGAAAAAAGAAAAAATATATGAGAAATTAAGAGGACAAAAAGGAGAAACGATTGAAAAATTGAGAGAAAACAAATTAAGTATTATCTGCTCCTTTCCATAACCAGCAGAAATGCACAGTCCAGTTGTCCAAACTATACTGCCTACATACATTGATAATTCTTTTTCTCCTACTCCCTCTTCTGTCATTCTCTTCAACTCAATAATTCTTTGTTTTTGAATGAGTTCATTCACTTTTCTCAGTATGTATTGTTCCCTTCAGATTCCATTTTTCTCTTTCAGGTTCTCACACTGAGGAGACAATAAAATGTTTGCACAAGAGGATCTGATTTATTTCCCTTAAGAGTATGCTCTCTAGTTGCATCCATTTAGCCTTGTATTTAT
>NW_004524582.1:1894259-1896087 GCF_000260255.1 Octodon degus
TGAGGGCCAGCCAGATAACTCAGTGGATTAAAGAATCTTCTTAGACAGACACAAGGACAGGGGTGCAATTCCTACCATGCTGTACCTTCCCCACCCCCGGGCTGCACTGAGATGGCGACTGGGTGTGGTGGTGTGTGCCTGTAATCCCAGTGCTTGGGAGGTTGAAAACAGGAGGATCACTATGAGGCTGATCTGTGTAGTGAGACCCTGTACTAAATACATTAAAAAATAATAACAATGAAATTCCATCTCATCCTTGAAAGAATGGCTCTCATAAGAAAAAAAACCTCAACCAATAACAAATGCTGGTGGAGCTTTGTGAAGAAAGGAACCTTCCCTACTGTTGGTGGGAGGGTAGACAGATGGAACCAGTGGAAATCAGTGTGGCAGTTTCTCAGAAAACTACAGTCAGTGGTCCCTTTTGACTGGACTAGTTCACTTATGAGTATTTTCAAGTATTGTAAACACCATACCATACCACAGAGATATATGTACACCTAAGTTTATAGAAGCACAATTTGTCACAGATAAATTTTGGAAACAAGTCAAATGCCCATCAACCAAGGAATGAATAAAAATGATGTGGTACTTTTTTTTTTCTTTTATAGTGGAATGTTACTCAGCTATAAAGACAGTCTCAAAACCTTTATAGATAAATGGAAACAACTAGAGAAGACACTTTCAAGTAAAAAAAAAATTTGATTAGGATGTTTAAACATTGTATTGTTTCTGTAGTGTAAGAAACTGAAAGAGTAAATATGATCCAAAAGGTACAATAGATATTGTTAAAGAAAAAGAAATGCTCAAAAGGAAAGAACAACTTGGATTGTGGAAAGGAAAAAGAAAGGGGGAATATGATAACTGATATAGGTCTACTACTAATTTCTATTAGTTTATTTAAAGGAACAATTAGTGCTCACATAGCTCTATAAATTTGGAATTCCTCTATCTGGCCATCTAAGCAACTACCTTGAGGATAACAATATTCAGTATAATTGCCATTATTAATTTCCTATCATCTTGTTTTGAAATTCTGTATCATTGGATTTTTAAAAATTCTCTTTGTAATAAAGAAAATGGAGGGAGATTGTAGATGGTTTGAAAAACAAAATGGGTATGTTATCCATGTCCAAGTTTTTCAGTACTTTTACCTGAAGACTAATGCAGGATCAAATTTTCAAAGGCTCTGAAAATAATAATTATGTGTGCATATGCTTTTTGTAAACAACCGGGTTAATTACGGAAATACGCTGCTCATTTCCAGGAGTTTGTGCTTGACTTTGATTCCACTTCCAAAGCCACTTCAAGGTACTTATCAAGAGCACCTAGAAAATGCATTTGAGTCCAAAACACCTAGCTGAAAATTGAATTAGGGATTATATATTCAATTGTAGCTCACTTGTGCTCAAAGGTAAGCTAATATTTTAAATTAATTTGTGCCTGAGGTTTTGGAAAGCAAATCCTTTTTATGAAGGTATTCAGCATTTTGAGCCACCTAATTTGCACTCAGAGTTGACCCCCTTTTAATACAGATATCAAAGTTCATACAGCTGTACTTTTTTAAAGTCAGAAAGAATAAACAAAACAAATTTTTATCTGTACATACTTTTTACTATATGAACATTTAGAATAATAACATATAAAAATAAGTTGTATACTTCACACTTAAATGACTCTAGGACAAAATGTAACATCTGTTTTTGCACTATTGGATGCTCTGAAAGCAAACATTTAACTTTTGTTTCAGGTCCAGGATATAGTTCTGTGACACAAGTGCCTGCCTGGCAAGAGCAAACTTCTGAGTTCAGTTTCTGGTAAACAAATAAAT
>NW_004524582.1:1896662-1897465 GCF_000260255.1 Octodon degus
TGAAAACCACTTTCACTGGTAGCTATTTAAATAAAAATTTATTTAAAAATAGCTAATATTCCTGACATTCTATTAAATTACTGTTTGAAGTCAGTAAACAGTAGGCTGTTTTTCTTAGTCATATTTCCCAAACATTATTTTGTTAGTGAAGCTCTCTCTTCATGTTATAAGTATTATTTGATCCCATATATTTGATATTGTTTGAATGTATTCTATGAGCATAATGAGTCACAGTGGACTGAAGACCTCGCAGAAGTGTCTGCCCCTGGTTAAGTGTTTATAGAAAATGAGGCGAGAAGGTAAAAGTTCAGCAGATTGCATTAGTACACAGCTGCCCCACAAAACCAGGTCCTATGCAGCTGAGGGCCAGAGGCTGAGCCTGCTTGAAGCCACCTTGTGAAGAAATCTGGGGAATAATATCTCTGTCTAAACAAGCTGAGAAAAGTGTGGGCTGAATATACTCACTGTTTGACTTCTCCAGCAACAGAAAACAGCAGCAGTGCACATAACAAATGGCACTTGTCTCCCACACACGAAGTAAACGTTGGCCAGCAGCCAAATGCAGCCTTATGGTGAAAATAAAGCAAGTGCTGGAATGCATCGGAAGAAAGGAAGAGCAGAAGAAGCAGAAATTAAAAGGCAAAACGGAAGGCAAGGACAAAGAGGAAAATGGTAAAATGGGTGCCAAGAAATGAGCAGCAAAACCAAAACATTTTGCATTGATTTTTTAGGAATGAAAAGACATATTCTATGAGGCATGTATAGAAGCAAAGAGAAAAACATAGAACATAAAATATAATATT
>NW_004524582.1:1897900-1899307 GCF_000260255.1 Octodon degus
TGGCTACATCTCTGATATCACTTATTTATAATCAGTGGGTAAAGGCGCAAAAAAGAATGATGTTATGGACTGAATTTCTATGTTGCCCAGTCCATAATTTGTAACCTAACCTTCAATATGATGATATTTGTATATAGGAACTTTGGAGATTAATTACACAATGCTACGCTTGAGCATGGGATGAAAATCCTCATAACCTAGATCTCATTGAACTTTCATTGTCTTATTACCATGTAAGAACACAAAGAGTAATGTGTATGCCACAAGCCAAATGAGACCTCTCGTCAAAACTTGGCCATTCTGTCACCCTCAACTTGATTCTCCAGCCTTCGCTTCTGTGAAAAGTAAAGTAATGTTGTTTCTCAGCCACGCGGCTCTGGTATTTTATTATATCAGCTCCAACTGACTAAGCCAGATGGTTTGCCACTGACGAGGCCTCTGGCACTCTAATAGTAGATGTGAAGAAGAACATTTGCTGGCCCATAATTTCTGTAAAGCAATCATAAATTTAATACAAATATATTTTATCAAAATCTAATATAACTATGTCTCTATGTTTACTCTCTTAAAAAATACATACTTTGGAGAATTACAGAAATTAACTGTATTAATGGTATAAAGTTTTATACTTTGTTAATTATAGAAACTGATCAAGAAAATTACAGGCAACAAATTGAAAATAAAACAAACAGAAAATGAAATTATTAAGTAGTTTGTGAGGTTATATTTTGAACTATTTCACTGCCAAATGGTGGAAGATGTACACTTAGTGGTAGTTCACAAACTTTATTCCTTTCATCAAAATGATCAATTATTGTATTGTATACCTAAAATTAGGTAAGAATATAAAGTCTCAGCTCTATACATTTAACCATGATGAAATGTGCAAAAATGTATATTATTTCAGACAGGAATACATTAAGGAAAATACTTTAATGGACTTGGAATATATTCACAACAATTTCAAGCACATATAGCACAAATGAAGTTATTGTTCTTAGTACACACAATAGCTATAATATTTGTAATCATGATGACAATCTAGTGAATTAGAAAATGAACAGAAGCAAACAGGCAAATGATAAAATAATAATAATAGGAAAGGGCCAGGGAGGTAGCTGAGTGGTTTAAGTACCTGCCTGTCAAGTGCAAGGTCCTGAGCTTGATCCCTGGTATCAAAAACAAAAAAAAATAAACAATAATAACAATAATAATAATAATAATTGAAATAAAGTTTGGAAATGCTGTAGTTGCCAGTAGAGATATCAGAGAAAATGAAGAGCGTCTGCTACAGACTCCATGCAATAGAGGGAAGGAAATATTCCCTAGAGGAGAAATCATACCACATAATCTGAGGAGGGAAGAACTAAAAATATTTTATAGGGGCCGGGGAGATGGCTCAGTGGA
>NW_004524582.1:1899448-1903716 GCF_000260255.1 Octodon degus
TATATATATATAGTCCAGATTGGGCCTACAGATTTTAAACAGAGGGGGAAAAGCTAGAGAGGAGATCAAAAGATGATAGAGACCTTTGAGGAGTCAACTATTTCAGTATACATTTCTAAATTTTAACATGATGACAGAGGGCTGAAATTGAAATTTGAGATGCTGTAATATCTGTGATGGAGTAGAGAGAGAGGCAAGAAGGAACAGGGCTGGTAGCAAAACGTAACTTTGGAGAAGTTGGCATCTGACAGAGCATGAGACACTGGAAAATTTCAAATGTAAGTGAGACACTAGTTATACTGCAAACCGCTGTGTAAACTCTGAAGAGTCTGCTTTGATAAGCGCAGGGACCAGGGTTTGATCTCCAGTCCTGCGTGCCATGCCAGCCTTGCACCAGGGCACGCTGAGCCTGTGAAGTCTGGGTGTGGTGGCACAGGACTGTAATCCCAGCACTGAGGAGCGTGAAAACAGTAGGATCACCACAAATCTAAGCTCGGTGGTTAGACCCTGTGCCAAGTACACAAATTAAAAAAAAAAAAAAAAAACCTTCAAAGAGTTTAAAAAGAGGCATGATGTATCTGATTTTATGTATATACTCAGGACTCCAGCTGCTATCTGATTAATAAATTAATTGAAATTGCATTAAGAAGGGCTGACCAAAAAGCTCAGTGAGCTAATGTGCATGCAAGCAGGTGCAGGAGCCGGGGGTTCAATTCCTGGGCCTGCCATGTTGGCACACTGAGAAGGCAATTGAGACTGGGCATGGTGGCACACTCCTGTAAGCCCAGCTATTGGGAGGCTGTAAACAGGTAGATCACGAAGAGTTGGATCTAGTAGTGAGGCCCTGAATATCCTGTAGACCCTTCCCTAAAATTAAAAAAAAAAAAAAAAGAAAAGAAATTACATTGAGAGCAGAACATTTAGTAGGATCTGGTCCCCAAAGTCCAGGGTAGATGGAGTACTGGGGTTGAGGTTGGATCAGCACAAGTGAAATATGTTTCTAAGTACTGTCCCCAGCCATTAGGTTGATAGACTTTGGTTGTTGCTGACCAAATCCAGAGCACTTGTCTTGGCAAAAGTAAAATGAATTTATTCAGTGCTATCTCTGAAGACATGAAAGGGCCAGTTCACCTCTTACGATCATCTAGGTAGAGGTGGGTCAGGGTCAAGGAGCAGAGGGAAGGGCGAGTGCAAAGAGAAAATGCAGGCTTCCATGCTCACTTTATCCCTTCCATCTGTCTTCCACTGTCTTTCTCTTTCTAGTGGAGAACCAAAAGAGCTCTGCTATGGAGTTACATCTGCATATTTTTTCTCTTCTTTTAGGCTGAGGAGAGGAGGAGTTTTTGTTGTTCGCTCTGCATGAAGAAGTTTGGACAAACTGCTTATCTCTAAAGCAATCTAACTTTTAAAGTTCCATTCTGCACTGTCAGTGGCATTACTTGTGAAGCACTATCTGTAACCAAACTTTAACCATCACGTGGATGGAAAAGAAACTAAAGAGTGGAAGCAAACGCTTAGGATTCTGGGAAATGTTTGGAAATAGGAAAGGAAATGCTACTAGGTAGAAAGTTTGCTCTGTAAGTGATTATTTCTCTGACTTTGACCTATGTAAGCACTTATGCCTACTAGTCAATTAAAACTAATAACAACAATAAAAAGAAGGACCTATTTGAAGAACAAAGTCAAGACAGCCTGGGAAATAAGTGGAGATGAAGAGCAATGAAAATAGGAGCTTTTAAAGGTGATTTTGTAGACAGAAAAAAAAAGCAAGCACTACTGGTATAAATTAGATGCCTGATACCTTGAAAACTATCACCTATAGCATACTGATATTAGATAAATCATAGAACTCACAAATGAATGTCATTGAAGTCATTAAATGTCACATCAAAGATAAACTAGATGTCTAAATAGATTGGGGCTTATATACAATGTGGGTAGTAAAGGTTGCGTTATGGTGTGTTTGTGGCTGTCCCCTCAAGGCCTCCTGCAATCACTGGGGCAGGCTTCTAGAGTTTGTGATTAATTCATGATCCAATGCTGGGATTATGGATGTGAGTGCCACACCCACACGAGGGCAGATAGCCTGAAGGCAACATAAGGAAAGGAGGGAGGCTAGCCTGTGCCACTGCAGCCCCTGGTCTTCCGTTTTGCCTCTGTTTTATGTTGTTTTCCACTGCCATGAACTGCGGCCCCTGCCATGTGCCACTTTACCTTGGAATCAGTCAGGTAAGGACTGAAACCTCCACAAACTGTGAGCTAACTAAACCTTTCTTTACTTCATTTTGGGTGTTGGGTATTTTGTACCAGCAACGAGAGAAAAGTAACCAAGACAGGGTGAGTGCAGCTTTACTCATTCATATTTAATAGTTGCATAAGTTTTTTCCTTTCCCATTCTATTTTAAGACAATCCGACCTTTGTTATTGTCTTTGAATTTTTTTTTAAATTTATTTATGTGTGTGTGTGTGTGTGTGTGTGTGTGTGTGTGTGTGGCCAGCTCAGCCCACCAGGGAGCGGGGCTGGCTGGCATGTGGTGCTGGGGGATTGAACCGCGGTCCCCATGCTTTGCTAAGCTTGTTCTAAGTAGGTGCTTTAGACCACTGAGCCATCTCACCAGCCCCATTGTCTTTGAATGTTGATCCTCATTACACAGACTCTTCTCCTTCTAGTGCCAGCACTACAGCTTCCCAACAGATTTACACCTGGGACTTTGCAGAGAGTTGCAGGCCTTCAAATACTACTGGATGTTCTCCATCTCCAGCGTTCAGACAATCTTTTTTTTTTTTTTTTTTTTTTTTTTTTTTTTTTTTTCCAGGAATCAAACTCAGGGACTTCCTCTTGCCAGGTAGGCAGTGTGCCACTGATCTACTTCCTCAAACCCTAGCCCATCATTTTTCACTTTCAGTCTCTGACTCTACAAACAACTACTGGAAATTTTTCCCTTCATCATGAATCCCTTTTGTATCTATAATATTATATAGATAATTATATTTAATTCTGTTCCTCTAAGACTGTCATACAGAGATGAATTTAGGGAATTATTATTTTAACAATTTATTACACCAAGCTATATTTATGTGCTAAAAATGTTTGAAAAGATAAATGTTGCTTTTTCAAACATTGCTAAATATATGTATATGCATATATACAGAGAGATGTTATGCATATATGCACAATATGTGTGCATATGTATATAAATATATAGATATACAGCTGAATCTGTATCTATATTTTCAAACATTTTAACATACGCAGCACAATAGTCCTTTAAAATAACTTACATTGAAAATATATTAATGAGTAAAGGACTTTTTTTCTTGCTAGAAGCAGTAAGCATATAATCGGAAAGATGACTATTTTCACATATGTAGTTATAATATAGTAATTCAGTGGACTGAAAGAGAATATTTTCATTTTTGACTATTAACTTCCCTGTCATTGATTGAGGCATTATCCTAATGTGGGAAATATTTTCTTCTGCTCTTAGTCTGCTTAACATTCTTGGATAATGTTCTTACATGTCTCTGTGGGGAAACATGCACATGAAAAGCTAAAACAAATATATTTTAATTTAAGCAAAATTCTGTGACCCTATTCTGGGAGAGAGAAATATAAATGAGGTTGCCAACTCTAGATTTCTCTGAGGTGATTTCTATCAATTAATTCAAACATCCCAGAGATCAATATGAAAACAGATGATGGGTGGACCAAGCATAAAATAAGCTATGTACATCCTATTAAAGCAAAATAATAAAGGATACACATACTATCATTATATTTTCTTTTATTTTCACAGAAATGTGTTCTTAAGAAAGTTTCTCTCAACAATTTTTGCTCAAGTATTATACAAATAGAGAGTAAGATATTTAGACTATACCAACTTTTTTTCTATGTTTTAAATAATCTTATATCTTCACACATGAAATCAACAAGCCCTGAGATAACTGGATAAGAGTGGTTCCTTATAAAGCCTTATTAATTAGATTTCACTCCTACTTAAGTTTCAATAGTTTTTAAAACACTTTTATTAAGTTTATTAGTATAAAAAAGTTACATTTTTTGTAACTATAGGTCTTGCTTTATCTTGGTCTTGACCTTCCAGCTGAAAATTATAAAAACAAAGTGCAAAATGTAAAGCCATATTAATATACTGATCTGCAAAATGCTCAAATCAACAACTTCTACAGGGGCCAGGAAGGTAGCTCAGTAGAATAAGCGCCTGCTTGGCAAACGCAGAGTCCTGAGTTCAATCCCCAGTCCCCCCCCC
>NW_004524582.1:1903901-1906586 GCF_000260255.1 Octodon degus
TCAATGAAATTAATAGAAAATTTTATTAATATAAGACAGTGTTTCTTCTCTGCTAATAGAAACAAATATTTTTAATTATATGGAATTAATGAGGATTTTAGTTTATTACACCTTTGCATTTTGCATGTTCTACACTCTTCACTATTAGCCATCACATTGATATTCACAGATTTAAAATCAATGTCATTTACCAAGAGACTGCTTAAGTAGGAAAACAGAATCTCAAATGTCTGGTTTCAGAGCACTTTTTCAACTGTGCGCTAGTAAATGGAACACATATATCATGGATAAAGTCTTAATATGCATAAAAATATGTATTGTTGACCAAAATCTAAATTTACTGTGAACATTGGACATTTCTTCTTACTGAGATGCAAACATATTATCAGTGAAATTATAGTTACATTTTCTAAACCAAGATAGAAGTGTAGTTTACACATTTTGCTTGGGCAGCTCTAGTGATGCTGATTCAGCCTTGATTGATCATTAATGCCCCAGTGGAACTAGAACCTCGAAAAAGGCATAGGAAGTCATACCAGCTCATTAGTTAGTTTCCAATTTTAGATACAGAAATCACTACACCTTTCAAAATCATTACAAATTGCAAGTATGGTCAGTGTTCAGAAATGGACCCCTTGATCACTAGTAGGTGGTTGAGAAAATCCTAGAAAATATTTCCATGGTCATGTCATTGAGAAAACAAAAGTTATTAAGGGGCGTCATGAGTGCAGAAATCTCGCTGATTCATTTCTTCTATCTCAGTGAATGATAATTCCATGTTATTTTGAATCAGACCAAATATCTAATTCATTATATATTTTTCACTCATCTAGTACAAAATGCCATAAAAATTTTCCCCAAATCTTACTGCTTCGCAAGTTTTTTGCTACTGTAATGCTGCTATCCTAGAAAAAAATCTTCTAAATTGGTTATCCTCCTACTAGTCTTATCCTACTCAAAACCATTTTTAATTCAATGTCCAGTAAACTTTTTAAACATATAAAACAGGCCACTCTTAAAAATTCTCCGTGGATTCCTTTTTTCTCTCGGCAGCAACTGTAGACTCTCACAGAGGCCTATAGGATCTCTGCTCCTTTAGAAAATTTCCAGTTCATCTTCTGTCCTCTTTTAACTATCAACTCACTCTCATAACATTCTTGAGGTTCCTGAAATGGTTAAAAATATCCTAGCTATCAAACCTTCACATTGAATGCCTTCTACCTGGAGAACAGCTTCGTCTCTTTCACATATCTGGACAAATGGTCTCCTCTGAAAGAGATCACATATATTTTTACAAACTGTAACTTTGCTCCATCTTGTAACAGACTGGCAGGCCTGATCTGACTTAGCCTGCTCCATCTCTCCCCTTCCAGTTTACTGCTCACCACCACCTTCGAGCTTGCTGTGCACACTACCGTTCATTATGCTGCTTATGTGGTTCCACAAGGTAAAATTTTAAATCTGTCTTACTCAGTGATTCCTCTGCAGCCTATGCAACAGTCACTGGAATGTGTTAAAAACTGAATATTTATCTGCTAATTGAATGAATGAAAAGGTGATAACTGGGTATGTTTTGATTTATTTATAATTAGTATTTTGTTGGAACATTGGAGAACACAGAACCAAGCAGGTGGTCCTAACATATACCAACTGCCATAAGATATTTTATAATGTATCTTCTAAATTGAGCTATGAATTGATGATTGTACTACAGCATTTTGATGGACTCAGGCTGTATTTGTAAGGCAAACAATGTGTTACTTTACAACAATATATCAGTCTTTAAAATTTCTATTTATAATTCATAAGCACCATCTGTAGCAGTAAATTTAGGAATAATGGGCCAAATGTCTCAAAGTTCTCTATGATACAGTAAGCACTATGTTAGAATACTTCAAGATTTCCTTTGGAAATTGAAATGAGACTTAATAATGTATATTTTTGATGCTTCTTATTTTAAATTATATGGTGAATAAATGTGGTTTATATAAAATGCTGAGTTGTACAGTGAGATTTAAAAATGATTAGCAAAGGAAAAGTTTAATATTTCCTCACTTTAACTGATTGACATCAACAATAAAAGTCTATATACTTTCAAGTACATTGAAATATTTGAGGGCTGGGGAGATGGCTCAGAGTCTAAGCACCTGCCTAGCAAACGCAAGGACCCAGGCTCTATCCTTGATGCCACATGCTGCTCTTGCCCTGTGTGCTGAGCCTGCCGCCAAAACTAGACATAGTGGCACACATCTGTAACCCAAGCACTGGGGAAGCTGACTGAAGGATCACTATGAGTCTGATCTGGGTGGTGAGACTCTGCACCAAATAAATAAGTTTTTAAAAGATTTTAAAAATATTTGGATGTTCAGAGTTCTCTGGTAATTGCTATTTTGCCCTGTGCAGATAGGGCTAATAATAACATCAATAACAGCATCTGGAGCAGAGATGATCAACATACATACTGGATGTTTATTTGTGCTCGTCATTATTTTAAATGTTATATATTTCTAGATTTTCCTCATTTTAGAGTGATGCTAACGTAACATTTGCAAATTAAAACAATTTGAAATATTTTAACTTACATGTAAAGAAGATATCACAATGTAGTCTTATTTGGAGATACAAATTATTATCTTTCCCTTATCTTGTATAAGATATCTACTATATTTGGAGTACATATATTAG
>NW_004524582.1:1906686-1919862 GCF_000260255.1 Octodon degus
ATTCAGCAATCTGGGCATTGATGAATGCCACACACATAAGCAATGATGTGTAAGTTGCTTGCATTTAAAACTAGTAAATACTAACTCACAAGTGAAAATATCTGAGGCTCAGTTTCATGTAAAATGTCATTTTGAGAAGCTAGGAACAATTACAGTTGAATGTAACATTTCAGGAAAGAAGGGTAGCAATGACATAATGGTGTATGGGCATCACTTGCTTGCACTCGGGGCTCAACTGTACTAGATTATTGGAACTTTACTAAAGGTTAATTATTTTAGATATACATACTATGGTTAATGTGAAACATGAAACCAAGTGTGCAACTCAAAATCAAAACACTATTTTATTTAACCTTAATTAAATCTTATTCAATTTGTCCTTTAGCAAGTAAAATGGACTTCAGTATTATAATACTGAAACATCCAGTTAGTTTTCTACTCTAAAGATTGTTATGACACTTAGCATAGATTATAGGAATTAAGATGTGGGTTTATCAATTATTTCTATTAGCTACATTGAGCGATATGAACTTTCAAATTACTTTCAGAGCTTAATTTTTGCAATATAATGGAAACATCACACAGAAAATTAAATATTAAGGTTGTTATTAGACTGAGAAAATTGATTGGTAAAACTATGGATTACATGAGAAAACAAAAAGAATGGTTTCTCTAATTGACAGGTATTGGAGCTGGTATGGACATCAGGTAACAGGCCTATCTTGGAAATAAGGCGTTTGTGTATTAAATTGTATCAGGTGTCACTTCTGTTGATGGATACTATGCCGAACACTCACACTGAAGAAGCTTAGGAGGCTTCATTTAGCTTCAGGTTTGGGGAGAATCAGACTCTGGTTAGCTGGCTTGAAGGGAGATACATCATGGAGGAAGGCAGTGGTAGAGGAAGAACGTTCATCTCACCGCGACTGGGAAGAAGAGTAAAGGAACAGTGGTAGAGAGAAGGGGTGAGTGGCCATGCGAAGATCTGAAGGTACCCTCCCAGTGAGCTCCAAGGCACACTCCAAAATGGACTCCAACACTATCAAAGGAAGATCTCAAAGGCAATCAGTTTGACATTCAACACAAATAGTCATGTACCACTCTTTTAATATTCTAAACTGTGGATATTACATCTACTTTTGCATGAACACTTATAAAAAATAGTCACTATCTAATAAATTATCTCTTTTAATATATTCTTTAAAAATGCAGCGTCAGGGATGTGGCTCAGTGGCATAAGCATCTGCCTGGCAAGTGACAGTTCCCAAGTTTGATCCCCACTACAAAAAATACAATATAAAATGGAAATGTATACAATCAAACTAATTATCTCTATGTATGGAGTAGTACAGACCAGCAAATATACTATGATCAGATGCCTGATTGTGATTTCCAATTTCACTGGAGCACTCTAAATGACCAGGGTCAATTCATATTATTTATCTATGTCTTGTTGCACTTACCAATACAAATCAGAAAATAAGAACTGTCTTAGGCTGGCCAGATAGCTCAGCAGACTAAAACACCTGCTTAGGCAGACACCGAGGCCAGGGTTTGATCCCCAACACCACAGGCCATGCTGGCCCCACCTGCGGGTGCACTGAGACAGCAACTGAGGCTGGGCATGGTGGCGTGAGCTTATAATCCCAGCACTTGGCAGGCTGAAAACACGAGGATTACCTACGAGTCTGATCTGTCTAGTGAGAATCTATAGACTCTCTAAGAAATACATAAAAGATCTCTTTGTCTTATAAAATACAAACTGATTCTGATATCATTTTTCATATACTGACAGTTATAATATTTAATAAGCACTTATATCACATAAATGACTAAATAATATTAACACAAAAATAGACCATAGCATATTATAGAATATGAAATGACATCTATTATTTAAATTGAAAAAGTTGAATTCAGAGTGAGTAACCCTATTGAAATTTCCAGCAATACTTTTATAATATTGAATCGTTGGTGAAATAAATGATTCCTGATATATTAAAATCTTATTTTAGATGTAACCTGTGTCAATTAGCGTATTAAAGATATAAAAACATATCTATAACTGCCAACTTCAAGAAAACAGGTGCTTGGGGGTATCTGAGAGACACCATCCCTCTTGAAATACATTGAAAGAAGGGAAACGGCATGTATCTTTGAATAAAGTGTTCATGAATACAATAGAGTGAATATGTTAAAATTAGGACCTCTAAGTTAAGTGAATTGAAGAGTCTTGTATGCGTAACCACAGAATAAAATAGAGACATTTGATTATATAATGAATTAAAAGTCTAATTGTCAAAATAAAACCGATTTCAATATATATCAGTTGGTAAATGTGTCATATATTCTGTGTTGTTCTGTACTTTTCTGTAAGTAGTCAGTCAATTTAGATACTTTATAAATTTCCAAATAGAATTAAATGTTTTTCAAAGTGATATTGAGAAAAATAGATGTCCAAGGTGTCAGAAACATGGCGATTACAACTTATCGAAGTATTATCGTATAAAAATTGAGATCAGTATTTTTTTTTACAGAGAGTACAAAATAGTGTCAGAATAGAAAACTTACAAGTGACACAGGATTTCACTTAACAAGGTAAGATGTCTTCCGTGTTACCAGATACATTTATGCAAAATTGTAGAAGAAGGAAATATATAAGAAATTAAGAATGGGAAAAGGAGAAACAGTTGAAAAAAGGAAACAAAACAAATAAAGCATTATCTGCTCCTTTCCATAGACCAGCAGAAATCTACAGTACAGTTGAGATAAAAAATGAGAAAAAGAAAAACAATTGATAAAAAGTACACAAATTCTACTGTTAACATTTATTCAAATGTTTTAATATTTTTTTATTTTAAAATGTGTATATATTCCCTGAAAATGTATTTATTGGTTAAGGGAATGATTTTATTAAAGAAACTAGAAACAATAACAGAAATATGCTTACTTTGCAAAAAATATTATCTTTACTTTTCTTAACTAGACATATAATACTTGCATTCTATTGCTCTAAAAAACTGAGTAAGTCCTTAGAAATCCACATTTCTGTGCTATCCTTAATGACACTTGCTTGGTGTCTCAAATATCTGAACTAGAGAGAAAACAGACCATTCAGTGAGGAAGTCTGTTGCATAGAACCTGTTCCTGTCCTTAAGATATATTTAGCAGTCCTACTCTTAGCCAATGTTCTGTTAGAGTAGTGGTGGCCCTTGATATAAATTCTTCACCCAGGAACAAGTCGTGGAAAAAGTTCAAATAACAACAGAATATTCTGCACAAAAGTGATCAGAACAAATGCACTTGCAGATACACCCAGAGAAGAATTTTAGATTGAAATTAACTGTGAGCAAACAGCTTTTATTGTTAATCACGCTCAAGGGAAAACAGAGAGGAAGACAATTCTCTAGGGAGACAAGGAATATGTAAATAGATTGAGTATTATTGCTGGCAACTAGCATCTACTACTAAAATAATTTGGCTTCTATGAGAAAATACATTGAGTATCTTGTTCTGGTTTTCTATAAACAGTGAATTCCTACTCTGTTTTCTCTTTAGATCATATAAATCTTTTGCCTTTTACTAAAAACAGTGCACAGTACTTAATTTAGAAAAAGCTATATCGTTAAAACTGAAGAACAATTCATGGTAGCTGATATATATTAATGAATTCTAAAATGTAATTAAAATTTAATAATAAATTCAATATGTTTAAAATTCCATCTTAACCATCCATAACGCTGTAGGGCTTTATACTAAATCTGTTACAGAAGGAAATCATAGAACGAGCAAATAATCAGTCTCAAAAAATAGATCCATTTAAAATAAGCTAAGGAAATTACCATAATAAAGCCATGGGTGAGGGTTAGCAAGATAGCTCATTGGACTAAGCTCCTGTTTAGGCAAGTGCAGGGACCACAGTTTGACCCCCAGTAATACAAGCCACACTGGCCCCATTCCCCTGCTGGCCACCTAGACTGGACATGGTAGGAAACGCCTGTGATCCCAGCACTGGGAAGGCTGAGACCTAAGGATTGCTATGAGTCCAAGCTGCGTAGTGAGACCCTTAACAAAAATGCATTTAAAAAAATAGCCATGGGAATTTTATTTCATTTGTGGCTGGGTCAGCCACCCTGGGAACAAGGCTGGTGTGGCATGTGGTGCTGGGGATCAGATCGAGGTCCCAGCGCTTGCCTAAGCTTGCCAAGGCACTTGCTTTAGACTGCTGAGCTATCTCACTGGCTCCATTTCACCCCATTTTTAATGAATTTAAAAATACTTATAAGTGACTAGATGCAATATGATTTCATACAAAAATCAGAAAATATATTTTGAATAATGAATAGCAAATAAGAAGTCAGCATAAGTATTATGTTTGTAAAATATTTTGTCTAAATTTAAAAGATTAATTCAGCTTTATAAAAATACTTAATAAGGTCTACTAATGCAGGTTATTTAGAGTGAATTAGTAAAATTCTCAGATGTATTTTCTTCCAAACTTATAGAATGAATAAATATCCATAGCTTTTTAATTTAAAATCCATTTATTTTCTATTTATTTAGCTGTGGGATAATGAGAAGTTTCTTTACGTACTTAATTTTTCACAAATACAGATTCAAAATTTATAAAATGAAGTTTAATTTTTAATGGCATAGCAATTTTATGATGATTTAAATAAGGTTTAAACATAATGCATATATTTTTCCATTACCACATCTTTGTTTGCCTAAGATGTTAATCATATATTATACAATAATTTATTTGTGGGATGAAAACATTCTAAATGTAACTCAAGAAAATATGCTTTTGTATGTATAGTCTCTGTTTCAACTGGATATATATATATATATATATATATATATGAAATTATAATTTAATTAAGAGATAAAAATACAGTTCTAGCCCAGGCCTGGTGAGTGTGTGGGAGAGCTTCCAGCTACCCTGGGCCTGCGGGACCTACGGGTCCCAGCCTAGGCTCAGCGTGGGTGAGATCCTATACCACCCCCTTAGAATGCCCCCCACTACTCTGCAGCATCTCCTTCAGCAGCCCTCCTAGTAGGAATTTCTGTTGCATTCCGGGAACACCCAGATCCAGTATTAGAAAAGGGCTGGTGTGTTTGCAGGAGACATCCTGCTACCCTACGTGGGTGGGAGCTACACTAAAGCACAGCATGGGTGAGGCCCTTTTCACCTCCTTGCAATGACCCCAACCCCGGCATAGTACACCCTAAGCCCACCCGCTGAGTGGGAATTTCTGTCACGTTCTAGGAACCCCCAGATCTAGTCCTAGCCCAGGCCACAGCAGCCAGACCAATATAGACACAGCTGGATAAATCCAAACTTTGTAAATCTCCACTTGAACTTCAGTAAGTGCTAAGCTTATAACTGCACCAAAGACCTACAACAAAGGTCAGAAGACAGAGCTATACAAAATGACGAGAAGGAGCGAAATGCAATATCAGAAGCCAAGCCCACCCATAACAAGTGAAGAGGACACTAACACAGAACGAAGTGGGACTCACACACCTGAAATCAAAAAATCAAAAGACTTCTGAAATAAAGAAACAGCTGCAGAAAGGTATAGAGGTACTCAGATTGGAAATGAAAAAAGAAATCCTTGAATTAATGACATCTGCAGTAAAGAAACAAATGCAGAAACATATGGAGGAAAACCAATGCCCACCTGGAACAATGTAGAGGACAATAGCTCAGCTCAAATGTATGAATTAATAGCATCGATAGTAAATAAGCAAAAGCAGAAATCATTCTTGGTTTGAAGTTGAGACTGTCTCAGAATAGGATTGCTACCCCTGCTATTTTCTGAGGTGCGAGGGCATATAATATTGTGTTCCATCCTTTGACTATAGAGGAATTTAAAATCTCAATCACAAGCTTGTGAAAACGTTTAAGTGAAAGGGAAGACAGAATTTCAGATCTTGATGACCATGGTGCAACTAGTGAAAAGGAAAGAAAGGATCTCTTAAAAACAACTAGGATGCAGGAAAAAATAATCCATCAACTGCAAAATGATGCAAAGATGAACAATGTGAGACTAATAGTCCTCAATGAGAAAGAAGGAGACAATACAAATGACATTAAAATAAATGGGCAGAAGTAATAGCAGAAAACTTCCCAAATATGAGGAAACAATCTATATTCAGGTAACCGAAGCATACAGAATGCCAAGTAACCTCAACCCAATGAAAAACACACTGAGACATATAATAGTCAAGATCCCAGAAATTCAGCACAAGAATAATATACTGAAAGCCACTAGAGAAACGAAGCAGATCACATTCAATGGAAAACCACTCAGAATTATGGCTGACTTCTCTAAACAGACCATGAAGACAAGAAGAGCATGGAGCAGAGTACTTCAATTCCTCTATGAAAAAAAAATTCCAAACCAGACTGCTATACCCTCCAAAACTCTTTTTCAAGTTTGATGCAGAAGTGAAATACTTCCATGACAAAGAAAAACTGAAGAATTTCATGATGACAAAGCCAACCCTACATAGGCTACTGAAAGATGTTCTAGCGAGGGACCAAAATGATCAGAACTCCATGAATGAGATCAGAAGCAACCAACTAAATAGGGCAAGCAATTGAACACAGGAGAAAAAGGAGTAAACAACAACTGGTAACTAATATGTCAATCATAAGTCAATACATCTCAATTCTAACCATCAATGTAAATGGACTCAATTCACCAATTAAGAGAAATAGACTGGCACAGTGGATTAGGAAATGAAAGCTAACAATATGCCATATACAAGAAACACAATAAACTTATATAGACATTCATAGGCTGAAAGTCAACAGAAAAACACTAAATATATGGAAATTAAAACATACCCTACTCAGCAATCAATGGATCACAGATGAATTTAAACAAGAAATTCAAGAATATGCATAATTCAATGAAAATTCAAGCACAACTTATTGGAATTTATGGGATACAATGAAAGCATTTCCCAGAGGGAAATTCATAGCTGTGAACGCACACATTAGGAAAACAGAACGGGAACAAATAAATACCCTAATGCTGCACATTCAATAACTAGAAAAGGAAGAACAAACCAAAACCCAGAGCCCAAAGATGGGAAGAAATCATAAAGATAAGAGAAGAAATTAATTCAATTGAGACAAAGAAGCCAAGTCAAAGAATTAACAAAGGAAAAAGCTGGTTCTTTGAAAGATTAAATAAAATCTATAAGCCCCTAGCCAACATTTTGGCCCTTACCTTCCATGGTCAATTAAGACTCAGAACATGTGAGAATTTGTACTGTAACGTTATGTAACTCAGTAGTGTCCCAAATATTCTGATTAAGGAGATTATGTGGCCCAAGAGGAAAGTGATCAATGATGTAGCAGCTGAACTCCTTGCAGAGAGTGTACGGGACAGAACCACACAGCTAGTCCAAGAGCAAAACATCTTGCCAGGGGGGAATTGCAAGTTCACCCCCAAGGGCAGCAGCAGGAGGGAGCTGAGCACAGCAGCCAGACCAATATAGACACAGCTGGATAAATCCAAACTTTGTAAATCTCCACTTGAACTTCAGTAGGTGCTAAGCTTATAACTGCACCAAAGACCTACAACAAAGGTCAGAAGACAGAGCTATACAAAATGACGAGAAGGAGCGAAATGCAATATCAGAAGCCAAGCCCACCCATAACAAGTGAAGAGGACACTAACACAGAACGAAGTGGGACTCACACACCTGAAATCAAAAAATCAAAAGACTTCTGAAATAAAGAAACAGCTGCAGAAAGGTATAGAGGTACTCAGATTGGAAATGAAAAAAGAAATCCTTGAATTAATGACATCTGCAGTAAAGAAACAAATGCAGAAACATATGGAGGAAAACCAATGCCCACCTGGAACAATGTAGAGGACAATAGCTCAGCTCAAATGTATGAATTAATAGCATCGATAGTAAATAAGCAAAAGCAGAAATCATAGAAAAACGCAGAGAGGATTTCTTTTGTACTAGCTCAGCTCAAATGTACAAGCCATTTATGAAAACCCAATGGTTAACATAATACTAAATGAGGAAAAACTGAAATCTTTTACTCTTAGATATGGTACAAGACAAGCATGTCCTCTACCAGTTAATTGGCTAGATTCTCACTTTGACAAACTACATATACTGATACCTGTGAACTAAGCAACTGCACTGAAGATGGTAATCTGTAATAGTAGTTTCATGATTGGAGTCCCTGTCATTCTGGTCTTCTGAATATGGGCTGCTTGTCATGACATGCCAGTTACTGCTGTGCTGTCTCTTGAGTAGATGATTGTTCAAAAAGAAGGGGGTGGTGAATGAAGGAAAGAGACAGGAAAAGGAATGTTGTAGGACTGTCCTTTTTCAAGGTTGTATATGGTTAGATTTTTGGATTTATGCATAAACATAAGAATTGTATAATTCTTTAAGCCTACTTTTAAAAATATATTCTATTTTTTAAATGTTTTTTCATCATATTCTGTAAGGACTTAAAGTTCAATGTATTAATACTTGATGAAAAATACCTGTTTCATGTTATGCCTAAGATGTTTGATATTCAGACAGATAGTGAGGTTTAGCTTAACAGCCTAGGCTGTATGGTAATAACAATGAACTTGTGTTATGGAGGGTTAACAAACTAAGTTTGCTGGCCAAAATTAGAGAAAAAGGAGGGCTGCAAGGAAAGCCAACATTTTGGCCCTTACCTTCCATGGTCAATTAAGACTCAGAACATGTGAGAACTTGTACTGTAACGTTATATAACTCAGTAGTGTCCCAAATATTCTGATTAAGTAGATTATGTGGCCCAAGAGGAAAGTGATCAATGATGTAGAGTGTGCCTAAGGAGAGTCACATGGAGAGAAAACATTTTCTCATGTTTTCACAGAGAGCTCATTGGCCAAGCAAAAGACATGACTCATCCACATGGCTGACACTGACAAAGGTTCTACAATCTGCGGTAGAAGATCTCAAGATAAATCCTGTGGGGATTTCACTGACCTTCTCAGACCCAAAAGCTACAACTCATGTTGTATAGGTCCTACTTTACGTTGGTCTTAACCATCCAGCAGAAAAGTATAAAAGCGATGTATAAGAAGTAAAGCCATGCTGTTATATTGAGCTGTAGGGGACTCAAGTCAACAATTTCTGAAATAGCCAGTGAAGTGGAAGACCCAATGCTATTATGGACTACTGGACTGTTTTAGAATATTTTGCTGAGTTAACACACCTATAATATTCAAATAACTGAACTTAACAAAAAAAGGGGAATGCAAATGAATGTCCATTTTGTATCTGTGTATTCAAAATGCTTATTATAGATATACAGTGGCATTCTCTTATTGAATAGAGGGATTTGTTGAAATGGTATTTGTAAATAGTATATCATGTCAGCGACTTGTACAGCAGTCATCCACTAGGAAGAATGTATGCAGTATGTTAATTATTGCAACTGTCCTACCAGTTTGGTTTGAAACTGTTTCATTGCTATTTGTTTGTCAATATAATTATGGAAAAATAAAGAGATAAAAATTGTACTTATGTATAATGTACAATGTATGTTTTGCCTTATGCATGCCTAGTATTGGGTAATGGCTAAATCTAACTTAATGTTTGCAGTTCCTTGAAAGGTAATTTCTTTGTTATTAGAACACTTAACATCTACTGTGTTGATTATTTTTCATATATAGAATACATAATATTATTATTTCTGATCAGTACATTACACAACAGATCTGTCGACTTTACTCCTCCTTTTATTTAATATGTTATAATCTTTTACAAGTGTTTCCCCAATTTTCTTATTCTTTCCCCAATCCTTGATAGACACTATTCTGTTCTTTGCTTCCAGATTGCATGATACTTCATTTGTCTATGCACTGTGCCCTCCAGATTCATGTGTTGTCACAAATGATGGCATTATTTTCCTTTTTGGGCTGTCCAGTATTCCACTATATATAAATGCTACACTTTCTTTTTCCATTTATCCAGTAAAAGAAATTAGGATAATTCCACTTCTCAGCTAATGGAAATAATATAATGACAAAAAGAGAAGCATGCACATCTCTTTGTCATACTGATTTGATTTCCTTTGGAAATTTTCTCAGAGGAGGGATTACCAGCTCATATGGCAGTTACGATTCTTGTGAAACATTTCCCACAATGGTTAAGATAAACTGCATTCCAACTAATAGTGTAGCAGAGTTATCCACTGTGCATCTTTGCTGACACTTGGTTTTTGTCCTTTTGGTAGTAGCCACTCTTGCTTTTATGAAGTGATATCTCATTATGGCTTTTATTTACACTGACTTCCAGTAGTAATATTGAGCAATCTTTCCCACACCCATTGGTTATTTTTTGGTCTTCTTCTGGGAAATAAGAATTCAGATAATTTTCTTTCTTTAAATCAATTTGCTTCCTACATATTGATTTGACATCTGAATAGTATTTCCCTAATAGGTTGTGATGTTAAAGTAGTGTTTTCTCATATTTTAATCATTGTTTCTTCTTTTTGGTGATTGTTTTCCCAACCCTATAGTAGCAATTTAGTGTGATATACTACAGTTTGTTTATTGTCACATTTGTTGTCTATATATTCTTGATTTATCTAGAAATCGACAATTTCAGTTACTACATTTGTCTTTAATATATCTTCATTTGAGTATTTTATGATGTCAGATGATGGTCTAATTTCATTTTTCTATGTGAATATTAAATTTTGCAATTAATAGTTATTAAAGAGATGATCCGATACTCGCTGTGTTTTCTAGGCAACTGTGCTAAAAAAAAAAAAAAAAAAAAAACCACTTAAATGTGTAAATTTAGTCTTAGTTGCTCTATTCTGTTCCTGTAGTGCAAGTGGATGCTTTTATGCTACAAAAGTGTGGCTTTGATTGCTGTTGCTTTGAAATAAGCTTCAGAACAGAGTAGTGTGGTGCTTGCATCATACCACTGAATTTCTTTTTTCAAGATTTTTATGTTCCATACAAATTTAGTATTCTTTGTTCTATTTATAGAGAAATGACATTAAAATTTTTATCTGGTTTGTATTGAACCTGTCCAATGAATAGGGTAAAACAGATTTTTATCAACATTAATTCTTGCCACTCCTGAGCACAAGATGTGTTTCCATGTACTGATGTCTTATTAAATTTCTTTCATTAATGTTTTTATAGTTTAAAATGTACCGATATTCCATCTCCTAAATTAAATTTGTTTTGTAAAAATTAGAAATGGTATATTTTTCTTCAATTTTGCATAGACCTTTGTTAGTGATATTTTTATGATTTAAATCTGAAATATTCCCTTACACACTTATGAATGTGCAAGATTACAGGATTACTAGGGGTGCAACACTATTGGTGTATTTGTCTATTGATGACTTCAGTAGCTGAGTGTACTGTTTGAAAAGGGCCTAGTTGGAGGTGCGTTTCTGAGTGAGTGTGCTGGAGGGATTTGTCCTTGTTCCTGTCTCCATCCTTCTCTATTGGCTTTCTGGCTGCATGGAGTGAGTGTCCTTTTCTCCACCATTCTCCTCTGCCATTCTGTTTATGCCTTCCGTTGAGCAAATCAAAGATCAAAACCATGAGCAAAGGTAAATCTCTTGTCCCCTAAGTTGTGTGTATCAAACATTGTGCTCCACTTATGGCAAAGTGACTAAGCCATGTCACAATTATACTATAGTGAACTTTCACACATGAAAGATAATAAACTTGAATAATTGTAAAATTGACTCTTGACCATCTGGAGGCATGTTTACTGTCTGTGTTTCTAGATGTGCCACAGTTGGAATTTAGGCAGAGAACTTTTTCTTTAAAGTCATATGTAAATACAACAAGTTGGAAAATAGCTCTTACTTGGAACAAACACAAGAAAAATATATTTCAAGTCTGGCAACATTAAGAATGCCCTAATTCCATAAATGTTTCCAAATGAATCTCAGTGTACAAAAATTTAAGCAGCAGGTAGAAGATAATGCTTTTTTCCCTGAAATATGTTGTGGCCTAATTATGGAAAATTCATTTAAAATCTAATGTCAGAATTTCTTAGGTGGCTATAAATGATGAAAGCAGAAAAACAGAATATTCCCATGCAACTAAGATTTTCATTATCTACTTCATTGTAGATATCTTCATTGTTTAATTATCTGTATCATTGTCTTTTCATTATCTAGTAGTTCTTGTGAGTAAAATATATATTTTCCTTATAGTCCTTCAACATCTTTCTCATGTATGCTGAACTGATTCTTCCAAGATAATTGATGTGTTAAAGTAAGACTTACTAACTCATGGCTAGTACTGATTCATTTTAGCTTCATGAATACTACTTATGGGTCCTGAGGACCCACGCATTTGATAGTTTTTATAAAATTAAAAAATATGTATAACATACTTACCTGTTAGCTCAGTTGTTTAAAGCACTGCTCGGGCAAAACCAGTCAGGAGCAGGGGACCGTAGTTCAATCCCAGCTCCACAAGTTGCACCACACCGTACTTAAGGCATCCTATACTAGCCAAAAAACAAGACAAAAAAATCCTAAAAATATGCATACTAAATTTTTATTTGTAAAGTAATTTCATAAGTATTTGTAACATAAAAATAAAGAAATAATTTTCAAGTCACTTAAACATCAAGTTTCTAATAGCACTGATCATAATTTGGCATTTCACAAACACCAGGTTGGTTAGCAGTTTCTCTCTCCTTGCTGCTGGGGTACATGGTGCGCCTTTATCTTTTGCTATGTTTTAGGCTTCCTGGGCTGTGTTATAACAGGAGTAGGCATTCCAAGAATATCTGCTATAAATGGCATACTTCCATGGTCACTTTTTATTAGCCATTCTGGAATACAGATTTTCCTCAATGAACAGCATCCCAAGGATTTTAATAAAACAAAGTATTTAATCATTACCTTGTTGTGTAAACTAATAAAGTACACTAGCAAGGTTAATGACTGAAACATTTAAAATGGAATCAAGTATTGCCAATGGCCAGTCATTGATTCTCCTCAACATCAAACATAAACCTTATTTTTCATCTAAAACATCATACTAGGTATTTAACACATAGAAAGTGAACAATCTGTCTTCTTGTTTTCTTTTTCCACAGACTCACTCTATAGCATAATTTATAATATGTCACCTTTTTAGATGCACACACTCTATATGTGTAAAG
>NW_004524582.1:1919962-1930144 GCF_000260255.1 Octodon degus
ATATATAGTGTGTGTGTGTGTGTGTATGTGTGTATGCATTCTGATAGTAGAAAATCCTAATTGCTTAACACTTCATTTTCTATTTGGTAAAATTCAGGTGAATATATATATATTTTTAAAAACCACCTACATAGGTGCCAGGGAGATAGCTCAGTATAATAAGCACTTTCCTGGCAGGCATAAGGACCTGAATTCTATCCTCAGTTCCACAAAACAAAACAACAACAAAAATCCTACATAAGGTAATGCTTACTTTTCAAGCTCATCAGGTAGTTCCATTGTACTATATGAATAGTCACCAGCAGTATTTTTAGTACCTTTAATACATTCCACAAACCAAATGCTATCAGTCACATCTAGATGCCCTTCCAAAGCCTCAGGTCACTGATTAGAATTTGCAGAACTGTGGACATGGTTGAATGGATTTACCGAAGACAAGCACCACGAGGTTGCTATGCTTCTGGTGTTTCTACTGCAGCTTGCAGCCTCCTGGATTCTTCTGGCTTTGCCAGGAAGGGTTTCTCCTTTGTTTCCCCTTTGATAGTGCAACGCTGACTTGAAACAAGCAGACTGTGGACTAAAATATCTCTGAACTATGAGCAAAAATAAATTTTTCCTCCTTTAGCTTGTGAGTTCCTAGGTATTTTGTATCATCAATCAAAACTAAAATAGCTAATATGTCTAAGAACAACTTTCGTCAAGTTTAATAAGGTGGATTTAGTCAACATAGCTGCTTTTACTTCAGCACCTACATATATTTAGGCTTAGCCTTTTTGCTGGTGGATACCATGGAGGAAGCATTTTCAGTCTCTTTTGACTGCCACATGTCTAAGCTAGAGACTCCCAAGGAACCCAACGCACTACAAAAGCTCTTCATTGGAAGGTTGAGCTTTGAAACAACTGATGAGAGTCTGAGGGGCATTTTGAGCAATTGAGAACACTCACAAACTGCATGGTACTGAAAAATCCAAACACCAAGCATTCCTGGGGCTTTAGGTCTGTCACTTATACCACTGTAGAGGAGGTTGATGCAGCCATGAATGCAAGGCCACACGAAGTGGAAGGAAGAGTTGTGGAACCAAAGAGAGCTAGCTAAAGAGAAGATTCTCAAAGACAAGGTGCCCACTTAATAGTGAAGAAGATCTTTGTTGGTGGCATTAAAAAAGATACTGAAAAACGTCACCTATTATTTTGAACAATAAGGAAAAATTGAAGTGATTAAGATTATGACCAACCAAGGCAGTGGAAAGAAGAGGGGCTTTGCATTTATAATCTTTGATGACCATAATTCTGTGGATAATTCATCCAAAAATACTACATTATGAATGGCCACAATTGTCAAGTGAGGAAAGCCCTGTCAAAGCAGGAGATGGCTAGTGCTTCATCTAACCAAAGAGGTACAAGTCATTCTGGAAATTTTAGTGGTGGTTGTGGAGGTGGTTTTGGTGACAATGACAGTTTCAGACATGGAGGAAACTTCAGTGGCTGAAGTGGCTTTGGTGGCAGCCATGGTAAGGGTGGATATGGTGGCAGTGGAGATGGCTAAAATGGATATGGTAATGATGGAAGCAATTATGGAGGTGGTGGAAGCTATAATTAATTTGGCAATTACAACAATCAGTATTCAAATTTTGAGCCCATGAAAGGAGAAAACTATGGAGGCAGAAGCTATGGGCTCTACAGTGTTGGAGGCCAATATTTTACCAAATCATGAAATCAAGGTGGCTGTGGTGGATCCAGCAGTAGCAGCAGCTATGGCAGTAGCAGAAGGTTTTAAACACTTCCAGGAAACAAAGTTTATCAGGAGAGGAGAGCCAGAGAAGTGACAGGGGAGCTACAGGTTACAACAGATTTGTGAACTCAGCCAAGCACAGTGGTGGCAGGACCCAGCTGCTACAAAGAAGATATGCTTTAGACAATACACATGCCTATGGACAAAAAATTAGAGGACTGTATTTGTGACTAATTGTATAACAGGTTATTTTAGTTTCCATTCTGTGGAAAGTGTAAATAAAGTATTTCAAAAAAGTTTTTTTTTTTAACTTAGACATTATTTACACCTTGCTGTTGACTGCTACATGTAATAGTCTGATCATGATGCTGAATAAATATGTCTTTTTAAAAATGTTCTCTGAAGCCATCTTGTTTAACCTCCCAACCGTGTGAAGTCAGAATTCCTTAAGGGTGATGTCAGGCTTATTTAATATTTCTTTACAATTGCTTGGCTAAAGAAGACGTCTTCAGAAGCCTTGGTGTATTTGAACTGACAGTTACTGTTGTGACCTCTGAATTTGACCACTGAAAACCTCACCCAAGCGGTCAGCTACTTGGTTAGAAAAATGAATGTTGGCACATCCTATATATCTAAATTGAATAATGGTACCAAATGCAACGATAGATGTGTGTCATCCATTATCATGGATAATCAATAAATGATTCAAGTTTTGAAAAAAAGAATACAGTGAGGCTTAGTGTTAGCTACAGTCTGTACCTTTATGCTATATTTAGCTGAATTACGAGCCATTAACCATCTCCAAGCTCATTTTCCTCTATATGGTACTAGTATCTTGTCTTGGTTAGTTTTCTCTCGTTGCTGGGACAAAACACCTGACACTCAAAATCAAAGAAGGAAAGGTTTATTTACCTCACGGTATGTGGAGGTTTCAGTCTATAATCAGTTGGCTCCAGGGCGGAGCTATACATGACTGAGGGCAGCAGTTCATGGTGGTCGAAGACAGCAAAACAGCAAGAGCAAAAAGGGAGGAGCAGCAGCAGAGAGCAGGCCTCTCCTCCTTCCATATACGGCATGTAGGCTATCTGCCCCAGGGTAGGCACGACTCTCACGCCCCATAATCCAGAAGCACTCACACCCTTTATGCCAGCTTTGGATCTTGAATTAATCACAAGCTCTAGAATCCTTCCACCCCATCACTAAATGAGGCTTTTGGGGGATACCTAGACACAGACTACAACATATCTCAATTACATTTAGGTAAAACCAGAATAACATGAATGTGATCTGCTGTAAAATTCATCAAATTCTCTTCTATAGTTTCAACATTTTCAACTATATAGCAACATACTAACAAAAATTGAGCCAGACTCCCAGTAGCATGAAAAAATACACCTTTCTGTTCCAACTGTTGCCCAATTTGAGTGGACATTTGAGTGTGCCTTAAAAACAATAAAAACTCTATACAAACTTGTTAGTGCTTTGATACAGGAAAAAGTTGATAATGTATTTACTACTATAGTGTCCTCAGGAACCAATAAATTCTAGTCTGTAGCATAGTAGACATTAAGTATGAGTCTCATGTGCATCAAATTAAGCATTTTTCATGGTGAGCGACTAAGAAAGGCTAAGTGAGCAAAGGTGACAAATTAAGAAAACAGCACTTTTTAAAATGTGAGCAATCTCAGTGTTTGGAAGTATTATAATTTCTTTAACTAATCTCACACTTCAAACATTTTTTTTTTGTATTTTAGGACAGGGTCTACAGCTTCTACAGGGTCTTACTGCATAGATTGGACTCTTAGTGATCAACCTGTGTTCAGTCTCCCAAAAGCTGGGATTATACATGTGCTCCACCATACCAGTATATCACACTTCAAACTCGTAGCTGGCTACATATCTTTCCAATTTATCTGATTTTAAAGAGAATTTATAACAGGTTCCTTGAATTAAATTACTTATTTGTCTTGTTATTCTTAATGATGAACATTAAATGCTCTGCAAAGATTAAAAAATAAATGCACACATTCACTGAATGTTGATTGCTGCTTAGTTCCATAAATTATATAACTGGATGAACCAAAAATGCGAAGGAAAAAATTTGACGGAAAAAAAATATAATGCTAAAAGCTGTTGAATGTAAGGGGCATGAATTAGGCTTGTTGGGGCTTAGGACTAAAAGAAGAGAAATTCTGAGGGAGTAAGAAGAAATAAAGATAAAAGAGGATGACAAAGGAAAGAATGAGAGTTAAGCACAGAGAAAAAGTGTAGCCAAGCTTTTTTTTTTTTTTTTTCTCACATTCTACTAAATTTTTACTGGATGAGAAGGCTTCAAAATGTTGGAGGTGAAAAATTCAAAGACGGGATTAATGCAAAGCCTAATAGTAGCAATGATAGTGACTCAGAAGAAACGACTTTTATGTCTGTATCTTGTACTCTGAGTACTTACTCTGAAGACAACAGTAAGCAATATATTAATTATTGTAACTGTCAACTGTTTCATTGTTATTTTATTTTTTCCCATTAAAATGAATAAAAAATAAATAAAAAAATGAATATTCCTTTTTTGATCTTTGGAAGTCTAACATTATATTATTATCTTGCCACAGCTAGTACACACCCTGTGGCTCTCCACTTTGGCTGGAGGACAGGGATGGTTCGCGAGGGAGAAGCCCCATCAGCTCTCATCTTCCACACCCATGTGACGTCCTAGGTCATAGACATCCCACAGTTTGGACCTCTGCCCACTTACCCTGAGGCTAAACCTTGAATATCATGTTGGAATCATTTCACTTCCTTTGTCATTCATTTCATTTCAAAGTGACCTGTGAGGTGATTTTTAGTTTTTAACTTCAAGTCAGCACTTCATTATGTGATGCTGTTGTTTTGGGTATCGTTAATGATTAATGGAAAATATGTGCTTCTTGGATATGAATAGTTCCCTTGAGTGTGGATTTCTTCAAAGGAAGCATCTAAGTACTAAAACACATCTAGAAATGCAAAATGACTTTCATAGTTTTTTTTTGGTTATTGTTAATTAGTAAAATATTATAAAGGATTTTTTAAAAGCCATTTAAAATGCATTCATTAGTTTGAACAAAAGTATTCTACCTACTACTTTAAAATGTTACTTAAGACCATATTCCAAACTTTAGAGCATGCAGAAATATATGACAACTGTGTAAGAAGTATAAATGGGTCTTTCAATACTGTTCTGAGAATTCTGTGTTCCTGAAGTGAAACTATGGAGAATTTCCAGGAGATAATCTGAGGTTTACATCATTAATTTTAATGCAAAAATTCTAAAGTACATCAATTGGTTTTGGGTAGCAAAACAATTCTCTATGTGACACTCTTTGGTCATTAAAACAAATAATAACTACACTGTGCATACCTATGATATAGGCAATAACTATCAAAATGACAGTATCTTATGAACAGCACAGTGACTGGTCTTGGCAAAAACATAGTGTCAAGAGGAATAATAGGGGGCCGGGGAGATGGCTTAGTGAATAATTGCTTCCCTGGCAAGTGCAAAGGCCTGAGTTCAATGCCTGCTTCCGAAAAAAAAAAAAATGAATAATAGTGCTGCATCACCTTTTATTTTATTTTGAAGAGTAAAATCAGAAGCAAAAACAAATAGAAAAAAGCAATGGTAATATACAATAATGCATATGGTACAGATTTTCAAAACAGTAATAGTTAATTAACAATGGTTGTTATGTTATCTATTCTTATCGTCAAATCTTTTTTTTTTTTTTTATTTAGGACAGGATGTACAGGGTCTACAGAGTCTCACTGCATAGATTGGTCTCATAGTGGTCCACCTGTTTACAGCCTTCCCAGTGCTAGAATTACAGGTGCACCCCACCACACCCAGTCTCAATGGCCAGCCCAGCGTGCCCCAGGGGCAGGGCCGGCGTGGCAGGCCATGGGATCAAACTTCAGGCCTCTTCATCTGCATAAGCAGGCTCTTTAATCCACTGAGCTATTTGGCGGGCCCTACTTATCATCAAATTTGTTGCTCAGATTAACAGATATAGTTCTCTCAACAACAAAAGTGGTGAAAACCCTCAAGTGACTTTATAATGTTACATCATAATATTCAGACTGCGCTTCTTTTTATGTTCCATGTGCTAAGGATCACAGGATTTAGTTAGTAGAATTGTGCAGGTCTTAATGATTTTCTTGAGTGTAAGAAGCACATTTTCAGTAAACTTAAATTTTAAACTTTGTTATAAATATCCCAGATTAATCACTAAAGAATTAGTTTTAATATTATGCCATTGGTCAACAGTTCTACATAGTGCCCTATTGTTTTTGTTCACAATAATATTTTGTTTGGTTTCAGTGTGACTTTCATGAGGGGAGGGGAAAATAAAACTTCCAAAGTGAAATAAGAAATGTATACATGAAAACAAGCCATGGAATTTTTGAAAGAAATGATGAAAATGAAAAAAAATAGAGATATAGTTAAGTTTTCATGATCCAAAGTAGCTACATTTTATGAAAAATTGCTATGAAGACAGAATTGGACACTGTTGCATTTCAGAAGTCAGTCCTTGTGACTGTACAAATTATTTAGTTAACTGATTGGTCTATAACATGCTTATAAGTTGTTGTATTTTTAAGTCTGTTTAATATGCAGTGTTGATTTATTAACACAGACTTCATGGTCCTCATCATTGTAATCGTTTCCTGATTGAGGATTATGTACCGGGATATCACAACCTTCTCTACCATAAAATGCTAAACAGTATGTTAGTATTGTGCATTGGGGGGCACTTATAAAGCAAAATCACTGGCTCAATGAAAGATTATTTGCCTAGGTACACAACACCATAGGTTTGGACCCAGCATCAAAATCACAATCAATTAATTAATCAAAATTTTATACATCCACACACAAACCCCAACATATGAAAAATTATAATTCAATGGACTATAAAACACATTTGTTTCAATTATGAAAGCTAAAGACAGAACATAAACCTGTTTCAACTAAGAGCGTTGATTTTGGGAGATTCTAAGTTTTGCTACCTCATTCATGCCCATGGGTGACTGTTACAGCAACTTGAACATTGATTCAGGGGTTACAAATATACTGTACTTATTAGGCAAGTTCATGATTTCTAAATCTGTTAATAATAGAGACATAGTAAATTACAAATGAATTAGAAATCAAATTGTTCATTTTCCTAGTGAGTAGCACAGATGTCATTTATGTGAAAAGTAAATAGAATTCCTAGGTTTGATTTCTATCTCATCCACTTACTAGAAGTCTGATATCAAATCAGTTCCTTAAAATTTCTTAGCAAGTGTTGCTGATGTGTTAATGGCAAAATCAGTAGTAGAATTATTTTATAGATCTATTGTGAGGAATAAATACTACTTTAAAGTACTTACAGTACACATTAAGAACTAAAATTTTACACTAGGTCTTACTGTTTTAGGTTTATTACTGAAGTTAATTTTGTGTACTTAAGCACAATTACATAGATAAATTCTATGTTGTACTTCTCTGTATTCTCAAAGATGTTTAAAAATTCATATTACTTTCCATGAGCACCTATACAGTAATATCAAGTAAATGTTCCCATTTTGGTGGGGGGGAAATGTTTCCTCTAATCCATTTTTTTTTATCTTTGGCTCAAATAGCTTTTTCCATATCGTATCTGTCATTGGCATACACCCATAATTTTAATGTATAGAACTTTATCATAGCCAGAGAGACGTTCCTTACCAGTTTAACAATGTACCTGACACATTATTTCTCCAACAGGTTGGTGAAATTGCTTTACATCTTTGTGTGCAGTTTCCTTGCTTCACAGGGAGCCCTTCACATATCCTGAGAGTGTGGAATCCTGGTCAGTCACGATAGTCGACTGCATTTTTTCTAAGGTTGGCACATGATCCTTCAT
The DNA here is from genome assembly GCF_000260255.1 of Octodon degus. Classification (NCBI taxonomy): domain Eukaryota; kingdom Metazoa; phylum Chordata; class Mammalia; order Rodentia; family Octodontidae; genus Octodon; species Octodon degus. The sequence goes on from NW_004524582.1 coordinate 1,927,616, forward strand.
CTAGATCCCCTGAAAAACGGCTAGTTTTCACTATTTCATTCAACTCACTAAGTGTATAGTTTCAATTAATGTGCCCTGGGTCACAGTTCTAGTATTTGCACAGTGCCATCTGAAAGATTATGAAAATTCCCTGTAATATCACATGTTTGTCCACGTCCCAGCCGTTACAGGTGATTTTGACATTTATATCTTTATTGGCTATAACCTTAAGGAGTCTGTCCTTATGTAAGAAGCCTGAAGGTACTTAAAAGTTACAACCTGTGTTGTTAGTCCTGGGGGCCCAATTTGAGTGCACAAATTGTTGCTTTCCGAGTGATCCTTTATTATTCATGGTGCTCCAAAAGTACCTTGAAATGGGTGCTCTGGAATTAGTTGGATCCTATACTTAAACTATCCTGTGGAAGTCATTTGGAGAAGATATTGAAAGCCTTTCAGATTAAAAATACAAGTAGTGATGATGGTGCCTTTTTGTCTCCAAACTGGCTTTTACCCTGACCTCTCTGAGCCTGTTCAGTTCTTCATATTGAAAAGATGATGGCACTCATAGATCGCCTGTGGATGAGCATTCCACTTCTGTTCACTGTGTACACCATTCCCTAGGTTGGAGTCCTGTCTGACTATGTTTAGTCTTTTAGTGTGAAGTAATTCTCGTGCTGAAAAGTTCTATGGCTTTTTAAATCCCACAAGACAACTTCACACTTTCATGTGAGTTAAACTGAAAGAAAGTATTCGTGATAATTCCACTGCTCAAGAAGGAAAAGATAGGGGACTGGACAGATAACTCAGTGGACTAAAGCACCTCCTTAGGCAGAGTGCAGGGACAGGAGTTCAATCCCTAGCATGCTGTGCGGGCCCCGTCCCAGGGTTATGCTGTGACAGTGATTCAGACTAGGCATAGTGGTGTTCGCCTCTAATCCCAGCACTTGGGAGGCTGAAAACAGGAGGATCACTATGTTCCAAGCTGTGTAGTGAGACCCTGCAGCCTTGTACTAAAAATCTACTTAAAAAAAAGAAAAGATTACACAAAATAGGGAAATAATAGGCACAGCTACTTTAAACATCAGTAAAGGCAAGGCATGGGAAATAAATCCAATGAAATTGTCTTTATTCAGTTTTGAAATTTTGAATTAAATTGTCAAATTGAATGCTCAACTTAATGAAAAAAAATTCATGATTTCAAATATATTATTTGGAAAAAGTAAAAAATTTCTTAGAAACTAGAAAAGTGAAATTTTTCCTTGATTAGAATCATGGTTCAACTGTATGCTTCATAGTTTAATTAACTTCATGTTTATTACTTTAAATAAAATGGTTTTCTGGATTTTTACATTACCTCCTAAATACTACCCTGGCTTTAAACTTCTTCTAAAGTGACTTATAGTCTCTTTTATGGAAGCATTATAGCATTACATTGGGTAATGTTTTGATTTTAAACTGCAAGCTAATCATTCACAATAAAACTGATTTTGGTAAATATTAGCCATCTTCCCTTAAGATAGTTATTCTAATTTTCCTCAAATTTATAGGTATGCCTCATAAACTTTACAGAATAATATATTGGGACAAATGGCCAAGAAAAATAGCCAAGAAAAAATTTTACATTTGTTGCTTCACTAGAGAAACTACCTATATCATTTTCATGAAAAGTGAAAATTAAAATTCAGTCCTCAGTGCATTAATTACTTTATCTAAAAGAGTTAAAGAGTAGTTTTGTTACAGATATTTAAATACTGCTTATGTAGAACAAACAATACTTATTTAACCTTTTCTTTCTAATCTTTTAGAAGCCAGAAAAGCCTCAAAATAAGGTTTATGCATATTAGAAAACTTTAAAGAATTGGAAAGGCCAATGGAAAAAAAAAAAAGAATCTTGCTTAGCCTGAATGATTTCTAGATGAAAGATAAATTGTTTGAAACTTGATAACCACTGGTTATTTTCATGTTTAAAAAGTACTTCAGATGCCAGGGAGATGACTAAGTAGAATAGGTGCTTGCCTGGCAAGCTCAATGGCTTGAGTTCAATCCCCGGTTCCATCAAAAAATGGAAATAAAAATAAAGAAAGAAAAATAAAAGTACTTCAAAAATATCGTCACCTTGATCTTCCTTCCTGTCAATGTTAGTATAAGGCATTGCTCTTCTACCATCTCACTCAATAACATTGTATCTCTGGTTTTCTTTCCTCCTTCTACAGAAACTAAGTCACAAATTTGTAAAAATACAAACTCAAAACAGTGGTTCTTTTCAAATGTTACACTGGCAAAATGTTTCTTTAACTTAGATGAAATACAGAGTCTCACACAAAAAGCTAATCTCTAACCCAATACATTTTGTTTTTAAAATATATTTAAAATTTTTGCAGTTCATAGAAATTTTATCATACCAATTGAAATAAATTAAACATTCACATTGAAAATTTTATATCCAGACCCAGTCCTAGCCCAGGTACGGTGAGTGTGCAGAGAGTTTCCTGCTACCCTGGTCCTAGCCCAGGTCCGGTTGCAGAGAGTTTCCTGCTACCCTGCGCCGGC
>NW_004524582.1:1930244-1935245 GCF_000260255.1 Octodon degus
TACAATAAATATTCTCCTTTGTGCACATATTTGTGTTGGTATTCATAGTATTATGAAAATGATTTTATCATTTTGAATTCATTAATATCTTAAATAAATAGGGTTCTGGGGAAATAGCTCAGTAGAATAAGCACTTGCCTGGCAAGTGCAAGGGCTTGAATTCAATCCCTGTTTCTGAAAAAAGAAAAATCTCAAACCGACTGCTTTATTTTGACTATTACATAATAATTTATTAAAAATTGTTACTGTTGTTCTTATTTAACATTTGAAGAAAATTAGGCACAAGTTGTTAGGTGACTTGGTCAAGTTTCTTTTTTTTCCCCACAAGCAATTAATGGCACATATACAGTAATTAATACATTGCATTTTGTTGTCTTAGTGGTTATTCATTGTACAAGATGCAGACATGATATCCTGTCTCAAACACTATTATAACAAACCTCTCTCTTCACTGAATTAAGAGAGTAGAGCTGTATATGTATCCTAACTATTTTGAGTATTCTTTTTAAGAATTGTGGAAAAATTTACTTTTCTAATGCTTTTTTCAAGCACAAACTTCCTATTTAGTCATTTACAACATTTAATATCAATTGTTTCAGATTTTTCAACACAGTGATTGAATAGAACGTCTTGATTTTCATTAGTTTACACTTTATGATTATCAAAAATTTTAACGCTTTCCTGGTATGATTTTGGTGCATTTTAAATTTTTCTTCTTGGAGCTGCACTTGCCTATTCTGTGCTTGTTTTCAAAAGATAAATTTGAAACTTTCTTTATGATTTATAATTAGTATTTTGTATTTTGATTTTAAAAACTCATCACTTATTTTATAATATTCTCTACTTTTTCTGTTTGATATGTTAAAATTTTTCTGTCAGTCAAGGTGTATTCCTTAATTTTCAAGAGAGTCATGTTAGTTTTCACTTTATTTTTATCTAGCAGGTTCTATTATCATAAAAATATTAACTAGGTAGTTTATTATTCAAATATTTTGGCTTGAATTTGTTTATTAGAGATTTAAAACTTTTGTTATTTCTGATTTTTCTAAAATAACAGCATTAAGTATCTCATTAACAAATTGTCTTTGCATCCTTGATTGAGAAGATTTTAATAAAATATCATTTTTTGACACTGGCTCCTATATATTGAATGTATTTCTAGTTTGTATTCAGTAAGGTTCTGTTATTTCTGTGTCTTGCATAAATTTTATTTTGAAAAACAACAGTATCCATTTATATTTAAATGTTATTTACAGATGAATGTTTGCACTCTAAAAGTTTTCTCCTTTTTTGTTTTCTTTGTATTTAGTACAGGGTCTATAGGGTCTCATTACACATATTGTACTCGTAGTGATTCTCCTGTTTTTAGCCTCCCAAGTGCTGGGATTACAGGCATGTGCCATCTCACCCAGTCTCAATGGCCATCTCAGCATGCCCCCGGGTGGGCCTGGCATGGCTTGTGGATCTGAGGATGAAACCCCAGTCCCTGAGTCTGCCTAAGTAGATTTCTTTCTTTTTTCTTTTTTGAACCAGAAATTGAACGCATCACCTCATGCTTTCTAGGCAGGTGCTGTGAAGCTGAGCTAAATCTCCAGCCTCTGAAGTTTTCTAAAGCATAAGCACAAGTATCACACATAACATTACAAACAAACAGAAAAACGATAGACTTTGACAGCTGCATGATTCACATGTATTATAATTACCAGAGAAACATTAAGACAATTGTACATAACTTTTTATAAATAAGTATGTTAAAACTAACAAAAAAGAACATAATTTAAATAGCATCAACAGTACAATATTTGCAAAAACAAAAAAGTACAATATTGTAATCTGAAGATCGTATTTTTTTTTTTTTGGGCTGGCTCAGCCCACCCTGGGGCGGGGCTGGCATTGCATGTGGTGCAAGGAATTGCATTTCGGTCCCTGCACTTGCCTCAGCAGGCGCTTTCGACCACGGAGCTATCTTACTGGCCCTGAAGATCATAGTATTTTAACGTTTGTTTTAAATACAAATAATATTTTAAACTTCTGAAGTAGGAATGAAATATTTAAGATTATTTTCAACAAATACTGATTGTCACCTTCTTTATGATTTCAATATTCATTTCTTATCCACTTCTGGAATCTGTAAATTTGTAATCTTACATGGTAAAAGTAATTTCCAGGCGTAGTTGAGACTATAGTCTTGAAAATATAAAGAGCACCCTGTGTTTCACTGATTACCCCAATCTAATCAGAGAAACCATAATATCAGAAATTATTGGTCACCAGGAGGCAGAAGAGCTGAGGCTCAGGGAGCAGACAGACATATTCCACCATTGGAAAATTTCACTGCCCTTGGCTGGATTGAGGATGGTGGAATTGTAGGAAAAGGCCTAGAAGGCCTGTGGAATTACTTGCTGAGAGTTCAAAGAGAGAAAAAAAAAATCTTAGACCTATGAATGCACAAAACTGAAAGTTTTCAATTTAAATAATCCAGGAAGTTGATTGTCCCTCAGTCACCAAATAGGAAATCAGCCCTCTTCATTTTTATTTTGGTCTTTGAGCTGACTAGATATCTGGTCTTAATTTCTTTCCATAATAAATAGGTTTTATTATTAAACTGCCAAATTTGTGATAATTTTCTTGCAGAAGAAATAATGCACACATAAATATCTACTGAGAAAAATGCATAAAATTCATTTTTCACACAATTAAGAAATATCCATTGAATAATTAGTTAACTAATTAAAGAAAAATAATCAAAACCTCTCACAGCAAATAAGATCTGCTTTTCTGCCAGAAAGAACAATTTGCTGTGCCTTGTGCCTTTCTTCTTTAAGATCAGAATAAGACAAAAATAAAGAGTACCAAAACAGAAGAAGGAAAATTAAAAAACTCTATTGAATCAAAAAATAAAGATCCTGATGGAGAAGACAAAGTAAAAACGATTACAATGTCATAGGAATACTTGCCAAATCAAGATGTATATAGCTGCGATGCATAGCAAGCGCATCCTGAAACAAAAAAACAAAGTACAGAAAACAAAAACATTAATTCTAAAATAAAGCTCTAGTGTGAAGGCTGTCTGCAGGTAACATAATTCGTTATTTTGTCTGCTTTTTCTCTCTGCCGCAGTGGGGGTGGAGCTCAGAGACTTCTCATTGTGTAATATCTACAGCTCTCTGCCTTTTTACTTTTACTTCTCACTTCGCCTCCCCTGCCCTTCCCTTGCCTCCTCTCCTCTCCTGTCCCCTCCTCTCTGTACTTTTCTCATTCTTTGCTTCTTTTCTTTTTCCTGTTTTTGTTCTCAAATAACATTATTAAATATCTCATTAACAAATTGTTAATAAGATATTCATTAGCAACTTGTTAATGAGATATTCATTAACAATTTGTTAATGAGATACTCATTATCAATTTGTTGATGAAACATTTAGTAATCTTCCCCTCTTCCTCCTCTTCCTTCTTCCCCCTCGCCCTCGCCCTTGCCCTCTCTCTCTGCCCCTCTCCTCCCCCTCCCTTCCCCTGACCCTTCCCTCTCTTTCTCTCTCTCCTTCTCCCTTTCCCTATCCATCTCCCTCTCCCTCTCCTTCTTTCTCTCTGTCTTTTTAAACAGGCTCTGGATAAATCACTACACTGACTGGCTCAGCTCAAACTTGCTATCCCCCTGCCTCAAGCACCTTAAATGCTCACATTACAGGAAGTAGGTACAACCACTCAGTTCAGGATATGTGTTTCTACTTGTATCACTTCAGTTTAAAGGAAGATTATTTTATGTCCATGATACAGAAGACAGTTTATATTCTGAGTGAAAAATCACAAAAGCTCAAATCAAAATATTTTGCTTATTCTGGGGAAATGATATATTTTGAATATTCAGGCAGAGAAATACAGTTGTAATATGGAAATATATGATTTTCTTTCATATTTAAATGAAGATTAAAATGAAAAATCAATGTTGAAGTTAAATTTCAATTGTTATTCTTACATAGCTTCAGGAAGTAAACATTTAAAAAAATTTTTTAGAAAAAGTAAATGACCCAGAAGATCCTGTACTAAAATACAAAAAAAAAAAAAAAAAAAAAGAAAGTAAAAGAAAAAAAAAAAGAAATGAGATTGTATGTTTTTGAGAATATCTTCATTTTTTTCCTTTTTATTACCATTTTGAGATCGTTATTAAATGCATTCATCCTGTGGAACCTGAAGAGGGTAACTCGCCTTTAGCTCCTGCTGAGGGTCCCGCTGCAGACGACATGCCATGAGCATGCATGGGTGTGGGGGTCACCTGGCAACAGGGTGCAGACAAAGAAAAATGAAGGAACTGTCTTTGCTATTTTTATAAAAATCTTCAATCAACATCCACAATAAATGTCTAGAATTCAGTAAAATCTACATTAATCTCTTTGGGGGAAAGATAACTCGACGGACCTAGTCACCAAGAAATTTTAAAGGTTCTACAGTTTCCTTCTCCATCACCACCACATTGAAGACCAAACTGCCAGTACATGGAACTTTAAGTGATATCCTTGTGGTATGTCCAAGTTAGCCAGTATAAACTTTTGCTACTTGAAAAGCATGTGTTGCTTTTATCCATGTGTATGGGTATGTGTATGTATTTGTGCTTTATATACACATGGACATGGTAATTTTAACATTACTAAATTTGTTCTACTGAATGAAATTAAAGCAGTCAAACAAAGAGGTAAAGGCTAAAGAATGGGAGAGAGAAAAAAAATGAATATATTTAAAATATATTATACAAACTTAAAATTGTAAATATCTTGTATTTTTTATGTCGGAAGTTGAAAATAATATTCTGAGTTTCATGTTAAATTTTTCTCATGTTCTTAAAGTTACCTAAGCTATTGCATGCCAAATAAGTGTGAAAAATTTGTTAATTGCATATTTCCATTATAATTATAGTGATTGAGAACAGTTTTTTTGGGCTGGGGAGATGGCTCAGTGGAATAAGCACTTCCCTGGCAAGCACAAGAACCTGAGTTCAATCCCTGGTTC
>NW_004524582.1:1935345-1942611 GCF_000260255.1 Octodon degus
TGTGTGTGTGTGTGTGTGTGTAACCAGGAATTGAACTCAGGCTCTTGCACTTGCCAGGGAAGCGCTTATTCCACTGAACCATCTATCCGGCCCCAAGAACAGTTTTTATAGAGTAAAATAAACCTTGGTTTCTAATGTTGGCTCAGACATGCAGATTAAGTTATACCTACTGACTAGATCTCTGCCTCCCCAAACTAAAATCAGTATCTATTTGTTAGTCTTATAGTGAGAAGACTGTTGATGTGTGCATGTGAAAGAATTTTTATATAAATGATGCATAGAGCATAATCTCTCTATGAGCTATTACAATTTTCAGCTTCAGAAAGAAGAGATTTACCCTGGAGATTTAAAAATATTTTCTCTACAAAAGTGTTATAGCTTACCTGCAAAATTACAGGCCACATTTGTACATGGCTATGGATATTTAAGAACATTTTCTTTTGATACTTTTTGAATAGAAATTCAGAAACAACTTTTTCAACAAAGATGTAATTCAAATTAAATTTCATTTTTGAGGGAAATGTGAAGTGATTTGCTGAAGAGAAAGGACATTTGGTTAAAATTAAACCATTGCAAACGTGATCAGATAAATTTAAATAATTAATTTGAAGCCTATACCAATGCTGACACTAAGCAAGACCATTTTGTCATTCTGGAAACTAAAATTTCAGTCCATTAAAAAACATAGAGAGATACTAGATTAAAAAAACCACTCAACCCTCTTAAAATCACAACAAAAGAAATATTTTACCATTTAATGAATTACTTCTTTTTACACACTTTGTATCTAACATGATAAAAGCACACACTCATGAATAAAAGCTGCCTTTGACACCAGTGATGCATAGCATTGAGGATTGAGACTCTGTTGCTAGGCTTTACAATGTACTTAACCTGGATCTACATGTCCTGAATTTCTAATTTCATTATAGTAATCAAGTAATCATCAAGAGTTTATCATCTAAAGTTTTGTAGTATATTTTAAACATTGTGATTTATTTGTTTATTGCAGGCATTTTAATTAAAGAAAGAGAATTTGTACCATTGGTACTGGTATTGTCTTGGAAGTTGTTATAAATAAAAATTAAAATGCTTAAACTTTCTATCATCTTCATTTCAAGATTAAGGCATAATCAATCATAAATATCACTCCTATATCTACTATATTTTGTATCATGAATATTAATTGTTTTTATGCTTTAATAGTGCTTTAGTAATTCTATGTATAGTGCTAAAATTTAATTTTTCTAAAAGTACATTATGAGCTTCTTTATCACTAGCAAAATTGATATGTAAGATAAAATAATTGAGGAAAACCAATACATGTTGACACTTTATATCACAGCATTTTACTATTCTTGTCACATTAAAAAAGGTTAATGTATTTTACTTTCCAACATTTTCTTCCTGACATTAAATATAAAAAAGCACTTATAATTTTGCCTGTTACTACAATCAGTTAGTTTGTAGATGATTTGTACTTTCCTACTTGATACATTCAACTTCATGGAAGTTTTAACTTTTAAATATTCAAAATGACAATTCTTAATTGCATGCTTCCCCATAATCTTACTTTCCAATTACAGTTTAACCACAATATCTTTTATATTTTTAGTTAGTTTCTAAACTTAGGGGAAGCCAAGAAAAAAGTATAAAAATAACATGTTTTCCCCCTAATATAGAGTCTAAAATTAAATATCAATGCCTTGATCCATTTGGGTGCCAATTTTTCCTACAAGAATTATTAAAAGCTTTAAGCATATGTTTCCATGGAATATTTTAAACATTTTTCATCTCGGATCCTGATGAAAGAAAAATCAGGCCAATAACTCCCAAGACTTTAGATAAAAGCTGGGATTGCTGGAGCCCACGAAGTGTTGATGATGTTGGAAAATGGAACTCAATGGAAGAGAAGACGAAGGCAAAGACTATGGGAACCAGTTTTTAAAAAAGACAGATGGCATTACATTGAAATTCTTCTTGTGACCTTGTAAAATTATGGTCACAGTCACATATGGATCAATGTTTTGGGTACCAAAGTTATGATAAGAAATTGTAAAAAAAACCCACTTAATTAAATTTTCATAAATTGTGTAATTTATCATTTTATTTTATGTCTAAGTGTGCCAAATTCATCATCCCTGTCTTTTAAGTATATGCTGAATGAAGTTTTAAGGCCTAAATACCCTCTTCTTTAATTAGCAGTAATTAGGCTGACTATGAAATTATTACTGTGTTGCTTATCAGGAACACTATCTGATAAAACAAAAAAAAGCTAAAGAAGTTCAAATGAAACAGCTTCACTTTCAATACACTCTGTATATAAACTAAGACTAAAGCATTTATAAGCTCTATTTAAAAATAATATCTTATGTGTAAGAATGTTAATATATATGAAATTCATGATACCAATAAATACATTATATGGAAAAATGTGTAATTTTTCCTTAAAATACGATTTTCATTCATTCTTGTGTTATGTACCTTAAAGCACCCAAATGTAAATCCACCGAGGAATGGATAAGAATATATATGGTCTCCTTATATAATGAAGTATTACTCACCATCTAAAAGGGTAAACTTGAGACTTTCATAGGTAAATGACACAACCCGAGGCCATACTCATTGCGAAGGAAGCTAGGCTCACACCTGGGAGCACTGTCTTGTCGCCCTACTGTGAGAAGCTGAACAACGAAGTAAGACTCAAAACGTGCAGTGGATATTGTGAAACAGAAAGGAACTATTCAAAGGTAAAGAAAAACAGGAGTAAGGGAAAGGAAAGCTGAAAAAAAAGGGAGGGGGAGGATATTTGTACTTCCAATTTCTTTCAGTTCAATGAAAATTGTTGTGCTACTATTGCTTTGACACTTTTTCATGGCCACATCTTTACTCTGAGTAACTACTTCCAAGATAACAAGATGCAGTGCGTATTAACCATTATTACTCTCCTGTTATCTAGTTTTGAAAGTTCTTTTGTTTGAAATTTTTCTTTTTTCACTTTAAGATTAAAAGTAAACAAATAGTCGCGCCTAACCAGACTGCGCTGTTCTGGGGTGACCTTCCACATCACTGGTGGCGCAGTCGCGGGCTTGCAGTGCCCTGGGATGGAGGGCGAACCCTAGATGGTCCAGGCTTAGAGGAAGGAAGGGAGGGTCCTGTGCACTGTGCTGGGGAGGGGCTGGCCCTGCGTTCACTGCGCTTTTCTCTTCTCCCCCTCCCCGTTTCCCTAGGCCCTCCCCCCCTTTCCCACACTTATTTTGCCCCTCTTCTTCCTCTTCTTCTGCCTCTCCCCACGCCTCCCTTTCTTGCCCCTTCCCTTCCACCCTCCCCCTCCAGGGCTCTTCCTCATGATTCTTTCTTTGATAATGGACCTTGTCTCAGATCCAAGAACAACGAATCCAACCAAAGACAGACTGAAATATCTGAAACTAAGTGTTTACACTTTATAAAAATAACGGAAAATTGGAAACGAATAAGCCATCAACTTTTATTATTAAGAACATTGGAATAAATAATTACTCAGTAAATATTAATTCGAAAGGACATCTTACCATTCATATCACCTACATATCTCTTCCTTAAAACCCGATCTTCAGAATAAAAAGTTCCAGCATTATCAGCCTCAAATGTAATGTGTTTTCCAATGCCTTCAAAAATATGTTGTTTACATTTTTTATAGCTCAGTGTTATTTCTGAGATTCTTAATCAAATACAAATTATTCTATAATAACTTGTAGTGAAAATCTTTCAGGATACTTTAAAATACAAAATTTTATTACTTTGAGAAACTAAATAACCTAAATGTGGTGGACCAGGCCAGGAATACCAGGACTCAGGGAAGCTGAGGCAGGAGAATTCCAAGTTCAGTGCCAGTCTTAGTTATCATAGTTGGAATGTAGGGAGACACTGCCTCAATCCATAAATCATAAGGTCTATCAATTCCTCTAAAATAATATATTATAAATAAAATTTCAGTTCAGAGAGAAAACATATAAATGTTCAGAATGTAGCCTAAGACACAACAGGAATTAGAGATTGTGCATAAAGTGAGAAAAATGTATGGTGAATTGAAATGGTATCTAAGGAAGACAAAGAAAATCAAAAGTGAATTGGGGAAGAAGCAGGAATGCTTCACAGAAGCAACACTGTCCTGGATCCTCCTGGTCCTTCTCATGACAATGGTGAAATATTTAAAATGAAAGGAAAGCTCTGCTTAGTACCTAACTAAAATGTGTCATTGCTAACATACATCTTTATCATCTGTTGTCGGTGGCTATTAGTTGATTTTCCTAATGTGACACTTTAACCTTTAAAATTTGTATTGATTATCCTGGTGGATGCTTTGTGATTTACTTTTCTGTATTTCATCTGGAAAAATCCACTTGTAGCTCTAGTTAAAAAAAAAAGATAATGAAAATTTCTATATGGATAGTCATTTGTGTTTTCATGGGAAACATTATTTTACTGAAATAATTGTCTGGATGTCAAATAAAACAAGAACATTGCACTTTTTCCTTTGTAAACAGTAGGACAAAAAGACCAATTGTGTGTGTTAAGCACCATGACAATATATTCCATATATACTTAAAGAGTCAGCAAGCGAGAAAAGTTTTCAGTTATTCCAAACCACAAAAAATAAATTTCTTAGGGATAGTTTGTTCTGAAGAATGTATATAGATAAAGATTATTTCAGGCCATATGTTCTCCTTCTTCCTGCTTTATAAACTGAAAAATTAAAAGTATTCCTTTCAGAACTATGCAATACAGAACACTATTTTGAAGCATCTACAGATGAACGTGGAAAGGTTATCCCACAGTGAAAATAATTGTGCACCAAGAAATTATAATGCTTCCTCCCCCTACCTTTGAGACTGTGTTTACTTATCTCATTTCTAGCCTGTCCATATGTAAAATCTTCTTAACATAGAAATACCTGCATGGTTACTTTATCAAAGGAAGAATAAAAAGAAATCTGTGGAAAATTGGGAAAAGATGTATTGTGATTAAAATGTGCTGTGTATTTTCCTCTTAAGTGTTTGAACAATAAATTCTTTGAAGAAGTGACAAGTATTTTAAAGGAGGAAAATAGTTATTGCCGAAGTACAAGAGGTCTACATATAACACTAACAATGTAGAGAAATTTACCATTAAAGATATACATGCTCATGTGACTCCAGGCCATTGAAATAGCAGGTTATTAAAATATAATTAGCATCATACATCAGTGAATAATTAAAATGACAACATTCTATTGGGTACAATTTCTCAGCTTCTGCACGATCCTACAAGTTGTTCAAGTGCATAATACAAAATAGAACTATTGAGTTTGCATACTCATATCAGAAGAGAGACCACATATGTTATTTGCAGCAAGAATTTCAAACTCTTTAAATTTGTTTAAAATGCCTGCAATGATTAAAGGCTGCATTTTAAACTATATATATATATATATATATATATATATATATATATATATATATATGAAAGTAACATTTGCAATGTAGAAAATAATCAAGAAGGAGACTGTTTTAAGGATTTTAAAATGTGAATGTCATCTATAGTTTCATTTTATTTTTCTCCTAAATATCATTGGATAGTTTTATAAAGTCAAATTGGTATAAATTGATGCAGTGGTATGGTTTCTACATCTGTAAGTAGTATAATACAGAAGTAAGGTATTTAATAAATAAAGTGAAAATGTAGTTTTGTTGTTTTCTGAAAGTTGCACCGGTCCTCATTAATCAGGAATGGATATTATCATTTGCTAAATGAAAGAATAAATTCTAGTTATACATTGATAATCAAAATTTTTCATATAGTCCAGGAATCAATTATCTTCCCAGTGCCTTTGTGAGCTATAAAAATGTTCAGGGTTTTTCTAAATATACAGAATTATAGATTAACATATCCACTAAAATATAAAAAAAGCATTATTTACAAGTTCTTAAAAATCACAGCAAAACTATGTGGCTTGTTATAGAAGATGGGAGAAAAGAAGGCAAACCAAACACAGATATAACGTTAAAGCTCTTATAAGTCTACTCAAGTAGAGAAGCCAGAGTTTTCTTTCATATTTGTAACTTTATCATAAAATTACACCTTTTTTTAATGTGAGCAGGTATTTCAATAAAATCTACATCTCCTGCTTGATGTTTGCTTAAGAAAAGCACCACACATGGGCAAAATTCAAAAACATTTGAAGTAAAGTTTCTGTTTTATAGCTAGAAAAATAATTCATGTTGCAAATGCGTGCAAAATCAGTAAATCACGGTATGTGTTGTAATAAGATTTAAGATTGACTGTTTTGCAAAATTAAAATTGTGGTTTGAATCATGTTTCCATTTTCTCCGTTCTTCCGACTGCTCTCCCAACAGTGTTGTGTAATCCATATCTGGCTACAAGGAAACTTTCAAAGTACGCTATAAATTTTTACTACCAAAAGAAAAGAACAAAGATGAAAAGTCTCATCATTTTTCAATACAGGAAGCAAAAGATTAAAAAAAGAACCAGCAAGATGTGGAAATGGACATGTAAGTCTTTATATAGCCTGTGTATTTCTCAGCCAGTGTGCTTATGATTACATATACTAAAGTACCGAAATCATCATCTAATGTATTTCAGTATGCAGATTTCAAGTTAACCAGGTAGTGAGTCTACAGATATTTCCACAGCATTCAATGTAAATTTTGATAGGTAATAATAAAAAAGTAAACAATTCTGAAAACCTTACATGCTTTCAGTTAAACTATGTATCTCCCCAGAAAAGACATTTGACAATATGCAAAGACATTTTCTTTGTTTTGACAGGTGCATAGACTACTACTGACATCTCCTGAATTTGGGTCAGGGATGTTTCTAAACATCTGGAAGTGCACAGGATAGCTTCCATATAATTATCTGCTTCAGAATATGAATATTTGAAGGCATTTCCATAGTGATGGGCGATGATATCTTAAAGCCGATCATAAATATATATGATCTGAAGTCAAAAGTTCCAAACCTGAATATGTTCAAAGGGATTACAATCATTTGTACTATAGTGAAATATTTGGAAATTTCAAGATGTTCAGAAATAGCTGAATTTGAAAAAGATTTTCAATTTCATTATTTGATCAAATTAAAGAAAATATTGTTCATCAAGTGAGGTACTTTGTAGTGCTTGTTGCAGAAAAGAATTTGTGACACGGTAAATGATTCTAATTGTAATAACTGAAAGTCGTTTTTAAATTTGAAAAATTCTCTGGGAAGAGATTTTTGATAAATGAA
>NW_004524582.1:1943101-1951072 GCF_000260255.1 Octodon degus
TTTTCTCCCTTTTGTTTTGACATTGTTTGTCTTGGCTGAATTTATTTCAGCAAATGTTTCACTCTATGTTATTATTTGAAAAGAAGTGGCAAAGCCATGACAGGCTTAAGAATTATCAAGGAAACGATGATTATTAGTATCCTTGAGAAATTGCATCAATCCTAATTGGTCTATAAATTCTATTACTGCTATCATGTCTCCATGACTTTCACTATTTTAACACGACCTCGTCATGAGTGTGAGTAAAGAGGCTGAGATAAAGAATATACCAAAATTAGAAATGCAAAATGGGGAAATTTGTGCATAAAAGTAAATTTTACGGATATAATTTTCTGTACAAAACAAGTGATTTGTTCAGCAAAGAGTATCTCATATTATATATCATGCAGCCTTCATGCCAGAAGCTATTATTAACAAAAAACTATAGCCTTTCACATGAACAGCATCCTTACATTAAGCTACATATCCTGAAACTTACCTCAAGCCAGGAAGAATTCATAATCGAAGAAGTTCATTGAGAATCTATCTATTTCCTATTCATAATACAGCTTAAAATTGTTCCATGGATCATATATTTATATGCACTGCTTAAACTACATGAACTGCACGTCAAGTCAGTTTTGTGTTTTTCACAAATATGCAAATTATACTTCAATAAATGTATGGAAATGCCATTACAAAAGCACTTATTTATCTATTTATTTACTTACTTACTTATGTATGTATGTAAGTTAAGGAAGGAAAGGTTTATTTAACTTGGTTTGTGAAGGTTTCAGTTCATGACCAGCTGGCTCCCAGGCAGGGTAGCATGGCCAAAGAGCAATAGTTCATGGTGGTAGAAGATACCAAAAACAGTAAGATCGAAAGGGTTTTTCTTTTTTCTTAAAAAAAATAACATTTAATATGAATTTCTTGGGCCATTAAAAATTTGCAGAATATTTTATTATTAGGTTTCTCTTTGATTTGTCCACTTAAATTACACACACTGGTAAATATCTGTCATTAACAAAGTAAATGTTATAAAAATTATCTATCAAATGTGTTACTAAAATATTTATACTAAAAAGTGCTATAATGCATAGCTGTAATTTATAGAAAATTATAGCATTGAAAATTATAGCAGACCAATATTACATGACATAGGTACATAATAGTTTCCATAGAATTTCTTGTGTTTGTTTGTTTGTTTGTTTTAATTTATGTATTTGGAACACACTGTCACTACATGGACTTGGACTTGTAGTGCTCCTCCTGATTCAGCCTCCCCAGTGCTGAGATTACAGGTTGTGCCACCACGTTGAACATTTCTCAAATTACTAATACTATCACTGTTTATTAAACTAAGTTGTCATGGAAGATATTCATGTGACTATTTTTCTGCTGAAATATTTAGATAGTTCCTCTAAAGTGTCTTTGGATATAGTTACAAATTCAGAAGTCAATTAAATATATTTTAAAAACCAGAATATGCCAAGAAAGAATATATATATATACAGCTTTTATTTTTCAGCTTTTAATCTTCTTAGGAAAACATCACCTGCATAGATTCCTGATTGCCATGTGTTACAAAGGTTTAGTATGCTTAGTATACATCTATGATTGCATAACTAGAATAACAGAAATAACCTTTCTATTCACATACAAGAAGATCACTTCATATGGTCAGGTGTTTGGAAAGTGAAATTTGTCTTACTTTTTTTTTCCTTCCTTTTTAAAAAAAATTATTGGTATAGCATATATACATAATGACCATATTCATCACAGGGAAGTTGCACATGTACATAATATATCTTAGTTTCTATTTGTCCCTGTACTCTCTCTTTAATTCCTCTTCCCCTTCTTACTTACAAAGTTTTGTTTCCATTTTATCCTTTATTCTCATTGTTTTCCTTTCCCTTCCCCATTAAATAATTCCATTTGAATAATTAAATACTATTTCACAATATCAATTATACATTTGGGTTCTTATTTGCACTTTAAGTTTTTTATGCCAGAAAGACAATGCAATATTTCCTTGCAGGTGTGCAATTTATTTCACTTAATAGAATGGTCTCAACATCCACTCAGTTAGCTGTAAATGTGTCAAATTTATCCTTCTTTATGGCTGATAGTACTGCATTGTACAAAAATCCTGACATCTTTTTATCTGTTCTGTGGTCGACAGACACTTGGTTTGCACCCAAGATTTAGCTACTAAAAGTAGTGCTGCTATAAACATGGGTGTGCATAAATCACCATGGTATGATGCTTTTAATTCTTTTAGGAATAAATTTTATTTGCTTCACTGTGTTTATTATTTTCTGAATGTACTCATTAGGAGCTGGGGAGATAGCTCAGTAGCATAAGCCCCTGCCTGGCAAGCACAAGATTCTGAGTTCAATTCCCCATACCAAAAAATAATAATAATAATATAAATAAATACATAAATAAATAAAAAGTAAAGTGAAATCCATTCATTATTTTCCTCTCTCACTCACAGTCTTGTTTTCTACTACCTCCATCATTTGGAAAATTTTTGTCAATTTATTATGCTTTGTGTTGCTGAGCAATTTGTTTTCTCCTTGCCTGTGATTTAACTTCTGTACTCCTCCATACTGTACATTTTTTATGCTTTCATAAAGATGGCTATATTTTCTACATTTGATTTTTTATACTGAGAGTCTTTATTATATATTGTGAACGTACAAGCACAGAATTTAGCGTTTTTCAATTTTCTTTGACCATGGAACTTTTTCATCATGAAAATAATTTCCAAGGTGAGAGCACCTGGAACACTCTTTGGGAAACATCCTGCTAGAGGCCTGCATTCCACACGGCTTGGTGCTTCCACAGGAAGCGTGTGCTGCAAAGTGATTTCAGCAGAGCTAGACCCTCAGCAAGGCTGTGCTAATATGGAAAGTTTCCCTTATGATGAGAATTGTCCGTGACTAATATTCACTATGTTGGCTCTGAATATTTTTTTCTTGAGGTCCCAAAACTTACTTCCTCCTCATATCTCAGGCTCAGATGTGTTGAGGATGCAGAGCTGTGTCTCTTGGGTTCTGTCTCTGGCTACTTGGGGTTTTTTGTTTGTTTGCTTGTTTTGTTTTGTAATCTCCAAATGACACAGGGAGAAAAACTGATCTCCCAACCTAAAAGGTGCCTGAGACGAGTTCATGTTCTCTAAAACAAAAGAATGAATTTTAGGAAGAAATGGAGGTTATGAGCAGAATATATTTATTGAGGAAGCTCCTGTCCAAGAAAAGAACAGGAGGGGGGACCCGGGCAGGTTGTCCCCCCTACATTTGAATAAGAAAAATATGAAATTTATTCTCTCAGACGTTTTAAAAAATTTGAACCTGTGAGTATCTTTTTCTAAATTATAAACTATTATAGCCTTTTTACTGGGTGCTAATCATAATTTGTGGAGGTTATATCTCTATTTTTACTTTTTAAAACTTTATTAATTTACTGCCTGGTCAAAGATTTATTAGTATTCCACTTGAGATATTTCAACAGTATTATATATATGTATATATTGTTTTTACATAGAAAACTTTATATATCATTTCATAATACATAATTCTGCTTTATTCTTTAAAAAATTTATGCGTCCACTGGGCAAGGAATGCTTTTCATTCAATTAACAATATTAAATGCATTTAATCATTGTGTATAGATTAATTCAAAATAGCTAGTAACTAATCTTTAGGCATTTTAAGGAGGTAAAACATACACTGTGCACACAAGCATGGATTTGATGCAAATATGCAGATAAAAACTTTAAAATTAGAATACTGTGAGAAGCTACATCTTTGATGAGTGACATTTCCAGATTCAGTCATTCTTTAAATTACTCAGCTTTGGTTTCTTCATTTCCCAAACTGTAAAGCTGCTGGTAGCAAAAGTCCAGGATTTCATGTGACTTCAAGCTATGCATACCTTCACACAAGCATTACAACAAAGTTTGTTCTTTGGTAAGGATGCAGCTTCTACTGAAACCAATATCCATCTGGAGGTGATATCTTCAATATTCTTTGAAGTCTTACTTCAAATTTTATGTTTTAAAAACTTTTTCAAGCAGATTTTTTTTCCATTTGAGTACTAGCTAATATGTCACTACCTCTCAGGAAGTAATACGATTGGAATAAGATTCAATCCTACGTAGCTCTGTGTTATGAACAGAAAGATGTTTTTGGATACCCACAAATTTCAGAGACAATGGCAGACTTTTTTTATAAACTTCTGACACACCAGATGTCATATTAACTTTCTTTTCACTATCATATTTTAGATAATTATTTTTGTAATCTTTTGAAGACAATTTATCTAATTCCAGCTTTTATTTCAAACTGTGAAACTAGACACATGGCCTTAGGCAACTTTTTAATGATTTGGGATTTAAAATGAAGTTTCCAATTCATGGTATTCATTACATCTCTTAAAACTAAGCAATGCTTTCCTAGTGCTGTTATGCTATAACCTCATGCAATTCTGTTTATCTCCAATTATTTCAATGCTTCAATGAAATCAACATCGACATTTTAATTCATGTCAAGTGAGTCAATAAAAGTTCTAGAATGACATTTACCTTTGCAAAATACAGTGTTATGGTGTGAGAGGGAATCTTTTGAAAAGAATGTGTTGCATTCTGTCCGCTGTCTTGTTGCTGAAATGTAAGAAGCACTGCATTCAGATCTCCACCAGCAATTTGGCCTTTCATTTTTGCACCAAAACACAACCTCACACCTTTCTGAAAATTAGTTTCATTACCATTATTGAGTTGTGTGGCTCAGTTCACAGTAGATGAGGATCAAAGATTATAGCTAAAACTTGTCAAGCCCTTTAGGGGGATTTTTTAGCTAAATCCATGAGGCATTCACCTTTCTCAAATGTTCACTGGAAATATTATTGTTAAATTATTTATAAATGGCTTATGCAATGTTACATTTACCATTTGAATATGTCTTATTGGTAAAGTAAAGTTATGTGCAGAATTTGAGGAGTATTGTTACTGAAAGAGGAAACTAGGGTTCATATTTCAAAATAAACCAATTAAGTTTATAACAGAAAACATTTAACTCAAGAAAATTAGTCTATTGTTTAAGTTCTGGAAAGTCAGATGGTATCTACATCTTTAACTCTAGCTTAGCAATATGGTTTTAATTAATTAATTTAGTAATTTATTTATTTTGGTATTGAGGATTGAACTCAGGACCTTGTGCTTGCCAGGCAGGAACATACGAAGCTGAGCTATCTCCCTGGCCCTGTCATTTTAAAGATAGAAATGACATTGAAGACCATATACTTCATTTTACCTATGTAAATAATGAACTGCATATATTTTTAATGACTTTGTATAGCTCAAATAGTTAATTAAGGAGATATATGCTAAAGTGCACAGGATGAAATCATACTTCAGTGAAATTCTGGGGAAATTAACTTTATTTTGTCTGTATGGAGCAGAAATAGTCTTACTTATGACATATCATACTCCGTGTTTTATATTTCTATTCAGAAATAAAAATTATTACTACTGCTTATATAACCATGTATACATTTTTATGATTCAATCTACAGTATTGTTGACTATATGTGTGTATTATGATACAGTGTGAGGACTGGTCAGAAAAAAAATGTTTTGCAAACTTCAATTCTTGCTAAATATAGGTTATTATCGCCCTAGAAAAATTCATCTTTCTCCCTACTGAGTTCAGGAACAATTGAAGCATATTTCTGTTATTATTTTCTGGACAGCCTCACTATCATCTTCCAACACTGTGGCATCGCATCTCTTTCTGTCCCTCTTTGCCTAGTCATTTCTTTCTTTCCCTTCAGCCAATAAAATTTCTCTGCTTCTTAGGACTTGTGATTAAATTTCACCCACCCATATAATCAAACAATATCCTTCCTTCTTAGTTTTGATTAGTTTTGATGGTATATCTAAATTATATTTTTCCTGGAGAGTGGAAAGTTGATATATTTGAGGATCCATCTTAATGAAGACAATGCTATTTTTAACATACTCATTAGCATATAGGGTGGATGATAGGTGAAAACCTGCTGAAATAAATTGCCAACATACTTATATAAAACTTTTTTTTATTCTTCCAATATTTAAAACTAAAATATTATAAAAATATTTTGTACTCTTCATGTGTGCTAATATTTAAAAAGGAATGTCAATGCTGTATCTTTCATAAATAATATGTTTACTAAATAAAATAGGATGTTTAAAATAAGCTAATTTATGAACTTTAGATTATTTATAACATTTTTGAATAAGTACATTGTATTTCCTTTTTGAGTGATTTTCAATGATAGATTTATTACATTATTATTGATCATCATTCATCATCTACAAAAAAATCTCTGGATCTTATTCTTTGACTGAAATTTTCTAATTAACGACCAAGATCTCTCAACATTCTGACCTTCCCAAGTCTAGCATGGCCATTTTACCCTCTACTTCTGAGTCCCACTTTCTTGATGTCCCACATAGAATACCACATAGTATCCTTCTTTCTGTGCCTGTCTTCATTTAATGAACATCAAGTTAATCAACGTTGTTACAAATGACATGATTTATTTTTATCTTTTTAATTATTTTTTATGTATTTTGTACAGGGTCTCACTACACAGCTTGGAGTCATAGTGATCCTCCTGTCTCAGCCTCCCCATAGCAGGGATTACCTCTCAGGAACTGGTCTCAGTGGCTTGCATGGAGTGCCTGGGGTTCTGGGGCCAGCATGGCATGAGGTATCAGGGATAGAAAACAGCCCTTGCGATTGCCAGGCAGGTGCTTAGGCAGCTGACTGCCTGACTTCTTCCTTTAATAGAGCTAAATTTAATCCATGGTGTGTGCAAAACACCTCAACTTTATTCATTTTTCCTTGGACAAAAATGGTTTAATTATGTTTCTTCAGTATTGTGGATAATATTGCATGAATTTGCCACTACAGAGGAGTGTAAATATACTCCCAGTAGGGGAATTGCTGACTTATATGATAGATATATACTTTTTTGTAAAATATTATTTTCTTTATATAATTGCTGTACTTACTTGCCCTTCTCACGAACAAGGTACCAGGGTTTAGTTCCTCCATATCCTTGCCAATACTTTTTTTTCGGTCATGATATAGTCATTCAAAGAGATCTGAGAGGATGGCTCCTTGTGGCTTTTATTTTCATTTTCACAGTAATTGATAAAGTTCATTTAAAAAATACCTGCTAGAACATGTTTTTTTTCTGCTAGGTATTATCTGTTTATGTTTTTTAACCATTTGTAATCCTTTTTGTTTGTCTTATTAATACTGTCTTTTTGTTCCCTATATATTTATGATATACATTCTTTATCAGATTTATGGTTAGCAAATATTTTTTCACATTAGGTGGATCATCAGTTCACTCTTGATTTTTACCTTTCTTTTGAAATAACTTTTTAGTTTAATATCTGTCTATTTTTTTTGTTGCTTGTATGTTTGGGACTGTGTATAAATGAATAAATATATCCCTGTAAGAATAAAAACATAAAGCTATCACATGGACTAATGCCCTAGAGATTTCCTTTTATATTGATGTCTATTAGATATAGATTCTTAGGTCTTATTTTTAAGTTTTTACTCCCTCTTGAATTAACTTTCCTAGATGATATGAAATATGAATAAGCCTCATTCACCTACATGTGTTTACCCAATTTTCACAGTGATGTTTATTGCACTGACTTCAACTTTCTTGTGTGTTCTGGCAACTTTAATAGAAAATCCATTTTGCCACTATAAATGCTGGTATGCATGCACTGCTGTACTATGTCTTTATGTCTTTGGAACCACATGGAATTTCATTTCAAATGTATAAATAAAATGTTAAGCAATAACTGCTCCTTTTAATAGACCAGCAGAACCATTACCCAAGCTATGGTATGTGTAAGCATATATATTGCTTCTGCAATCAGTTACTTTTTGAAGATTGACGTTCCTTTTGGTATAATTT
>NW_004524582.1:1954297-1963576 GCF_000260255.1 Octodon degus
TAGATAAATATGAAACATTTGAAAGAATATGGAATCACCTGCAATATAGAGTGTTGAGTGAAATAAGTGAAACACACATTTAACTACCATATCATGACTCTCATTACAGTAAGGCAAAGCAAAAATAAAGAGCACAGCAGTGGTTTGGAGCACTTGTAAATGGGAAGAGGACAAGAGAAAAAGCATGAAGGCCAGATGGGGAGAGAAAGAGAAGTTCAACGAGGACATGCCATTTACTGGAATCGATAACCTCAGTCAATGTAAATGCTATGCCATATCATGAGCTCAGAATAATAACAGGAATTAAACCTAGAAAAGTAATTTAGAGGCAAAGGGAAAGTAGTGGGTGGGAAGGAGCAGGAGATTCAAGAAGAAACAAGTTCTACTGCATCTATGTACTCACTCTCCAAGATGATTATGAATTTCATCTACTGGAAACCTGTACGAATAAAAACATATCAGAAAAAAAGATCGATTGAAAATAAATGTCTTGGGGCCGAGGAGATGGTTCAGTAGAATAAGTGCTTCCCTGGCAAGTGCAAGGGCCTGAGTTCAATCCCCAGTTCCTCAAAATAAATAAATAAATAAATAAATAAATAAATAAATATAAATAAATAAATGTATGTCTTGGTTTACTCTTGTACACAAATATTATTGGTGTACAGTTGAAGTAAGGACATTTTCCAGTCTTTTCAGGCTGGATTTATCTGAGAAATCTTTTCTTTAATCAACCTGTTTAGAATTTCTAGGCAGGAAATCTGACATGGTTGCTGTGCAGATTTGTTGATGGAGTCCTTGAGCAAATGGGCCTCATTCCTGGGTTGGCAGATGGTTAGGGGTATTCAATTGAGTCTTCAGCTTGAATACAGTGGGATGAACCTATTTTGGTGTTTATGGGGCTTGGCCCGAGAGGGTGGGCCTGGAGCTTGTCCCTATGGAAGCTTGCCTAAGACTTGAGTTCTTAAAGACTGATCTGGCTCAGCATTCAAACTGAGCATTTTGGAGCTTACTAGGCTGCTCCCACTTGTTTGTTCCAAAAATCTGAGTCCAGTGCGGCTGGAATAATGGGGAGATAGACTTGGAACTCAGTTTGGGGACAGGTCTGGGGCCAAAGTACCTGGCCTGGAGCTTCAGATTTCAGAGGCGATGTGAGAGTCTGAGACAAGGCCTTCCCACCATGATGATTCCTAGTCTGAAATTTTACAATTGCTCTACTGGAATCTGGAACAAGGGAAAAAACAGAAGCCTGGAAGAGGCCAGATGAACAAGCAGGTGAGGAGCATTAGTCCAAATGGGTGCATCTACAGGCTGGATCAGGGGTGCTATACTAGTGCCTAAAGCAAGGTCCACTGGCCTAGAGACTGGGTCCTCAGCATGGACTGGCAATTAGTTCTATAGGAGATGGCCTAGACCCCTGTCTGCCAAAGTGATCTTGTAGGCTGAATCTAAGTGGGCATATCCAGCACTGGAATCTATTGGGATGAGTCTGGAGCCTAGGTCAGCTAGAGCATGCAACCACAGTGACCCATGGATTGCCTAAAACTGGGTTGGTCTAGACGCTGTGTCTATACGGACCAACTTAAATGGTGACTCTGCAGATGCCAGGCTAAGGTATAGAGCTGAGGTGCTCATCTTGGTGCTGGATCTGCGCAATCTCTCTGCAGTGCTGACATTGAACTGATGTGTGCTCATAGCTTGAGATCATGAGGGTGATTATGGTGATTGGGCCATGTAGACACTGAGACCATCAGATGATTTGGAAACTGGGTCTGCTAAGTCTGCTGTGGTGCTGCAGCAGCCTGAAAGTGCTGGCCAAGAGGTTGTGCTCATGAGAGTCACCCACCAGCATTCAATATGGCCAATCTGGGGGTTCAGCCTAAGTCTGGTGGTCAGCTCCTCTTCTTTCCATCACACAGAGTGTATCTCTATCTACAGTCCACAGACTGGGGCTTGGGAAGCACTGCTATGGATACTGAAAAACTCCTTCCTATCTTCTTCAGTTCATTTTTTCTTATTTCAATGCTATTTCAGATGCTGTACTCTCTCTTGTCCAGTTTCTTATTTCTTGTGAAGTTTTTTCTAAATTATGAACAATTGTTCAAATTCATATTTTTGCATGGTTAATAATAAGCACAGGAAATTTCTATTTTCTTATCTTCTTCTCTCAGTAGGATGGATTTCTTTTCTGTGTACATAAACCTTCTTTTTAATGGCAGTAATTCATTTAAAAAATGACGCATTGTAAGTGTTGGGTAAAAATATTTTTCTTTCAAAATTGAATTATTGGCAACTTACATTAATATACCAATGAGTTCCTAAACTAATGCATCAAAAAGTTCACCTTTCTGGCCAATATGAAGCCATCTGGAAGTCATTTTATTAGTAATGAGGAATCCTGTGGCAGTTCTAAATATTTTAACAGTATGTGGAATGAGTTTTGTACAGTAGATAATGTTAGGTTTGTGATAGAATTTGACTCTTTGGGGAAATATATGAGTGTTATTTTCAGTTCATTAACACCTCTCATTTATTTGCTGTTAGAGTTGTTTTATTCTGATTGCTGATGGGAAAGGGATTTATTAAAGAAGAAGGGTGTAACTGCATTAATGAAGACAAAAAGAGGGATAGAGATGAGCAATCACTTAAGATAAACAGAATTGCATATGTTCATAGTAGGAAAATTGTGAGAGCATGAGAATAAAATTTGATAGATTCTGGAATCAGTAGCACAAGTGTTACTGATAATATTTTGCACAATGTTCTGCATTCTTAAACACTGTAAGTATTCACATGAGAAACAATCAGTTTCTAGATAGAGAAGAGACATCTCTTTCCATAGCTGTACACTATATTGCTCTTCGTTGGATGTACTCATTATTCTTTAATTTTATTGAAGGTTAAATGTTTCTGACATATTGAACCTAGGTTGACATTTTTCTGCTGCTTCTAAAAAGGAATGTAAGAGTAATACATGAATGCAGTCTCATTGTAAAAGGTTCATGCAGTGCATGATGATATAGAATAAAATTTAAAGTCTTAAGACTCTGAAATGTCACATCTCCCCACAGACAGAAACACAGCTAATGTTTTGTAGACTCTCACACATGAATTTTACAGATTTAAAAACAGTGTAGATTACATCTCAGCTTACTTTTGCATTTATTTTACTCTCTTTTCTGGGTGACTAGTTAGATGTTTTTGTCAGCATATAAAGATATTTCTTCCCTTAACAGGTTAAATGTTCTACTTCCCTGGTTTAGAATATTTAAAGTTTTGAATTATTTCATGGTGTACCACAACCATATAATGTTTTTGTATATATGATAATATAAATTTGCATTTGTTCTTGAAGAATCAAATTGGAGGGGAGATTTTCACATAACTAAACATTGCTACATTTCACATTATATTTCTAGGCTATGGTGGTATATTATTGCCCTAGTAAAAAGTTTTGCCACACCTTTAAATGGCATATTGTTTACTTTTAGTAACTGATATAGCTTTAATGCAAATTTCCACTAATTAAATCCACTAATTAATTCCACTAAATCTTTGTATTTCTATTATAAGTTGTATATCATTTAAGTCATTTTTATACTGTCATATACTCACTTACTGATCAAGTACTCAACAACTATTTTCCATCATTGTCTTTAAAAATTCTTTATCAAGGGCTAGCCCGATAGCTCAGCAGACTAAAGTTCCTGCTTAGGCAGGTGCAAGGACCAGGGTTCATTCCCTGGCATGCTGTGCTGGCCCTGCCTACTGGGCATTCTGAGACAGTGAATGAGATTGGTTGTGGTGGCACATGCCTGTAATCCCAGTGCTTGGCAGGCTTAAAACAGGAGAATCACCATGAGTCTGAATATATATATATATATATATATATATATATATATAAAATTAACCCTATTTTCTTATGGTTAAAAAATAATGAGAACCCACATTTTAACTCTGAATTCCATGGGAAATCAAATACCAAATTTTGGAAGGATATTGAATACATTAAGGACAGCATATATATGTTTTAGGCACTGTCTTATTGTTGGTGGGATTGTAAACTGATGCAGCCACTAGGGATATCAGTATGGAGTTTCCTCGCAAAACTAAACTCTCAGATTTCATTTAACTCTGCTATTCTCCTTCTAAACATCTAAAAACATCTCATGCTTTCTCTTACATGATATATAATATAATGTATATATGAATTATATATAAATGTAATTAATATTCCCCAAAGAATTAGTATTATTACACTGCTCTATGCGTACATACTCATACGTATAGCAGTTCAATGCATAATAGCTAAACCTTGGAAGAGTCTATATGTCCATCAACAGAGAAATGGATAAAAATGTGGCGTTTGTTCACAATAAGATACTACTTTGCCAGAAAAAAGGATAAATTTGAGTAGTTGTAGAATTAAGGGTGCACGTTGAGACTGTAATGTTAAGAGAAGTAAGTCAGACACACATTCTAAAACATCTCATGCTTTCTCTTACATGATGTATAATATAATATATATATGAATTATATATAAATATATATATATTTTTCATTCAGTGGTTGATTCCCCTTATCATAGAGGTTTGCTACTACTTCTCTTACAGTAGTCAGGATTTCACACTTAAAACTCCACAGGAAGTGTTTCTGTTAAAATCACTACAGCTATTTGTGTACTCCATCCATTCTCCATTTCTTTCTCCCACTCCCACTTGACTTTTCACGTGTGTTTACTTACTTGGAAATTCTTATTTATATATTTATGTTTATTGGAATTCTAGTGGCTTCCAATAAACTTATTATATAAATACATATATTTATTAACATTATATATTATATGATATAAAATATATTATATAATATATTATGTGTATTTTATAGTTATATGTTTATCACATAATAAAAGACAAAAATAGGAAAAAAGAAAAAGTATATTGTAATCCAGAGTGGACAATGTCTCAAAAATAAAACTTGATTTAGTATAATTCTCTTATTCATTTTATGATTTTAAAAGCCTAGTCTGTTTTTCAATCTGTATGTATAATTAGTTTTTATGATTTTATAAGATAAATAAATGAATCTGATGGCAAACAAAATATAGGGGATAAAGGGAAAAGAGAAAGAGGATTAAAATGTGTTCAGTGGATGTACCAATATTTTATTGTGAATGTAAACATTATGCACTGCAAACATGTACTAATAAGAGTAATAAAGGTATATTTTTAACTCAGAAGAAAGAATGAACCTTTATTTATTTATTAGTACATGTTTGCAGTACATAATGATTACATTCACACTAGGAGACTGACACATGTGCACCAAACTTTTCAATGCTTGAGCTCTGGAAGTTTCTAGTATTTAGTGATAGGAGAAGCAAATACAAATCAACAAGAAAAGCTGGGGAGCCTGTCTTAGTCTCTTTCCCCTCACAGGTTCAAAACATAGGACATTCACAACTGAATTGAAGAGAGTTTCATTTTGGTTCCTAGGTTTGAGTGGATTCTCTCTGTAGTTGCAAGGCAGGACTGGCTAGTACAAGGGTCTGGTTGAGAGCAGCTTCTCCTGGCAAGCTGGGCAGGAAGCCGACAGAAAAGGAAGCGCCAGGACTGAGATAAAACCTCAGGGTCATACTCTCAGGCACTTACTGCCTCTTTTGAGTCAGCCCTTCCCAAGAGAACAGTTAGCTCTGAGCCCTCTAGTGGACTCATCCACTGAGTATAAGATTTCATTGCCTTCATGGTCCAATTGTCTTCCAGAATCCCTGTATTTTTTTTTCCACTTCATTGATTCTTTTATGACTTAGATCTTGGCTTAGATATTTTACAGTTAGAGTCTCATCTTCTGTAAAGAAAATCAGGACACTTTTTGAAGACAAACAATGAAAGAATCTGTGAAAGGAAAGAATTTCCAATTAAGTAAACACATATGAGAAGTCAATTGAGAGTAGGAGAGAAAAATGGGGAATGGATGGAGTGCACAAATGGCTGTAGTGATTTTAACAAAACACTTCCTGTGGAGTTTTAAGAGTGAAATCCTGACTACTGTAAAAGAAGTAGGAGCAAATCTCTATGAAAAGGGAAATCGTTCACTGAATGAAAACTATAATAGTCCAGGAGAAAGAAAAGGACAGAGGGATGATGTGGAGTAGCAAGTTTTCAGCCCAGAGCTTTGCTATTAAAAGTATGGCTCAGAGTTGAGCTTTAGCTTTAGCACCACCCAAGAGTTTGCTGGAAATGCAAGCTCAATTGTCTGGCCCAGAAAATGGAATCAGAAGTTTATCTAGATCTCTATTTGAATTTAAAGCCTGTTAAAAGGCACTTATGCATTTTATTCTAAAGTCAACTGACCAACTTATTTTGTTTAGTAATATAACAGGAAGTGGAAAGAAATGTGAAACATTACATTTAGCATTCTTTTATCTCATAATAAGAACACATATTGCTCTAACTTCTTGTAGTATTCTCTTATTATTACTGAATTTACTCTGATATTCATGTTTCTGTACATCAATGGATCATGTGACTGGAGAAACACACACTATTTATTGATCATTAAAATATTTTTTGCATTACATCATCCTATACTCCCCAGATACAGTAGCTTTTTTAAATTCATGGGGGAACAGTTGATTTCATAATTACTTAAATACTATAGTAATATGAATAATAATCCACACATTAAATGATGAAACCTTTTCCTGTGCCCTCAACTAATCACCTCTATACATTTTACTTTTAGGTTACTATTAGTGCTAAAGAATTAGCCAGACAAGTTACGAAAGGATTTCTAAGGAACTATATCGGATTGTAAAAGAACTCACTGATGGCCGTAGTTTGGTGAGAAATGAAGCCTGTTTTATTTCCCTGCAAATACTCCTCATCCAATATCTCAGATCATGTCTAGGATATATTGTGTCAGTGAAAATGTGAATTATAAAACCATAAATTATATTACTAGAGCTTATAGCATCCAAATGCACTGAAATTTTCAAGGTTAGATTGACTGTTGGTGAACTATTCTTCAATATTCAATTATTCTTTTTCCTACTCTTCTATTTTAAATATTTATATGCACCTTTATAAACTGGATTATTCTTATGTTGCAGGCTCAAGCTATATAATCAAAAGCATTTTAAATTAAAATAAACTTTCTATGTTTTCTTCTTCATTATGTATTTGAGAAATAAAGTATGTTAAAGTTTGAAAGAACTCAAGAGTAAAACTCTTAAAAGATGCTGACTTACATAATATTTCTTTTATAGCTACTAGTGTATTAAAATTTCTGTTTGCTTTATAACTTAATTCAATCCTATTCTTTGTTGTTGGGAAAAAGTAGAAAGTGATTAAAGCAAACTCATGATTTCCAG
Source organism: Octodon degus (assembly GCF_000260255.1). Classification (NCBI taxonomy): domain Eukaryota; kingdom Metazoa; phylum Chordata; class Mammalia; order Rodentia; family Octodontidae; genus Octodon; species Octodon degus. Next base: position 1,961,667 of record NW_004524582.1, read on the forward strand.
ACTAGACCACACCATATCACCTAAACTGAAAAATTATTAATATTTCTATAAATATTTTATTATTCTTCATAAATTATCTGAGGACATGCCTCACTAGTAGTTTGTTTCTGTTTGTTTGCATGTTTTGCTGTCACTTTACACAAAGAGAAAACAGAAGAGGATGACATTTTATATTTTTTCTTCTAATTTCACTTTATAAAAGCATACAATGCTTCTATTTGGTACATACTGATTTTTCTCCTTTCTGTTTAAATTTAGAACAAAAATATAAAATAATATTTATATAATTAACATAATCACGAAATGCACCACTACTCAAATAAAGGAAAACAATACAACCTGTAGGAGATCTATTCTGTATATGACTTCTTCGTCTCCCCTTAAAACAACCATTGAATTATAATGTCATAAAATATATTTTATAACTTTTGTAGAAACAATGAAAACAAACTTTATTATCTTGAGTCCAATGTAGTTTGTTCAATGATACATGCCTATGATTTACAATCTTGTAGCACTACTTATTAATTCTATTTCTGTATAATATTCTTTCTTTTTTATTTGCTGTTTTTTAGAGACATGGTATCATTGCATAGTTCAGGCTGGCCTTGAGCTCACTTTGTAGCCCAGGGTGGACTCGAATTCACAATAATCCTCTTTCCTCAGCCTCACAAGTGCTGAGATTAAAGGTGTGTACCACCATGCCTGGTATTATTTCTGTATCATATTCTTTTCTAAGATTACATTAGAAATTATCCAATATACTGTATTTGGAACTTAGTAGTATTTTCTATTTCTGTACTCTAACACATACTAATATTATTTACATATATACATTTTAGTGCACATACGTAAATGTTTGTGGTTGTGGTACACAGGAGGTGAAGTAGAGCTTATTTCTCAATAGACTATTTCTTGTGGAAGTTATTTCTAAAAGATACATGTGTGTTAAATTTCCTTAGTTAATACATTATATTTGTATACTGCTTTATGGTAAAGTATCTGTTTAATTACCCACTGTAATCATTTTCTTTGCATTTATCTTATTATTCTGTGAGTTTAAGCATTATTACCTTCTGATGATCATCTTACATGCTTCCCCATTTTATGTGTATGATATTGCTATGTGTGCTAATATTTATTATTTCTCCTGTAAATTATTTCATGTTTTCAAATATTTATCCTTTGATACCATTTATCTGATAATGTTCTTTTCAATATTTTGTCATATTAATTAATGTTCAAGTTGTTTTCTCTAAATTTGTAGATGTTTTCTGCTCTTTTTCATAAGATTGTACAGATATTTACATATTTTATTTCACATAATTTTTCAGTTTTTATTATAGCTGCGAGAAATTTGGAATTCTTCTTTCTAACATTATCTTTTCCTGTGGTCTATACATTTTAGAACCAACAACTGCATGGTATCAACTGAAAAGTATCCTTTACCATGGTGATGAAAAGAAGGTTCTATGCTGTAGGATCTAGAATTCTAGATCACAGAGATTCAAATACAGAAATGGATTTCACTAAATTGCATTGAAATTCTTCAGTTTTATGAATCAGAAATCAAAAGTACTAAGTGTAGGTAATATAATACTACAAAAACTAATAATGAATTAAAACTAATTAGAGTTTATACTTCCTGGTCAGAATCCTGCCTACTTTTACTTTTGTAAGAGTGAAAAAACTTACAAAAAAATTATTTCTTTAGCGTACTTTGAGAAATGAAGAGTTCAAATGATGCTTATCATACATTTATACAAATACTAGGTTCAAAGGCTTAAAAAAAGGCAATTATATGGAGAATATATTAATGAAACACAAATTTGCATATAATTTTATATATGTTTATATCTGAGGAAAGGTTTTCCACCTTAAAACTTCTGAATTATAATTTAAATCAATTG
>NW_004524582.1:1964513-1967753 GCF_000260255.1 Octodon degus
AATACTCTGAAATTATTCTTCCTGTAGCTTTTGTAGCCAGTGTATAATTAAATATTCAATAGTTTTAAAATTTTTCTTTATGTCTTTTTGTTTTGTTTGCCTGCATACTTACTCATCTCAGATAACCACAGGACAGAGCCATAACTTATATAGCTTCCGAGAGGGAAACAGGCAATCATTACAACATTTCATTGATGGGGTCTTCTTGGTTGTTTGTGTCTGCCTTTTACCCTTTTCTAAATTAAGTTTATTGGTGCCTTTTAGATAAATACAATGATTGCATTCATCATAGGAATTATTCTTTTTTTTTCATTTCTCTATTCTCCCTTCAACCTCCCATCTCATCCTTATTTACCAATGGTTCCACTGTCTCCTTCTTTTTTCATTTTTTCTTTCCTATCCATCCTTTTCTGGTTTCTTTACCCATTTGAACACTTCTTTCTTGTTTCATAAGACCTATTATACATTTTGGATCTTATTTACACTTTTGGTTTTACAACTAAAGGACATTATAGAAAATGATAAGGGCTTTGATAACAGAAACTACGAATACACAGCTCCCCAAAAGCTTATCCAGGCTTAATGAGCAGAATGGAACAAAAACACCAGTAATTATTTACATAAAACATTAAAATAGGAGGCATGATGGCACACATTTGTAACCCTAGCACTCAGGAGACAGAAACAGGAGGATTGCCATGAGTTTAAAACCAGCCCCAGCTACGTAATGAGTTCAACACCGACCTAAACTATACAGTAAGACCTCGCTTTAAAAAAAGATTAGACTAATATATAGTGTTTGAAGAATAGTGAATATTTACATAAAGAGAGTAGATGCAATGTCATTAGTTAAGAAAAATTTCATAAAAATCCAAGAAATCTTTAATAAAGATGTTTTAAAAGCTTAACATCATATATTTATAACTACATGAACATATCTATTTCTCCTAAACATAGAAAATATTGGGAAGAACAATACATCTTTTATGGCTTAGATTGGATGGCTATTTTTAGAAGAACCAATTATCTTATAAAAAGATTATAAAATAAAACAAATATTATTGTTAATACTAACAAAACTAATATCTCAAGGTGCTTACAACTTAAAATGTTACTTCAATATGTTCAACAAAAAAGTGACAGCCCTCAACAGTAAGTAAAGACACCTGTGGAAGATATAATCTCAGTGTATTCCCACTTATTACTAAAGACATGACTTCTAAGGATGCTATACTTTCCCAACCATGTGTATTTCTGACAGATGACAAATATGAAAATTTGGGTATCCCAACAAGATGGAACCACACATAAACACCTTCCCTTCTCTGTCCTTTTGAAGACACAAGAATTTCCTTTATGTCTTTTGTCAGAAGGTAAGTGTTCCTACGTTGTGCTCACCCATTAGCATCCAAGGCAATTTACAATTAAAATAGTAGATATTCTGTGACCGAGTAAAGAGAGGGGGAAAGGTTCTTTTCCAACCATTAATCCAAGTACCAAAATTCAAGTTTTCTGGAAAAAATAGCAAATTGATTAATACTCAACCTACTTTAAAAAATCAAAATTTCCTATTATCAGAACCAAGGAAAAATGTTTGAAACAAAATTTAAACCTAAGTAGAAAGAAAAGAGCTCACTCTTTGATCTCTTCCTGGAATTCTTCAAGAAAATCCAAGTCAAAAGAGTTCCAACATGTAGGTCAACAGTCCAGTTGTGGGGCCCAGTGAGATAGATCAGCAGACTAAAATGCCTGTTAGACAAAAGCAAGGACCAAGGTACCATCCACATGCTGAGCCAGCCCCACCCCCAGGGCCGGCTGAGTGTGGCAGAGTCTGAGCATAGTAGCCCATGCCTGTAATCCCAGCATTGGGATTACACTGAAAGCAGGAGGATCACCACAAGTCTGAGCTGTGTAGTGAGACCCTACAACAACCAAATACATAAAAGAGAGAGAGCCCAGCTGTGATATGTAGGAGGCACAAGCTGAGTAGATATTAATTACTAGAAAAAATACATTCACATATATTCATATTTTAGTTCTTCAAAAAACACTATAAGGTAGTTATACACTAAGTGTTTGAGAGCTTTACTTACTTATCTGTATTTAAAGTCTCTAAAGCAAAGATCAATAGTATTGATCAGGACTCACCTGACTTTGTTGTCTTGAATAAGGATGTGAAAGCCAGATACAAAAGAGCCACTGAGCTGATAGGACCTAAAATAATAAACCTATCTAAGACTTTATACAAACTAGCTGTCTCCTACCATTTTCCCTCATAAAATAGGTTGTATATGCTAGATTCTGAAAATAATACCATATTTACATAACAGTTAAGGCACATAGAGTTGTACATCTTTCTACAACACAGGCTACTTAGTATGAGGAGGAACATTTTAAAGTCTGCATGACAGACTCGGTAAATAAAATTACTGTGTTAGGGCAGGGGAGATAGCTCAGCAGTGTAAGTGCCTTCCCGGAACACACAAGGTCACAAGTTCAATCCCTGGTATTGCAGGCCCTGTTGGCCCCACAAGTGCGTGGGGTGGTATAGGCCTGTAATCCCAGCATTGGGGAGGCTGAGATAGGAGAATCACTGAGTCCAAACTGCATAGTGTACCCTATATCAAGCAATAAAATAAACCCTAATATGTTAGTTTTATTCACATGTACCGTAATTTGTATTTATATATATTATAACTAACTAATAAATTTCAAATCAACAAACTTTCAAGTGTGCATTAATATTGAGAATTCACTAGAATTAATTTTGTTACCAGTGCAGATAAGATGCTTTTTCTGAATTTCAAAAACACTAGATAATATTTTTTATGAATTTGAGGAGAGTAAAGTTCTTACAAATTCAATTTGTTTAAATGAATATAATAACAATTGTCATGGATAGTAAACACTACTAAAATCTACATTCAATGAAGTGCTAAATGAGACTATTTTGGTTACTTGTACTTAAGAATCTCATATTATTTTAAGAATTTAAAAACTATGCATAATCAAAATAATTCTAAACCCATTTGATAATCAAATCAGCACTTGTCTGAAGTTGAAACATTTTCAAGTTTTAAAAAATAAAATTAAATCAAGCATAGACATAAATTAATTAATTAATTAATTACACAGACTACACGGTCTCACTGCCAAGATCAGACTCATAGTCATCCTTCCTGTTTTTCAGCCTCCCAAACTCTGGTATTACAGGCGCGTGCCACCATACCTAGTCTCTGT
>NW_004524582.1:1978061-1990633 GCF_000260255.1 Octodon degus
TTACACCCCAGGTGTGTATGCCAGGCCTGAGCTGTGCCTGGAGGGGGCAAGGTGAAGTAGGGGGAAGAGGAAGCTCTCCCACACACTCACAGGACCTGGACTAGGACAGGGTCTGTGGTTTCCTGGATCGCGGCAGAAATTCCTACTAGGCAGGCGGGGTGGGGGAGGTTCTGTGGAGTGGTGGGGGCAGCCCAAGTGGGTGGGAGAGTGTCCGGCCTATGCTGCACCTGGGCTGGGACTGGTCTTGCCGGTACAGGGTAGCTGGAAGCTCTCCCACATACTCAACGGACCTGGGTTAGGACTGTGTCTGGTGGTTCCCGGAACGCGGCAGAAATTCCTACTTTGTGGGTGGGGTGGGGGAGGTCTGCGGAGTGGTGAGGCGCCTCCCATGCTGCGCCTGGGCTGGGTCTGGTCCCCCCGGCGCAGGGTAACAGGAATCTCTCCACACACTCACTGGACCTGGGCTAGGACTTCAAGGAATTCTTTTCATCGAACTCATACTGAAAAATGAGTACATAAGCTACTAATTCTAATGTGTTTAGTTGTGCTAATGACAGAGTTATCAATCAGTAAACAAACAGAGAACAGTTTTCCTCATTAAATTATTTCTGCTGCTTGTTTTTTTTAACTTGTCTTCCATGAAAGTATTATAAAGTCAAGGAAGACACTGAATTTAATGCAAATTCTGCACTGTTTTATATTTAAAAGAAAATAAGAGGCCACTGTTATGCAAATATAACTAAAAATTTCAGAAACAAAATTTTTTCAATTTCACTGCAATAAACCATAAGTAATACTAATACACATAGTTAAATATTTCAAACAAAATTACGTTTCACTTTTTGTCCATACTATAGTACTGAATTATCATCTATCATGGAGATAGGGTTGGATAATTCCGATTTGAGTTCATTATGAGATAAAATTAGTGTGAACAGTTTTTTAAAATATTAGCATTATCCTTCTACAACCAGAAGCTTAATGTTACACTGAAGATTAAGAATTAATTTTTCTTGTTACAGTGTAATGAAGTAAAGAAAAGAATCATTAAGGATCAACTTATTGGGTAACTGAGATTTACTACTCCCATAACAAACTTGTGTAAACTTCCAGCTTTTTCTGAGACTCGTGAATGTCCTAAAAGTAACAAAGCAATAATCCAAACAATAATTCATAAATATTATTTAAATTTCATTGGTGTGGGAACTATAGATACTGAGAAGAACACCAAGTAAAAGAAATAACTCAAAATTTATATTTAAGCATAAGTTAGTCAAGCTATAGAAAATCAAGTTCCCCAAGAAGATTTTGAATGAGTACCAATAAAATAAAACAGTTCATCAACTAAAAACAAAGAGGAAAATTTTGATGAACTTGCCTGAAGTCACACAAAACATTAGAGTGAAGTCAAATATTGAAAACAAAAATAAAAACTGCTAACCTAGAAATCCATGTCCAGTGACTTTATTTTGTATAGTAAAGAAGAAATGAAGATGTCTTGAGACAAAGAATTCGAAGAACACCACTGCTAGCAGATCTCACCTTGTGAGATCCTTTTTTGTAAAAACAATCTTCAAAGGAAGAAAAAAAGTGAAGTGATCAGAGTTCAGCTTCACACAAAGAAAAAGAATGCAGCAGAGAATAGACCAGGATGAAATTTAGTCTGTTTTTCAGTTTTTATTTACGTAAAATTAATCTTCATATAAATTAATTATTTAGAAAATAGTACATGATTTTACCATATTTGTGAGTGAAATTAGTGGCAACCACCTCATACGGAGCAGCACGGAGCCTGGCAGTGCACTCTTGCAAGTAAATTCCACTATTTTTTTTTTTTGACAGTTAAATTTTTTTTTAAAGTTTCAACAAATAATACTCTGCATATATTCTTCTTAGTGGTTAATTGCTGTATAAGATGTGGACTTGTGATCCTATTTACAAACACCATTAGAACAAATCATTCCATTCATTAAGAGAAGGCAACTATATATCTATCCCAACCACTTTGAATACACAGATACAAAATGGACATTCATAGGTATACCCCATTTTTTCTAAGTTCTGTTATTGAATATTATAGGTGTGTAAACTCTGCAAAATACTCTAAAAGAGTCTAAATTCCACTATTGATAAGGGAATAAAATAGGAAATAGATATATTTTAGTAGGAAAAAATGTATCTCTTATGTCTTCATCAACCATCAATTTTTAAAAGCATAATTGATGTATTAATGGAGAAAATAAAATGAAATTTAATCAAAATTTTAATTAAATCTAGACAAGCTGAGAAGAGGAAGAAAGGATCTTTTAAAGAAAGATAATATCACAAACAGAAAAAATACAGAAATGATATAATATTCTATCAGATTTTGAGGTGTGACAGACTTCATAGCACACTACTGATTAAGACAAAAGTCAATGAAAAATATCAAATGATAATTTAACAATAAAAATGATATTATACCCAACATTTATGGAATGTAGCAAAAAAAATGCTCAGTCAACCTAAACTATTTTTAAGTGTATGCAAAAATGTAAGTAAATATAAATTTATATAAGGTCCAGCCAGATAGCTCAGAGGACTAAAGCACCTTCTTAGGCAGAGCACAATAGCCAGGGTTCAATTCCTGGCCTGCCATTCTGGCCCCACCCTTGGGGCGCTACGAGACCCCCCATGGTAGTGAGACCTTGTAGACCCTGTGCTAAGTACATTTAAAAAAGGAAATAAAAAGGAAGATCTAAATCCAAAGAGAAAAATTAAAGATAATTCATGATTATTGATCTCACTGATATTAAAAGGAAAATACTAAGATCCTTATTAATAGCATTATAATCAAACATTTGACCATTTGACTGAAGTAGACCATTACTTAAAGGGCATAAATTTGTAAACTCCAAACAAGAGAACAAGTGGAGTAGGGGGAATTTCAATCTGCTTAAGATACTAATAGAATATTTAATTAACTTTCTAAAAAACAAGGCACAGGCTTAAAATGTTTTGCTTGATAAATCTACTCAAATTTAGGAAGAAATGAAAACAATTCTCCACAATCTCAGCACACAATAGAACTAAGGAGAACATTTTCTATCGTGTATTCAATGCAGACTCCACCTGTGGCCTGTAGGTCTGGGTTAGATGCATACCAGTGTTGATACCGAGTCCCAGCATTGTTCTTTGGCCTCTGAGGGATGACAGGATCCTGGCAGCTGCAGCCCTTCCTACACCTTCTTGGTCTGTGGCTCCCAGGCCCCTGGGAACCATTCCTGTGGGCCCTAGGGAGGCACAGCAGCAGGGAGGGAGACAGTTCTGCTTCCTGGCCACAGCTACCCTAGATAGCCAATGTGTTTTGCCAATCAACCATCTTCATGACCTCCCTGACCTCAAAGCTGATGTATAACCTTTTAGCCACCTGATACTTCCCTGAACTATTATTACCTTGTCCTCACAAAGCACCACCAATAAATTAACACCTGTCTCCCCAATATATATGTTCCCCAAAATTCGTGAATGAAATGTTATTTGGAAAAAGTGCCATACTAAACATATGTACATAAGTAGTCTAAAATTGAGATCACTTTGTATTAAGGTGGAAACTAAAGCAAAAAAAAGATCCTTGTGAGAGAAGAGGTGAGGACAGAAATAAAGCATGTGAAAATGGATACAGAGAATTTAATGTTACATTGCCCTAAAATGTAACATCCACAAATTGATTCCAAAGTTTATGCAGAAAGTCATGAAACCTACAGCAGGCAACCCAGTAATATAAAGGAGAAAGTTAAAGACTCCTACTACTTACATCCATCTTTTACAATAGACCCACAGTGATACAGAGTAAGTTTGGCAACATAGGCAGAGACCAATGAACCAAACGTGATGTCAAAAGTAGTGTTGCAAACATAATTGGATGATCCTTGACAGAGAAGCAAAGGCAGTTAAGTGAAACTGAAAGTTTTCCCAACAAATAGCGGTGGACCAATGATCCTTGACAAACACAGGCCACCAGAGCCTCTCACTCCTGACAGAATACTAAATGCTGTATTTCAGGAACAACTACTAAAATATTTGGATTTTCTCTCTTCTTTTGGATTTCTAAGATCTAACATACTTTTAAGTAACAGTTTATATAAATTGTTAATGAAATAATTGCTATGCTTTTCCTTCAAGCATGGGACTATAAAACAAAAATACCAATTAATAATTTAAGAGTGAAAGTTCATAGTTTTATTACACACAAGTCCTGGACTGTGAAACATAAACTATAGATTGTTACATAAGTGGACAGCCCATCTTGGCTGGTGCAGCTAGAGTAAAATCAACGTATGAGTTGTGCTGTGGCAAAATGGTAATACTAACTTTTCTTAGTGTATTTATTTATTTATTTATTCATTTATTAATTTAATTGTTTTTGACATATAAAGAGGACAATGAAAGCCTTTCCTTGACCTCAGACCACTTATTTTTTTCTTTCTTCTTCAAATTAATTTTATGTGCTGTAATAGTGCTATATTCTCAATAGTCCACAAATTTAAGTTATCTCTGATGCTTTTTATAAATATTTTCTCAAGTTTTTCTCCTTCAACATTTAGTATCTTAACTTTAGTCTGTAAGTATAGAAACTTCTCAAGAAGGGGCAGGAGAGATAGCTCAGTAGAATAAGCACTTGCCTGACAAGTGCAAGGGCCTGAATTCAATCCCCAGTTCCAAAAAAAAAAAAAAATTCTCAAGTAAACACTCAGATGTAACATAGGTTAACTTCCAACTAGCTGCTCTACTGCAGGAGCCTTAATATTTGGAGACATAAGAAATTATAACATTAAAATAAAACACATATCATAAATCAAAGAACAAAATCAAATAGCTTTACAAATTTATGTCTCCTCTCAGGTATGTGGTCACTGTTTGCCAGATAAAATAATGGCTGCAACTTCGTGACTTGTTCTTGGTTTTTCAGTTCTCAGCAAGGAAATAGTATATTTTGAAATATACTACGAATATTTTTCACACAGAAGTTATTCTTTAGGAATAAAAATGTCTTGTCTGAAAGGGACAAAGATTTTTTTTTACTAGAATATCCCTGATTTAGATGATAGTTTGAACTAAGCCATGCTAATACTGGGTGTTTATCAAGATTAACCACAACAAAATGACTATAGTTAATGACAATATATGGAACACTTGAAAATTGTGACGGGAGTACATTTGAAGTTTCTAAAATGTTTATGCTAATTACCTTTTTTTCAAAACCTTATCTTTCTTTTAAACATGTTGAACATGATAAACACACATATTTGTCAATGTGATTGCAAATAAAAAAGCCTCATGAAATAGTTTATAGAATCAATGGTTCATGAAATTAAAATATACTGATTTTACTTATACATGAGGATCATGAATTTACCAGAATATAATAGTACCTTTTAATTATCTTTAAAAAGAAATCTCTACAGGGGCTGGGGAAATGGCTCAGTGGAATAAGCACCTCCCTGGCAAGCACAACGGCCTAAGTCCAATCACTGCCCCCCCCAAAAAAAATATATATATGTAATTATTGAGACCCTCAAACAAATATGCCAGGAAAAAGGATAAATCTTCCAATTATTGGATACCTATGTAGTTAGAACATATTTTCAGTGAAAGTATAGTACATGATAGTATAATTGTTACATTTCATACTGCTTAAGCAAACATGAGATTGATGTACTCTATGAAATTAAATTGCTATACTCCTAAAAGTTTAGATGACAATGAAGCCATCACATCAGAGAATGTTTTGAATAGAATAATAGAAAAGTTTGAGTAGAAAAAAACCATCCTTCAAAATTAATAATTATCCTATTTAATATGTGCTATAATCTGGAACAAATTTTATTTGTGATCAGTTTTGTATCTATAAGAATTTACTCAAGTTTGTTTGAATAATTTGGACTTACTTGATAAAAAAAATAGTGATTGCTTTTTATAAGGATTTTCTCAAGTCAGTCATAGCATATTGGTGTGGATTATGCTAACTAATCTGCTTGTGCTAGACACAGGAAAGCTTAATGGCACATATGCAAGTGCGCGATGCAAGCTGGCTCTTCTAGCTTGTCCAAAGTTCAGCCCCACCACTCGGAACTGATTATAAATCTTCCAAACAAATCATCCAAGTGTTGTTCTTTCCTGTAGAGCAGATCAGTGAACAGTGGACCATCACCACTGTGAAGCCAAGTGTTGCAACTGCGTTAAATTTTAAAGATCCAGATCAAATATTAAAAAAATGAATAAAATGAACTCATGAGGTGGGTTATTGAAATAATTATGTATTGGAACTATTTGGCATACTGTTTTGCATTCTGAAGAATAATTATTGTCATTCATTTATCTGTTAACATTATTTGATCTTTAGAATTTAAATTGGAAACATTAGTTACTGTCAACTTTAATGAAAGTGAAGAAGCAAAACAGTGAGATTATTTGTTGTTGGCTACTCATGAACTGTGGACAGAGGAATTCTACAAGCAAACTATGAATCAGCTGTTCCTTACAGAGGCAAGATGCCTGTGATAAAGACTGCAACTTACTAGTGTCCCAGCTGTTTGTGAAATGAAAAATTACTTGTATGGACAATATACAAATCAATAAGAAATATAGAGACAGCTTTGGGTAGACATCTGTGTGTTGTATCTTTTGTTTTCTTCTTTTGAAATTACTTCTTTGTTCCCAAAACGCAGAATTTATGCTATGAAATAGAAGATTATATAATTAGCAATATGAAAGAATATATAGTACATTTTAAGTATGCCATTTGCCTGGTGTAATAAAAAATAGAATCTTTAAGGACAAAATAGCATATAGGATGGACATGGATGAGAAAAATTGCTACCAAATGGCATCCAGAAAGCAGACCTCAGGAACCATATCAGAGCAGAAAGGGAGAGATACGTGATGGAAACCTCAAGGCCACAGCTCCATGACCCATATGGACACTAAGAAGTACATTCCACTGACTCTGTGGGCAGGTCCAAAGCAAGCAAGTAGATACAATCAAGCCTAAGTGCTTCATCATAGCCTTTGGTAATTTGGCACCCGAACACATTTCCTTAAACCAAAATAAACATAAGGTCGAAACTCTGCTTAACATGATACAGCTGTCTAGTTTGCATAATGAATACCCAGGAGAAGTTTTCCAAGTATCAACAGTTCAATCATTTTCTTTCTTATTTTTTTTAAACGTTTTTGGTTGTTACAGGGTCTCACTAAGCAGCCTGTATTGGTGGTGATCTTCCTGTTTTCAGCCTCCCCAGCATGTGGATTACAGACATGCACTACTACTCCAGGACTCTGGCTGGCTCAGCCCACCCTGGGGGTGGGGCTGGTGCAGCATGAGATTGACCCACAGTCCTTGTGCTTACCTAAGCTTGCATAAGCAGGCTCTTTAGTCCACCAACCTATCTTACTGGCCCCAGTTCCATCATTTTCTAAAACCAGTTGTTAGTCTCTTCTGAAACTCAGTGTAAATTCTTAACTCTATAACTCCGTAAAATCAAGAGTAATTTATCTAATCATGAGGTAAAGTCCCACAGGGTAAATGTTCTCATTCTGACAGGAAAGAGAAGATAGAAAAATAGGACCAAGCAAGACCAAAACCCCACAAGGCAAATATTATGCCTTATACGTTCATGTCCTCCATCTAAGCACACAATGATAAAATATGAATTTCGCAGGACTTGGGCAGTCATACCCTTCTGGATGTCCTTGTTATACCCCACATGGCCTGTTTTATGGGCCAGCTCCACTCATGGCCCACAGCTTTCCTGGATTGACATTCCACAGGCCTGGAATTTCCAACTTTTTGTTCCCCACTGACCTAATGCACAATATCATGTGTGGGCCTCCTTGCCTGGGCTTGCAGATTGTCTTTTACAATGTGAACAAACACACAATATGGCCCCACAACCCCTGAATGATTTAGAATGGTAAAATCATTCCATGGAAGATACCAAAATTTGCCTCCAACATGTCTAGTACATGAGCTGCTTTGGATTCGGGGTCTGCAGCTGCCTTCATGGCTTAACACAACAAAATGAGACCAATCCCCTAAGTGGCTCTTGTGGGGTTCCAAGTGCTATCTTTCTAAATTAAACATTGTTGTTCTTACATTTTCTGTCACAAAGTGGTTCAAGCCTTGTTGATTCATGACATGCCAATGGGGCATTGCTTTTTTTTTTTTTTTTTTTTTTTTTTTTTTTTTTTGTCTGCAAATGGCACTAATCTCCTCAACATCTATACATCCTTCAGCCAAGAAGTTACACATTGTTCCCTCTGAGGTAAAATTTAAATTTTTCAAAATTCTCTGCTCTTCTTTTTTCTACATGCTATCACTATGAATCCAACTAAAACTAGGCAACAATACTCATTTCATAGGCTGAATATTGGCCTGCTTTTGAATGTTCTTGGTCAAATCAATTCACACACTTCCCCAACTCTGAATCTTCTCTAAAGTCTCAGGATATGGGCAAAATGCAAGCTTTTTCACCCTAGAAGCTTCTAGTCAGAATCATTTGTTTATGAAATCTTGTTTCTAACAGAAACTGTGAGTCCAGCCTTTTTATCAGCATTCTGATCTGAGCTCTAAATAGAATTACCCTTATGTTCTGCATACAGCATTCTACAGTTTCTCTAGCCCCTTTCCAAACTTCTCAGAACACGTCCAGATAGCCAGTTCCAAAGACCCCCTAAACCCAACAGCACCTACTATTCCATTTTTCTGGTATTAATCATCAATATCAGTCAGTTGCTCATTACTGGGACAAACAGCCAGTGCTCACACCTTAAAGGTAGACTGGCTTACCTTTACTCACCCTTGCAGAGAGTTCAGTTCATAAGAGAGAGCAGTTCCCAGGAAGAAGCAACATAGTGGAGAGACATGGCAGGGATGGTTGCTCATTGCACGGGAGCTGGGAGGAGAGCAGCAGAAGAGCACCAGAGAGAAAGGACTGAGGAGTAGACCCACTTCTCACAGCCATGACCCAACCAGATGCCCAGAGGTCTGCTCCATGGGTTCTATCAACAGCTACAAAATGCATCAGTTTAATGCAGTGAAGCTTCAGCATCATAGTCAACTAGAAGTAATAGTGATAGAGAAATGGCACTATTTTTTTGACACTTTTCAAAGAAAAGGGACACTGAACCTAAATCAATGGTTCTAACCAATTTTGATGAGTAGACCCAAAGATATACTTACCTCTTTTTGAGGATATTGTATAGCTTATATCTAGCTGTTTCTCCCAGAGCCTCATATCCTCATAAATGGGGCTTTTCCCAGATGGCCTGAATTAGAGTATGTGACTATGGATTAAGTGTATGTAATAACTGAATGAGTTCATTGATTGGTTTAGTATTACTTTAGGTGTGGAAAAGTATGCCACCTCATGAGGGTGACACCAACCAATAAGCTTGTAGCCTGTGTGGTATAGAAAAGGTAAGGGGGGATTAGTGCTGCTGCCTTGTGCCTCCTGCCCGCCGTGCCATGGGCTGTCCTCCACCATGCCTCTTTGCTATGCTGCCCTACATTGGAACCAGCCAATTGTGGACTAAAACTTCTAAAAACTATGAGTTAAAAGACTCCTTTCCTCCTCTGATGTGTGGGTGTTGGGTATTTGGTCCCCCCACAAAAAAAAAAAAATCAAAGTGTTTATGCTTTTGTTTTAAATGTTTGCAATTAACTCTTGTCAAAAGGCTGGGGTTATAGTTCAGCGGCTTAAGAACATGCCTGTCAAGCACAAGGTCCTGAGTTCAATACCTGACACCACATATCAACTAGGAAAAAAAAAACCCTAAGAGATTAAAAACTTTAATTGAAGATAATAAAAGTGAACTTATTATACTTAAATATAATGGTTCTTTACTAGTAATGTGAACTTATTTTTAACCTCACATACCCACTGAAAAGAAACCTCTATCATTAAGTAAATTGTCACTTTATTCTTTAAAATAAAGAAGCATATTGAGAAACAAAGGATGTAAAATGCATTTTGTATTTAACTTTGCTTATAATGTCTAGCCCGATGAAGAAAATACATTTTTAAACTAATAAAAAAGTTTCTCTCCACTGTGCTACATTGGTTTTCTGATTAGAATCTTCCACTAAATCTGAAAATATACTACTTTTTTGTTTAATTCCTCTAGATAGCAGAATTTCTGTTTCACCAGAAAAATTTTGTAGTTTTTTGTTGATATTTTATGCTCTTATTTATGGAGGTAGGAGACAAACAAAATCATGATTTTTTATTTCTTAAGGTGCTAAAATTTTTATTTAATGTTATTTATTTAAATAACATTAAATAAAATTTTTATTTAATGTTACTTGTAGCTTTGTATTTTCAATTTTATCCAATAAACTTTGTGTTCGTGGCACCCATTATGTCATCTTAACTGTCTAATCTCTTCTAATACTTTCAGCAGCTTTATAGTCTCTTAAAAATTAGACTCTAACTTTTAAAAAGGCAAAGTAGAAAAGAAAAAAAAAGAATGAGAAAACTTTAACAATACATTGCACACCGAAAACTATCTTTGAGATTTCCCACAGGAGCCCTGACAATTTACAAAGACTTGTTCTTTCACCTTGCAAAAGGAGATGTTAGAAATAATTACCTGTGCTTGATGTGTTACTATTATAAAAACTTCATGGAGAGAGCTGTTTAATTAAAAGAGATACTTGGTGTTCCCTAGGTTAAATTTCATAACTATAATGTTACCAATAAAATATTTCAGAATTTATAGGTTTTATGGGTCATCCCTAGAGATTTATTAATCTCCTTAGATCTCTTCATTACATTTTTCAACCTTATGATGTATTCTAAGTATTGCCAATTTCTCCTATATTGATCAGTGACCTTTGTTTTGCATGATAACACCATAGTGTTATCAGTGTAGCACTGATATCTGTCATTTCAATCACTTTCAATGACAATTTTGCCACTACCGTATAGTTTTCATTTCCACTTTACATCATTAACTCATTGCTGTTGACAATTTTAGAATTTCCTAAAAATACTTATTTCTATGTATACTAATTTTCTAATGTGCAAAAAAATTTATCTGAAATTAGTGCATTTAAATAAAAACTAGTAATTATCTCAGATTTCATGGATTCTAGTGCCATGTTTGCACTCCCTCTGGTCCCTGTTCCAGCTTTCATAGATTGGAAACAAGACATTATTAGGAAGGCTGGCTCTCTCCTTCAGGCTCAGCTCAGAGAGAATCTCCTTTCAGCATGCTTACTATTGTTGATGAAACACAATTTATTAAAGCTGTATGGATAATTCACAGAAACTTGCTTTTACAAAACGAACAATAGGGGGCATTTTCAGTTACTTTGTGACTCTGATGTCCAGCAAGATGTGCTGTCATAGGGCTCACTCAGTTAGACCCCCTGCTCCCATGGCCTCACCTAAAGTAAACTTCCTCTGGATTAACTCAATGTATCAGAAACTATTATGGCTAGCTTCTCTCTAAAAAGGTGGCTTGCCAACTAAACATTACCAGGCTCTGGATTGCTCATCTTTTATTTTGGATTTAGGAATCCAGGTTCTTCTCATCCAGAACAAAAAGTTGAGCACAATCAGCAAAAAGCTGTTGGTAAAGTTCATTCAACAAAGGAAAAATGAATAGTGGTTGAAAAACTGGCTAATCAGAGTGAGAATTGACCAACTAAATAGAAAAAGAGGTAAAATCAAAGATAAAAGTCCACGCCGCGTCTGGGAAGCACAGCACTGGCTGCCATGCAACATCAGGACAGCGTGCCATTGGTGGCGGTGATTTGTAATTCCATGCTATCTAAATCTTGAGCAGTCCCACAAGAAGCTCTCCACAAGGGTCCTGAGAGCCAGCGCTGAGGTTCCACTGCTCAGACTGACTGCAAGTCTAGGCTTTGCTGTTGAAAACCCGCTAGAATTCTCCTGAGACGCTCACCTATGTGGCTTTGGGAATCTTACAATTAACATGTCACACGCCCTTCTCCAGCCAGCTTTTGCCACAACCTAATCTCTTTTCTCCAAGCCACCATATTTACACTGTGAAAGTCCTTTCATTCTCAATATATAGTGTGGATTAGAGAAAAATATAAATCTTCCCAACATATAAATAGGATTATATAATAGTGATGTATTATATAATGTATTAGAGGCCAAACAAAATTCAAACCCAGAGTTTCTCTCTCTCTCTCTCTCTCTCTCTCTCTCTCTCTCTCTCTATCTATCTAAAAGAAAAAAAAATGTAAAGGCAATACATGCACCATACAAAATTAATCAGTAAAGGAAAAATTTTCAAGGCTGTGATATTACAGCAGAGATGTGTGAACAAAATTCCACTGACTTGAAGACAGAGGCATTTTAAGTTCTGTGGTGAGTTTGGAAAGATACCCAATTAGTTCACAAATAGAAGCATTCATCAAAATTTTGTTTCTGTTTGTGAACTCTGCACCAGCTGACAGACATGACCCGGTGTCATTCCCACAGGGACACAAGCACAGCCATCTTACTGGAATCATGGAAATAATTGAGTTTGTGAACAGAGTAAGTGATATATATATA